>NC_044030.1:48336241-48639476 GCF_900496995.4 Aquila chrysaetos chrysaetos
AGCCAGGAGCTCGTAAGGCATTAGGTATGGGTTAATACTCTGCTTCTAGCCCTCTGATCTTTAGCAAAATAGCCCACAGCTGGCCAGAAAAACCTTCTAGGAGATAGAATAACTACAAATTTTTACATAGATAAAATGGATAATCTTATATTCCATTGAAATGGAAAATGTCATTACTTTCTCATGGTAGTGTCTAAAGGTGTTGCTTTCTTCTTTGTGCATTGGCTTTACTTGATACAGTCATTAAATCCTAGTGCTTTTGTGATGCTTGAATTTGAATTACTTTTCACTCCTGAAGTGTATAGTCCCTCCAGATCAGATCAACATTTGCCAGCTTAAATTGAACAGCAGATTTCAGCTTCTAATGCTATGCATAGCCAGTGCTGGTTATTACCAATCTCTTT
Organism: Aquila chrysaetos chrysaetos; assembly: GCF_900496995.4. Lineage (NCBI taxonomy): Eukaryota > Metazoa > Chordata > Aves > Accipitriformes > Accipitridae > Aquila > Aquila chrysaetos. Next base: position 48,336,646 of record NC_044030.1, read on the forward strand.
CATTAAAGGAAGAAAACGGTCAGAACAAGTACTTTTAAGTCATCTGTTAACAAATGCTGACAAGCTTTTCCTCTATTAGGAGCAAGTATTCGATGATACATAGTCGTTATTGCACAATAAGAATGCATTCTGTAACATTATTGTTTGTGTTTTAACAAAGTAGAATTACATTCGCTACAGAATAAAGCACAATTCTCCTTATTATAAGTAAATGTTCTTTAATTTCACTATAAAAGGCCAACACATCTGCAAAGCCACAGCATAAGTAGCATTGCACTAAATAAGAGTATATTGTAGTCATTTACATGGTTCTCTGTGTGTGTGCATGTGTGTGTGTGCACACATATATGCACATGGTAATACTCTGTCTCTCTTGCTTTCTTGCCCCTAGGGATTCTTTCGGAGGAGTCAGCAGAACAATGCCTCCTACTCCTGCCCAAGGCAGAGAAACTGTTTAATTGACAGAACCAACAGAAATCGTTGCCAACACTGCCGACTGCAGAAATGTCTTGCCCTGGGAATGTCTCGAGATGGTAAGGAGTCAAGATTCCTGCTTCACGCCTAAACCCTTTGAAACTCTTCTTCACTGCTGACTTAAACTCCCTGTAGATTTCTGGAAAAAGAGAGAGAAGAAGCTCTTTGCTTTGTAATGCACGCACTGTGAGACACGAATCTTTGTCATTCAGTTAACAAAGGAAGCTATTTTCATGGGGAGGGTGGGGAAATCATAAAATGGAGAGCAGTATTAGTTTGGAACAGAAAGAATCAGAAGTGAGATGTGTTGTTCTGACCAAAAGCACAAAAAGGTCACCTCTGAAGAGGTGGATTTATATTCCGGTTTAGATAGCCTCTTCTACTAGGCGTTAACATGTATCTTAAATATTGATGTGTGAAAGCATCCCTTTTCTTGAGATCTCTAAAGGTCTGTGACAGAAAATAGGCAGTTAAGAAGAAATTTACACCTTGATAGCATTAGGGGTTTCTGTTTGTTTTATTCAGAGCACTTGACCAAATATTGTGCATTGCTAAAAACCACCATTTCTTTTACCTGTACATTGCACCCTGTCCCTGTCTGGGTCTGTAGAAGAAACGTTTCATAGTTTAGCACTGAAAATGGACACTACAACAGAGGAAAGCTCCACAATGTATCCAATAGCAGGATGCTTTGGTCCTTGCAGAACTCTAGTCCACCTTCCAAGCTGTGGTGTGACAAGCCATGATCTGCAGACTGAGGACGTGAACCACACCAGAGCTGCGGGCAGTGGGTGGTTTGGGCAAGGCTGCCCACAGCCAACCTGCCCCAGCCACCACTGCTTTCTTCAGTTTCCTGGGGGTTTCCAGCTCACAGACGCGTTTTAAATGGTCAGGAAGTATAAGAAAATGTTTTATTTTTGAAGGCAGGTTATATTAATTTCAATTGCCTGGCAGCGTTTTCTGTCTTAGAAAGTTTACACAAAATGTGTCATTTGAAATTAACAGTCATTGATGGAGATGTTATTGAAAGACCTATCTCTTTAGATGGTCCACAGATTATAAACTTGTTTTAAGTTTGGACTGTAATAGGTCTTTTCCTACCTCAGCATGTCTCATGTCTCACTGAAACAATTTGCTCATCAGTCTCACCAGTCTGGAAGGGGCCTTTCAGTCTAGCCTTTAATCCCTGAACTCTTTTTGGTCCAAGGATGCAGCTTACTTGATGCCTTAGCTCCCGATTCTTCCTGGAGGAGATTAAAGTAGTAACATTTCAGTAATTTAACAGCACATGCTTTCCTCCTAAAAGTAATATCTTCCAATGATTTGAGGTATCACAGGGGCATTTTAATGTGACTGACAGCACTGTCTTCCCAACCTATAATTCAGGGACCACTGCGTACAGACAAAGGGAGTGATTCTTCTGACAGCATTGCTTTCTTCTCTCATTGTTTATGTAAGGGTGTTTATACCTAACAATATTAAGAGCTCTTGCAAGTCTAAAATACGCTGTATGTATTTTTTTAACAGAGAAATTGAATGTGATTTTTACCTCTCAGCCATGTAACAGATTCATTTTTTATCATGCAGAGGCAGGATGCTAATTGACAGCAGCTGGAGAATCCAATTAATGAATATATAATGAGAATAAACAGTGGGTGTTTGTTTTTATTACTGAGGCCCTAAATTTGAAGAAAATACACAGTTGCATTTTTCAAAATACAGTCACTGTATATTGTCTGTAAGGGTGTGCAGTGCACCATGGACTGATTCCAGGGGCAGGCTGTGTTCTTGTGAGGTAGCTTGCAGGCTGTGTGAAGGGCTGCAAGTAACCTGACAATAGCAACAAGAAAAAAAAAAAATCTTAGTATAAAAAAGTGCAAATAAATTGAAGAGGCTGCCATCTCCTTGGTGTTGTGGCACTGCCTTTTCATGTTACACTATTCCTTTTCTATTCTTTGTCCTGACTGAAGATCTTCACATTCATCCACATGTGTAGGCTCAGACTCTTCTCAAGGGCTATAGCTGAACTATAGGGTAGCAAAAAATGAGAGCCAAGCCCATCCTGTGCTAATAAATGTGATGATTCTGAACTGATTCCAATTACAGATGGACAGGAAATACTCAGCATTGGAAAATACACCTTATAATATGTAGAAATTAGTATTTTCAGAGCAACATTGTCTTATCTGTGCTCTGATAAATTATGCTGAATGTATCCCTCATTTGTTTTGGAGCACAATTAACAAGTATGTCTGCTCTGAGATCCGAAGATATAGCCCAGTAGAAAGCTAGAATTTATGGAAAGATGGGGCAGGGGGGATGGGGGAAGATAATCAGCTATGACCCACTGTATATGCAGTCTGTGGATTTAGAACTCCTCCTAGTTCCACAGCAATCAGCCTATCATTTTTGAAAATTTCAATCTCAGTGTAATGAACCCTGTTCCTGGGGAGAGTGGTTTGCACTCTGGTGTTTTCCTCCCTTTCTCATCAGAAGGAATGCATGGATTTGTGCATGGAGATTATGTAAATTGATTGTGTAAATCCCTGAGACTTCCCTCTGTGGAAAAGATGACATTCATTTGTGCTGTTTACCTTCAAATCTGTTATTTTCCTCTAGGTTCTGACTCTAACCTGTAAGATTTTTTTTTTAAAAAAGTGTGAAGATAACACCCCATTGAAAGGATGAGATAATAAGGCTTTAGGGCTTGTTTTAATCCAGAGTACTAATCCTGTTAGTGCACTGTTTAAAGGTTTGTGGAAAGTTGGTAAATCACATGGGATATGAATCTACAGACTGTACATTTCATACAGCTCTGGGTTGTTGTTCAGTGAACACAGAGATATAAAAGGATGCATGGGCTTTTTAACATTCACAGTGGGAAGTGAGCTGCTTGACTGAGGCCCTCCTGTCAAATAGGAGTCATTGTCGTCACCTTGTAAATCCAAGCACACAATACTTTTTCCTTTGTGAGATGCATACGGTGTAAAGCTTTGCATCCTCTCTAATTTCCACAGAAAAAGACAAGTTTCCACAGCAAAAGTAATGCTGAAAGTAAATGTCAAGAGTGGTGGAGTTGAGGGGAATCAAGAAAAAATGAAAGACAACAATGGTTTGCATTGTGCTTTGCTTTTCAGCTGTGAAGTTTGGAAGAATGTCCAAAAAGCAGAGGGATAGCTTGTACGCTGAAGTGCAGAAGCACCAGCAGCGACTGCAGGAACAAAGGCAGCAGCAGAGCGGTGAGGCAGAAGCCCTCGCCAGGGTTTACAGCAACAGCATCAGCAATGGCTTGAGCAACCTGAATAACGAAACTGGCAGCACCTACTCAAATGGGCACATCATTGACCTGCCGAAGTCTGAGGGTTACTATAACGTGGATTCTGCCCAGCCTTCCCCAGATCAGTCTGGGTTAGACATGACTGGAATCAAACAGATAAAGCAGGAACCTATCTATGACCTCACCTCTGTACCAAACTTGTTTACCTATAGCTCTTTCAACAATGGGCAATTAGCTCCGGGGATATCCATGACTGAAATAGGTAAGGAAAATTCTTATTGCTCTAGTGTAATGGGTATATATAAGCTAGATTGCAATACTGTCTGTATTAAAATATTATATAGGCATTCCATACACAGGTACACAATAATTACATGTTCACACATGTATATGTGCACACACATACAGGGAGCAAAGGAAAGAAAGTCAGTCTGTCAGTATTGACACAATATCAAGGTAGTTCTGTTTTTACGAAAATCTGAAAATTATGCAGTTTCCTAAACTAAGCAGTTCATGTTCTGTTTATGAAATAGGAGCATCAAAGTAGGTGATAAATCAATCAGAACCAAGTGATAATTAGTAGTGGGGAGCTTGTTTCAAATGAGCTCATTACTAGCAGGGTTAAATGATCTCTTCAGCCAGCCATCTATATTCTTGTCAACACCCAGAATTCCCATGGCAGCTAATTCTAGGGTATTTATTGTCAAAAAGCACCAGCTCGCTACTGCTGGTGCATGGATGTACATGCAGAGCAGGTTCACTGAATTCGTGAGGTACACAAACTCTGAATGTAGTTGAATGGATACCCTTGGTCTGCTGCTTGAATGCCTTGGAGAACCTGTCCCTTGATTTCTTCTTTGAAAAGTAGCAGAGAGACCTCTCTGTGAGATGAGATGGTTTGAAAGGCAACAGCTAACAGTGATCCTTCTCTAAGGAGGATTTCTGTTCATCTAATGCCTCTAGTCATACCTCTCCAATGCAACTGGAAGTACTACTTCTATTATAAAGAAATAACATGAAAGAAGATTGGCATCCTAATTAGGTACTTCCCACCTCAACAAGTGAAGTATGCTGAGTCAGTTGTGGTTCAGAATATAATCAAAGGGTAACACTTCGTTAATGGAATTTAATTAAAAAGAAAGAAGAAGGGGGAAAAAAAATAAAAGATGGTATTCAAGAGCACCCATAACAAATTAATTAATGTCACATCATAAAACCCGTCTATAGTTCTGGCGTGGCCTTGCTGCCTCACAGAGGTACACTGAGATGTGCAAATTTATGTGTGTACTCAGACCTACTTAGGGGCCTGGAGATGTGGCATGCGCTTGATACATATTGCAGAAAGGGTGTATGTAGTAGTTACTGTCTGATAAAAAAAAAAATGAAAGTACAGCTAGAATCTGTAGCATGTTTTCTACCCATGGATGCTCGTGTGCAGGAAGCTGTGTAACAAATTGTGTGCTTAATTGTGAATTGTGGAGGAGAAAGTTATGCTTTTCTGCCACTCTGTTTAGCGGGACATGTTTTGTTATCACATTTGCCCTAGGCTGCTGTCCAGTGAAGTCTTAACACCCAGAGCATAGCAGTACAGAGGATTAGTGAGGTACATCTGCTCCAGCTGCCTTCTTGGCTCTTGTGGCCATATGAGTATTACTCACATGTGGCTTGTGCAAACCTCAGTCCTGCAACAGTGGTTTGCAGTACTCCAAACCAGCTGAGAGACAATTTAAACAGTCGTAAGAGCTGTTTCCCTGCAGCACCCTGTACCAAAGGAAATGTTCCCAGAGAGACTGACCTCCCAGAGGAGGTACCAGAAATATGACAATTCTGACAGTCCATGAATTAGGGTTTGCGCTCAGTTACGGAGGTGAGCACAGGAAGTGGGGAAGACCCCAGAGCACAGTGACCAGGACATAGCAAAGGGCCTATCTCTGAGCTGACAGCAAAATTCGGGTGCTGGGATTTACCTCTCTTCCTTTTGAAATTTGAACTGGGGCTCCTAAATTGCTAGGATTTTACCCAAGCACTGCTGTATGTCATTTGTGGCACATACAGCAGAGAGGTAAGAGTGTTAGTGAGAGATAATGTAGTATAACGGATCAGCTGACACAACTGAAAAAATGGAAGAGATGTACCATAAAGTATTGGGATTAGTGCACAGGCAAATGATATTTTCAGTGTTTGAAAACAAACAGAAAATGCCTCTTAATGCTGCAGTGGATTGTTGGACCATCTGTAAAGCTGCAGTCTTGCAGGAAAACTCTTAAGTACTGGGATGCATTGATTTCATATTAGAGTGTGCTTAAATTTCACTGCAGCAATGTATCTTACTCACTCCAGTGAGATTTAGGAAAAAGCTCAACTCATGTTAAATAGAAGTTACTGCCTTAACTGTTAATGAAATCATAGAGAATATATAGGAGACGGAAAAGCTATACTGCATTGATCCTCATGCCTGATAGAAATTTCTTTATACTACCTTGTCTAGTGATATACTGAACTGTTGCTTTATGTATCCCAGATGATGTTAGTTCTTTTCCCCACTGAAGACTTTCTACCAGATTCAAATTTCCAGTCTTAGTTTTCTTCTGGACTTTATATTCTTCAAATACATGTATTTTTTTAAGCACAACTTCACTTGCCCTTTGCCTGATCTTGATTGGAACCCTGTAATTTTTTCCTCATAAATGAATGCGTGAGGGTCCTTCCATCCTTGAGCATCTAAAAGGTGCTGTAAGCTCTCGAAGGGACAGACTTCTTCACAGACAGCCCAGAATCAAAGTAGTCTTTGCAGCTTCCGCATCACATGCCAGCCAATATCTAGTTCAGTTATTCCTTCAGTGTTACTGCTTTGCTTGTTTCTCACTCACTTCTCTCCTGTACAGGGCAGTTTTTATTAAGATTCCTCTGACCGCACATTTCTAAACCTGAATCCCCTTTTCTCTTTCTTATTTTTCTAACCTTTTCAATCCTATTACATTATGTCTCAGTCCTCACTGATGCTTTGTGACTTCTTTCAATTTAGAATTATCTCTTCATTTAATTAGCATGCTGTGAACCTTCTCTTTCAAATTATTAATGAAAATGTTAAATGCTTGTAAAACAAGTTCTAACAATGGTCCCTGCAGCACCTGACTAAACAACTTGCTGCAATTGCATAAATTACTTTAGTATTTACTTTTTGCTTGCTATCCAACAATAAGGTTCTCTGAAAAATCCAAACAACAAGTCTTACTTTCCCTGTCAGTTTGATTCAGTTATAAAAATAATATTTTCTAAGACACTCTATGACATAATTTACACATAATTTACATTGTTTTCTTCACATGTTAATTTCTAATTCCACCGAAAAGGAATCAGAATGGTCAGGCCTACTTTGATCTTTAACAGATCTTTCCTTTGATTTGAATGTGAAATTGCTCTTTTTCCTGAACATACCTTCATCTGCAGTAGACTTTGTAGTGGAAATGGATTCAACTTAACAGTTTTGAAATTTAAAATTTTTACACAGCAAATGTTTCAGCACATAGTATTAGAATGGCACAGGAAGCAAAATACAGCTTATCCTGTGTTGCATGCTTACTAGTATCTCTAAATTCTGTACCAGTAAATAGGTGTAGGAGAAAGAGATGCTGACAAATTAAAGTTTTATAGGACTCATTCACATATATTTGGTACTAGTATATTCCTCCAAATGAGTTGAGTAGTCCAGGGTACAACTGCATATTATCTGATCACTATGAGAAGCAGGATAGGTAATGTTTCCTATGGAAGATGGGGCTAAGTATAAGCAAGAGCAATTTCAGATACAGACACAAGTTCATCATGTAACTGCCAGAGCTTACAATGGTGACAAGTTGAATATAACCAGGTAGTTCCCCATTAGGCAGAACTGTGCCCCGGTCAGTATTCCAGTTCCTGTTAGAAAAAGAAACTCAAAGCATAAAGAAATCAGTTAAAGCCTGTAAATAAGCATCCATGAGCAGAGCCTCAGCTTGGTATCAGCTGCTTTTCCAGGCCAGCTCCTTTTTCTTTTAAAGGAGGTATATTCGTCCTTAAGGCATCTTATTGGAGACGTTATCTGGGTTTGTAGCCAGGTGGGCAGAGCGCAAAAGTAGATCGGATGCAGCAACCAGATGAGTTGGGCAGGCTCTTTCTCTACCTATCCTGCTGTTCACTGGTGGCGTGGCCCAGGTGTGTCCAGCCAGCCAGCAATGTTGCCAGCACAGGAGACACCCGTGGCCTGAGGGTGCGTGCTGCCAGGGACCCCACGGCACGGCCCTGTTTCTCCCTGACCACCGTGCCATCTGCACATCTGGGAAGGCAGAGATTCCTCATGCTGCAGTGGGAACTCAAACAGTGGGGTGAAATCTGCTCATCGTGTCAAAAGCAAGAATTTGGTCATTTGCAGAACAGCTTTCTCCTCGCAGAAAGAGTCACAGAAGTCAGCTGGTGCATGGGAAATCCTAAAGAGAGAAGGAAGCTCTGTTTCCTGACGCTCGTAGGCCCATAGAGGGATGGCAATGCTTTCTTCCAAGTGTCATTTTAAATTAGCAGGTATTAAAGGCTTATTTTTAGACTTGGTCAAATTAAAGACCATCTTGTTTAAATATATGTGCATAATATTATCTGTCACTGAGCTGAGCATTGCGTCTTCCTCACAAAATATGTGGCTCAGATCTTGGCCTGTAAAAGTTAATGGAAAGGTTTCCCTGCCTTGACTGCAATTACCAGCCTATGATTTCTTAAAGATGAGAAAAAATTATTAGTGAATAATGTTGTGGAGAAAACAGACTGGTTAAGGGTTCACTCCAGTTCAGATTGAAGAGTGCCCTATAGCTGTATGTATTTAGGTAGTCAATAAGGCATCACTAGAGCATGCAGGAGGTCACATAGCCCAGCCTCTATAGTTACAGAAAAAAAGTGTTATGTATATCTACATGGCATTTCTTCAGTGCTATTTGAAGTACCCAATGGCTTGGAGAGCTTACATTTCTACTAAAATTAAAGTCAAATAGTAAGTAAGGTTGATAGGCTTGGGCTTGATCATCCTTTTCCCCAGCCCCTCTGACCGTGCTCTGCTGTGTGTATCTTAAGGTGGGCAACAGCTGTCTAGGGCAGCCATGTGGTGAGAATTGGAGGAGGCATCAGAGGCCCTCCTCACCAAACCCACTGTAACACACAGCTCTTTTGACCCTGACCCATTGACTGGAAAATGACAGTAAAGCAAAACCTTCAAAATGTTTTAAAGACTGGCACAGGATGGGTACGTAAAAGAAAAGCCCCGCTGGTAACTGCAAATGACACCCTGTACATATATAAGCCTTAATTTAGCTGGGTAGATACATTTATCCCAGGACCTACACTGAACAACTTTATATACTGTAAAGTTATTAAATTTCCATTGCTGCAATATCATACAAGCAGGAGCTCAGCATTTAGGTCATTCACTATCCCATCCTAAGAGGAGATCTTCACGTGGGAACATTCTCAACTCCTCTGCTGAGGATATATTTGAAAGCCAGACCCACACCTTTCTCCTTTCAGTACAAATCTTCCCATTAACTTCAGAAGAATATAGTTTATTCCTCCCTGTCTATACTGTTCATGGATGTCCACAGCACTCTATGTTGCATATGCAATATATACATCAGGCTCATGTCTTAAAAAGTATGCTGTGCCTTCCTGTTGAAGGTTGCAAAAGGACTTCTGCAACATGATAAGCATTTTTTATTATTATTCTCTATATCTCCAGGATTTGTTCCCTGTGCCAAATCAAGTCTTAATGGACAGCTTGCTGAACATGTATTGGTCAGTTAGATGTTATTTGAAGGGAAACTATAGGGACCTTCACACTTGCAATGAACTCTCTAACTAAAAGCCATACCTAAGGTGACATTAACATCTGTGTTGATGTTCCCTTTACAAGGCCACCGCCCACCGCACAGTGAAGCAGAAATTATGGGTTTGTGACTGTAGTCCTGTGTAATGTTTCTTCACCTCTTTTTCTAAGCCATAGTTTAATATCCCTCCTGCCAAGGTGATAGTCAAATTGTGCAGGACAGGGGGCTACAGCCTTACAGCTGTATTTCAGCAGAGCAATGTTGCCATCTAGTGAGCAATTAAAAATGTGCAGCATGTGCATTTCTGCGCAGATACCCTTAGGGCACTATATCTTACCGTCATTACCTACTTAAAGGTGACAATCAGAATAAATTAATATTTCAGTTCTGTACTCATTTCAGTTCATGTGACAAAACTTAGAACTTCTGCTATTTTTTTTAACTAATTAATTTTTTTCCCCTTTCCGTACACTCGAGAACAGAGAAGGGCAAGATTTAAAACTAATTTGACAGCGTTGCTCAGTAAGGAAATGCTTCAACTTCATAAAGAATGGAAAGAAAAGTGGAAGAATAAATTAGAGCATTATGATGCTGAAGCATTCTAGCTGAACTGATGCTGGAATGGTGGTTTTTTGTGATTGCAGATTCTGATTTTTTTAAGCTTATATCTAGAAATAAATTTAATCAATGAAATCAAATAGAAATGTTGGGAAAATGTAATATTTTTGAAAGTTTGTAAAATATTCTAGTTCTATCTCTTCCTACCTTCAAATTAGTAATCTCTCTTTATTTGTAAATTTAGATCAAAACCAGCCTAATTACAGATTTACATAAAGGCTTTAGTGAGTGTATGTTGCCCAACCTGGTAGTTTGAATGATCCAAACGTTCATAAATAACTGATTATGTTGTTATCTTCTACTAAGTGCATATTTTAGCACTTATGGATTTAAGAAGACTTAGGGAGGGCAGAGTTCATGTTAAAACTCTTGATGTAGATTTAGAAAATAAAGACTGTTTTCTAGAAGGTACTATATTTAAGCACCAGTTTTTTCACCCTGTGATTTTCAAATCACCAAGCATGCACTGCCTCACAGTAACTGCAGTGGACTTTGGATCAGTCGTGTGTTGGTTCTGGCAGTCCTGCTTCACTACGCTTAACACAAATTATCACAGTTCAATAAGCACGACGCAATGTGCCTTTTTACTAACTCTAGTGCAAATTTATACAGTAAAGCAATTAATCGAAAACTATTTGAAAATGCAGTAGATTAGATAGCCCAAAAGTATACCTCAGACTGGGTTTTCCTGCAAATTGTAAAGCTTTTTGGCTATTTCTGAAAGCAATTTGACTTCTCTTTCAGTTAAGTCAATTCATATGTCAAATGCAGGCCAACTAGTAACGTCACAGTAATTTCACGAATGATGACCATTGGCAGTGTTCCTAGCTGGGGTTTGATCACACTACAGACCATGCACTATAAATGCTGCAGAAAATGCCATTTGAAATATTGGTCTTTAAATTTATTGTGGGGATGTAGCAAGTGGGAATACAATCAAGAGTTCTCTTCACAGATGCATGTTTTCAAGAAACAAAGATTTTCTACTGACTGTGTTTTTCTGCAGTACCCAAGACAATGAGGTCCCATCTTAACTGTGGTTATGACTATTCGAACAACATAAGCAGCTGGATTAAGCAATTAAATTAATAAAATCAGTGACATCTTTTAACTGGGATTGAGGATGGGGAATATTTTGTGACCTTTTGTTCTGTTTTACTTACTTTTCAAATTGTTTTACAAATTAATTAAAAAGATGCATTAAATGGTATTAAAAACAATCTTTTCTATAGCTTACATTTCTAAAGCATGATAATATAGTTCTCTAAAGTAGGTACATTTCTAACCCATTGAAGAAAGTATATAAAATTCCTCCTTTTCTCAAAAGATATGAATATTTTCTTGTATAACCAAACTTGACAAATATGTTCATTCTCTTGAGAATCCAAAAAGCAGTTAGAAAGCAACCATTTGTAGCAGTCAAAATATGTAAAATACTATATCATACGTCCCATATATTACCATATATCATGACAATCTTCTCAGGAATAGCACTGTGCTGTGAATATTGTCAGATTAGAAATCACACAAAAAGATCAATGTATAGCTAATGGTATAACAAGTACTGAGGCATGCTGTTGCTGCAGGTCATAGGAATAGCCATTTGACTGATTCCTTATCATATGCTTCAGAGCAGCAGCGTCAACAGCAAAAGAAATCGTAACTGGCTGTCTGCAAGAAACCGTCAAAGTGAGGCGGCCAGAGCAGGTGCCAGAGCATAGAGAGCCTGGGACATGTGAAGACTGTTGCCTTGCAGGGTTGCGTCTCACACACAACCTGTGAGGAGGCAAACATAGCACTGTAGATGAGAATCAAGAGGGCAAGGCAGTGATGGTTTAGGAAACACTGTAGTATATGGAAGTGGCACACTATCTGCAAAAATTGGTGTGGTTTGAATGAGTAGTGATATGTTGCTTACATCCTCATCGGAGCAACCCCTTTATCTCACTGTCAGTGCTCCCTGTCCTTAGCATTTGTGTATGTTGTTTCTGGGCACTCAGCACCAACAATATGCATACTTAGCTTGTGCTTTCTGAGAGCTTAGTCTGGTGTCCATACTGTATTTCTTTGTCACCCTGGACAACATTGTTCAATTGTTCTTTAATTCTCAGGCACAAGGAAGCTAACAGAAATTTGGGTTTACAATTATTATTTTTTCCCAGTACACATGCAACATCCTAAGTTTGACTTCCCAAGGCCATAGTTCACTTTTTCACACTGTGTGCCTTTTGTTTGGCAGATTTCATCACTTACTTCATGCTTTTCACTACTTTCTACCTTATTCTTGAGAATACTGTAATTCTGCTTGTTATGCAGTTTGTGATGTTGTTCTCAGCTCTATAAGTAGCGATGTCTTCCTTCAGTCCATTCAGTTTTGATACTTTATTTCACAGAACAGTGACAATTCTTTTATACAAGGGTGAAAAGATATGAGAAAAAGTTAGAGTGAAACACACGGGAGAGGAACACGGGTGCATTTAGTGGAAAAATGGAATGCAACACGACATAGGGCTCAGACAAATGCTGAAATTGATTATCAGACCACAGCAGTTTTTATAGTGCGGTAGTCTCGCAGGGATGAAAGTCACATGTAAATTGAAATAGTTAAAGCAAGATATTAAGGCATGGAGCACTGTCTTGTGTTCCTTTTTGACGGCATCGACATTTTTTTCTCTTGATCAGTGAAATCTCTGGCATTGCTTATGATAACCAAATTGGTTTACTTTCTGACACTATACACTGACACCACTTTGATCCAACTCAGTTGCCACATTACAGGAAAATAGAACCATCGTCGAATGTTTTGTCATTACTTTTTAAAGCATTTCTATACCTAGGTTGCTTAAAATTTTTACAAAAAGCTAAATGTAAGCCTATGGCAGTGAAAGAAGTGCTAAAATGTATGTCTAACCTCTCCCAGCCTTTTGCAGACTATGACAGGACAAACCCTTCCAACTCTAGTTTAAAACCCTTAATATGCCAATTGTTCCATGCATATTTCTAGGTTTCATAGTGAACAATGTCCACTCCAAGCAATGTTTCCTTAATTGTAATAAATGAAACCACATTCTTGTTTTGGAACAGTCTCAATTTTAATATAAAGTTCTCTTTGTGTAAGCTATGCTGGAAGAAGTTAGGAAACAGCTCATCTCAATAAATTTGTGATAATTATACAGTGCCTGTAGAGTCCATGTCCCATAAGCTCCAGCTATTGCCTTGGTTAGTGGTTTTGCTGCCAGCTAAATGATTTCTAATTAGTACAAAATATACGTTTTTTACTAAATTGGCTGAGTCCCAGGAAAAGTATTATTAAGTGGAGACCTTTTAAGCATTTATAAAGATCCTCTAGGATTTAACAGAACTCTAGGTCCATCCTCTAGGTTCCTCCAGATTAGGACTTCATTCAATTGTATTGTCATTTCTTGTAATTTATTAACATTTCTTTGAAAGGCAAATCACACTCTGATTTATTTTGAAGGGAGAGAGAGGAAATACAGAATTCACACACATAACATTGCCTCAATGTGCAATCTGTTCCTGACAGTAAGTATTCAGTAACTTGAACACAAGGGAGGGTTATTCCTGAACTAAATTCAAGCACTTCCAGTCTCATATGAGTGTTTTAATGTTTCATATCATCTTTCGAGGCTGCATATTGTGTAGTGTTACAAATTTATTAAACAAATGGGGGTTATGAAACTTGCTATTCTATCTATAGCAGTTTTTGAAAGGGAAATCTTTTGTGCATTATGACATTGAGAATGCCAGGGACAGATGAAAAATGGGATGAGCTTTTTGCAACCACTTTTAGGAAAAAGTGTTCCTGCTTTTCTGCAAAAAAGTTCAGACTTTTCAGCCAGTTCATTTAAAAAAAATGGGACCTATTATTCATGTTTGACAGCAACCACAAGGCATACTTTTGCTTTATTCCCTGTGTCACTGCCTCTACTACTGCCTAAAAATTTATTGAGGTAATCTGTGTAATGAAACCAGTTTATAAAACTTTTCATTTTGCAGTCATAATACCCTTGAATTAGGGTACAGAAGAGTGTTGATCTGATACTAGCTTGGCATTATTTTGGGTCCTAGAATGGAGATTTTATTTAGAAGGTCTAGCTGGAGTTTTGATAGTTGCACAAACTGATATGCATGCTTACAGCAGCCAGCCAAAGCTGTGGTGTTACTGCAGCATTAATTCAAAGTGGATCCCTGCGAGAGCTCAACTTAGGATATAAGCTGAGATGAGCTCTTAGCTACTCAACTGGATCCTAAGGGTAAGTGGCAAATTAAAAATTCATTATTCATTTTAATTGAGGATGATTATCAGTGTTTTAGGAGACACACTTCAAAGTTCTTCAGTTCCCAGTGCAAAAGAAGGGAATGCTGAGAAAAACTAGTCTCTCCTGAGAAAAGAGAGACAAATGAAAGAACTAAAGAGCCTGTAGGAAACAGACACTGCCGAGTACTGTGGATAATTTCCACTTAGCAGGCCAAATTCACAGCCGGTGAATGTTGTGTGCAGTCCATGTAGTTATTACACCCACCCCCACCAGCATTGTACTTGACCCCAAGTTGGAGTTTTTCCTCAGTATTGTAGTTTGAGATCTCCAAATATTACAAGGAAATGTCTGAAAAAGGCAGGACTGACTCATCAGCTGATGACAGAACCCTGCAGGTCTGTGCTATGCTGATTTATACTATCTAGGTTGCAATGTTCAGTTTTCTGTATGTACTTATGATTTAAGCAGCTCCTAACCCACTGGTGCAATACATGTTTGAGCTATCATAACCTTTGGAGAGTGCCTTTTGTGAGGTGTCTACTGAAATCTAAAATAAGAAATTACAGTAGGGGAAAAATAAAGGGAAAGGAAAAAAAAAAAAGAGCCCAGCAGAGTAGGGGTGTGAGGTATAGTCCTAGGTTTATGTGAGCGGTGTATAGCTTGTGCACTGTTGTTCTTCCCTTGCAACATATGGCTTTGGCCTGTTTTGCTGATAGAATGGGGCTTTTGCAGTCTTGCTCTCTGGACCCTGTCCTTCTGTCAGGACCATCCAACACTGCTTTAGCTACTGTCCAGCTTCAATGAAGGGAAGCAGAAGTCTCAGCCACTTGGGTTTCCACAAGCTTTGGAAAAGAGTCTATTCATCTGGTGAAGGAGACAGACAACCTTAGGGAAAGGCAGAAGCCATGACCCAGGCCCATGTTCACCCCAAAAAGCAGTGGCTGCTGGCCAATCAGTTTGAGCAGACCAGCCCCTCGTACACATTCATGGTGCCTCTTACCCAGCCAAACACAGGGGATGGGAGATCAGAGAGGGAATGGCAAGCAATATTTGACATGTCTGTAGGAAGCCAGGATGGGTCTGTTGCACTAGTAGTGGTATAGCTTACTTCACTGTTCATTGGGCCATCCTCACAGAATCAAGTCTTTTTGTTCTCCCTGTAGCTTTAGGTAGGCCCGGACAAATTTCAAAGTCATTTCTTTTGCTAATACAGCATTGATCTCTCACGGTCATCCTCATGCATATCTTGTCTATGTCCCCTATTCCACATTTCACCTGTCAGATGCTGCTCTTCCCTGGTAGCTTCACTAAATTCTGTTAGCACCAGTGAGATCCCCCATTATGCTTCAGGACAGTTCCCATCAATATTTGCATGTGGCCTCTTTCAGGTATTGGCCTCAACAGTCTAACCATCAAGCCACAAGCCCAAGAGCACATTCTGTAGATGTTTATTTATTCTGTTACCATGCTCCCTTGCACGTTGTACAGCCTCTGTTTCACCCTCAGTATGTGTACATCTTTCTATTACATTTTTGTTGCTCCGTCTAGTCATAGGCATTGAGGCCATCTTTTCTCACAAGTTGCATGTCACAGACCATAAAATTACATACACACACACAATATTTCTTTCAAGAAACCCACAATTTTTTCTCTGAATGAGAACAAATCTTTTTGACAGATAATCCTTGAGCTTCCTGATGTACAATTTTCAGCTTCTTCTGGACATCTCCTACTACGCATTTGACTTTTTTTTTTACACTGCTGCATTGCAAAATACCAATTAATTTATCTCTCCATCTAGCTGGCACCTTTCAGTGCCCCACCAGCAGTACCCAAGCTGCTGTGACAGGAAGGGCAGCATTCCCACCCATAGCAGGGCATGGAGGCCAACCCAACCTCTTGGGTTTCTACTCTTGGGCCACGCCAACCAACAATATCTAGGTTTCATTGTCACCCCTAAGAATGGACGAGACTTTACAGCTAGAATAGTGGGCCATTATAGAAAACCAGTCAGATATATGCAGGACAGAAATGAAATATAAGTGGTCATTCCAGGATGCATCTTGTTTGAGTATTTCTGATTTTCAAGACCTCATATTGGTTACAAGTATTGACTGTTTTCTTGATTGAGTATGTTGTTTCTGGTTTATCTCTCTGGAAGCAAATACTTTTTCTAGACTTTTTTTTTTTTTTTTTTATGAAACTTAGCATTTTTACAAGAAGTGTCTGCTTTCCATGAAAAATTTCAAAGTACCAATATTAAGAAATCTTCAAATTTAGAACCAAGCTATCTAATGTAAATGTTTCCATGTCACAGTGCATGCTAGAATTCAGACACTGGGAACATGTTATTTTCTGTGGGCCATGTTTCCCAGATGGAATCAATCTGCCAAGATATGCTGTGGCTTTCAGATTCCCCGTGGTATCATGTAGTATCCAAGTGATCATGATTCATGGTAGGTGATATAGCCCTAATATAATAAAGCCAGTATATAGACAAAAGGGGAGGAATGAAGCACCTAATCTACACTTGTGTTTACATACTATAGCAGATAAGCTTTATAAATCCTGCAGTTTACAGCTGTAGTTATTATAATGCTGGTGGTGTACTCTCATGCAGGCTCAGTAATTCTTTCAGTTGGAATTATTAATTTTCACTCAACAGTTGCAGCAGTTGGTGCTTGTAAAATAAAAAGTTGCAGACTTTGATTCTCACACCTGAGTGGCCAGCATCATCTCTTTTGTTTTCCTTTTCATAAAGCAAACCTTGCAAACTTGCTGTAAATTATGTAAAATGGAGGCTGACACATTTCAAGCAGAAATGCAGTTCACATTGAGGTCACTAAAATGCAGTTGTCTTTTATAGTCCTTGCAGCCCATCCAAACAAAATTCCTAGTTGTGTCCATGCAACTTGTCCATGCAACTTCCCAGTGTAAGGGGACCCTTGAAATCTCTGGCTCAAGATTTTTCAAAACAAAATGAACAAGTCAAGACTTGATGTGTGGAGTACCTGTGGTGGACTCTTCTAGCCTGGAGAACAGGAGGGACATACCTGTTGAGCATCACCCCAGCAGGGTACCTTCATACAGTTGAGGTCACAGCCTCTGCATCAAGGCAATAGCTCTCCTCTTGCTGTATGAAAATGTTTGCTTTCTTTCCTCATTGTCTCTTTCCTTCTAGTTCTACTAAAAGAATTAATCTGTTGAATTCAGCTTCCAGTAGTGCTTCAGAGCTGTCAGGTCTCACAGAAATGTATCATGTTTTGGGTACAACACAGTACCTGTGCCATGTGACAGGACAGGTTTACCTTAGATATCAGCACATTATTCCCAGTGGTTTAGGAACTTCTTTCTTCATGGGATTTGCTTATATGTGTACTGATTCCAATGTCATTAGCAAAAAGATGCTAAAATCTGAAAATGCCAGAAAAAAAGGCTGTGGTCTTTGAAACCCTTTGAAAGTGATGTTCTTTGCTCTGCCTGGATTGGATCTTCTGTTGCTGGACCATCTGAGAAGCCAAGACAAGCTTATACTTCTTTTACTTTTTGCATCATGTCAGCTCTGCACAGCCAGTGTATGCTATATTTGCATAAAGCTCCTTCCAGGGACTCCACCATTGAGTGTAAGCAAGCAACTTCCTCTGCTGCTTATGATGAATGAGCAGTCCCCTCCTCCCCTGAGACCCAGTGTACCCTTTCCATCACACACTCAGCCTTGCCTAGCCTGCGGCGCAAGAGTTTCAAGTCTGTCTTGCACCTGATTCTTCTCTGGATGTCAGCATTCGGAGCTGCTGCTTGCTGCAATTGCCCTAGGCCTTCAGACATCTAAATGGGTTTTAATGTCAGCTCAACATAAGCCCAAGTACATAAGGGAAAGATGTACAGGGGTAAAACACAGAATGCCATCCCTACAAAACTCTGAAGAGTTTGTCAGCTCTTCGGTCCTAAGGTAAATACATAAATGGTAGGAAAAGGAGTGGAGCTGAGGATCTTTGCAGTAATGTAAAACTGCTAATCAGGTATATTTTGAGGTCAGTGAAATGAAAAGGTCTTATTTTCAGATTGTTGTCATCAGGTCACCTTACCTGATTCAAAATCTCTCTATGCAGTAATATTAAAGTATTTGGGGTGTTTATTGTAAGCATTTTCTTTATGTCAAGAGTGTGAATAGTTCCAGCTGTTGTAACAAATGAGGAGGCTAGGAGAGCTGGGCTAGGAAGCACAAGAGAGAAAAAGGCCAGCCAATGGGTGTAGAGAACAAAATCCTTCACCATTCAGGCTGCAGAATTGTCATACAAGTTGAAATCATACTTCTTTCACTGGTGTTTAGATAAAAGGCCTAAATGTTCCTCTGCCCACACTTCAGTTCTGTCTGGGTAAATCCTTCCAGGAACATAAGTGACAAAACCTATAGCTTGAGCTTAACTTCTGCAGTCAGGTTTACCATGGCTAAGGATGTTTCCAGAAAGATGATGTTAAAACTGTACTTTAAATAGAACAATATGGGGGTAAACATCTGAAATTTATCTTTGTAAAGAAGGTGGGGTTTCCTTGCTTTTCTTGGTTAGACAAATGCAAATAAAAATTTGTGGATCCTTTGAAAAAAATCTGTTTGAATTCATCATCCCTTTATTTGAACATGCCCATTTATCTGTAAGGTTTTTACTATGAAATGCAACAGCTTACCATCATGGGTTAAGACTTGCATGCAACCTTCCATAAAAAAACAATGGATAGATTCCTATACTCACTAATATACTGATAACTTTTAGTTATCTTTATGCCTGAGTCAGTTCTTCCATTAGAAAACCTAAAGACAGTGTTGACCTTTAAAGAGATACCTGTAAAGATTGAATTGAGCAAGTTTTATTGTTCCTACAAAAACCTGGAACTCTTCTGTGTTTTCTTCAGCACCTTTCCACTGAGTCTCAGCTTATTAACTGTGAAAGTAATGCAGGCATCTCTCCTTTAAATAACACTCCTATAGCAGTGTTTGCAGGGAGCACATGCATGTTTACATTCATTTTTCAGCTTTCCATCTTGCTGGTGTTTTTAAATTCAGTCAAAATTTGGCCAAAGCAACAGGCTTCTTTTGGGACTCCAAGCACCAGATCCACCCGCTGTATGCAAACGGCTGAGGATGTGAATGAGTAAATGATGACATTCCTAGTTCTTTCTAATTCCCATGCTCAGGTTTGGCTAATGCATTGTCAATGTCCTTTGCTTTTTTTGACAAACATGTTTCCTGCGAAATGACAGTTCTGCCACAAGGGCTTCAGTTCAGTTCTGTGACTTCAACTTTGCTCTGTTGTTTAAAAGGTATTCAGCTTAAGCAATGTCTTCAGGCTGAAGCACTGAGCTTCATTAGACATATACATCTCAAAGCTGCAAAATAAGAAAACATCACATTTCTATAGCATGTTTTATCAGGACATTTCAATTTCCAGTGCAAATGAATTCATGTTCATGTGAAAATCTTTTTAATCCACTCAGGTTGCTTAAAGGGCAAAGATCTACTTTAAAATACTTCTCTGAGAAGTTTACTCTTAGTTTCAGTGGCATCTCAGGACAGCACTGAATGCTTCCCTTTCCTCTTGCGTCCTGCATTCCATGTTACGCAATAGTTTCTAAGGCTGCAATTTCAGAATGAATTTAACGTAACTTAATCCTGTGTGTGAGATTTATTACCCCCCCATCTCACCTTCTAAAACCCAGCACACTAGTTCTATCTTTCACCCCTTGCTAGCACCATTCTCAATGTTTGCGTTTATCAAGCTAAATCAGAAATTGACCCAGCTGAAAACTTGAGAAAAAAGAGACTTGTTTCCTTTTTCTCTGATGTGAGTCATCCCAAGGTAATGCAAATGCCGTCAGGATTGAGCATTCAGAGCTGGGCAGCTGCACAGGCTTGGAGCAGACAGAAGTGGTCAAGTAACCAGGGTCTCCAAATGGCATGTATTTAAACACAGAAGAAAAAAAAATCACTTTCAGAATAAAAGAGTCTGAATATTTTCACAAGATTTGTTGTTATTCTCACATGCAAATCCACTATTTATCAAGCATCATTTGGCTTTGGGTTGAATACTGAAATATTTTGCAACAGTCATCTTTGGAAATGAAAAAAAATGAGAAAAGTAGCATTGGAAAGAAAAGATTTTTTTTTTTAAATCTGCATTTTCCGACAACTTTATAATGTTTCCAGTATTTTGCTATTGCAAATCACTGTTCAGTGTTTCATGGAAGCTATTTTTTATTTTCCTCTTCGCAGATCGAATTGCACAGAATATCATTAAATCTCATTTGGAGACATGTCAGTATACAATGGAGGAACTACACCAGCTAGCATGGCAGACCCACACATATGAAGAAATTAAGGTTTACCAGAGCAAGGTACAATCCTGTAATATGCTTTTTCTTCTGTTCCCTATGGTTTGAAATTGTAATGTATTTGGCAAGGATATACTGCTGAGTTTCATATAGGCCAAAATAGGCTTTTAAATATCTTTGAGGAGCTGGTTACTAAAAGCAAAGGAGTGACACTACATAAAAAGGAGCAGCAGCTTTCCAGCATGTTGGGATGTTTGCTAATATCGAAGCTTAGGCATGGTTATGGAATCCAGCTTTCCATGCTTTGCTTGTTATCACACATCTAAACTTCATGCAGAAATTCAGTTGTCTTCAGTGTGATCAGGATGGGATCCTCTGTTGTAAGGATTTTAAGAAAATAAGACAACCTAACTTTGTTTCCCTATAATTTTGAAAACACATCCCCTTTTCATGTGAATAACAAATATCTGTCACTTATAGACAATAGACAATGACAAACTGAAAGTACTCCTTAAATTGAAGTTGTTCAAAACTGGGTGGAAAAATGATCTCATTACACTACATTTTTGTTCTACCACTGTGATTCTCAGGTCAAATTCAGACTATTTACCACTGGCAACTCTTCAGATGTAGTCCAGTCAACAGAAATCTTTGTGCCTCTTGTGCTGGCATCACTAGCAATGATTCTTCAGTCAGATTTCAGTTGGCACATAGCTGGTCACACAAGAGAGAAGAGACTCCAGCTTGTCCTTTGAAAGCTGAGGGGCTATGCAGTACTAGCAAGAATAAAAACACACCACAGCTTGCAGAGCTATGGCATGCAAACGAAGAGCATCCATTTACATTTACACACTTGTGTGTGTAAGGAAAATTATTATCAAGGAGACGAAATTTTGATGCAATCAGTGTTCAGATTGAAATGATACTTTAATTATATATTATTTTAAGATTCAAACTTGCAAAAATATTCTGTTGGATAACTTAATACCACTGTGCCACTTCTTCCTTAAGAGTACTCTGGGATGTTTACATTGTTTGTTTCGCTGTTTTTCTATCTTGCATAAAAGCCAACATTAGAATCACATTTTAGTATTGGACAATGTGTTCTCCCCCTTTGAAGAGGCAATGCCAGAGTTCAGATCACTGGGGCAATCGGCTTGTGAAAACAGCCTTCTAATGCACAGTGTCGGGTACCTTGAGAAGCAGAGATGCTGCTAGCTTTGCCTGGGGATGGGGTGGAGTCTGAGGAGTGTGCCTTTCTGCAAGGCCACCTGAAGAACTTAATGCACTGATGGACCCACTTGCTCACTGCTTTGCTTTTCTGTGTGTGTTTTCCTGGAAGACCAGAGAAGCTCTGTGGCAGCAGTGTGCCATTCAGATCACCCACGCTATCCAGTACGTGGTGGAGTTTGCGAAGCGTATAACAGGCTTCATGGAGCTCTGCCAGAATGACCAAATTCTCCTCCTTAAGTCAGGTGGGTAAACACTGGAGGCTTGAGACAGGTTTAGCACCCAGCACATTAGAAATGTGTTCTGCTGTCTCGTTCTGCAAATCATTTTAATTTTGAAGGAGCCCTAATTTCAGTCTGTTTCATCAACTACATTAACTCTTCTGTATTTTTCCACATTAATCATGTTACTGCCTTCTGATCCCCTTCCCTCTACACTCGGTTGTGGTTATTAAGTACACACATGCACACAATCATTGCAGAAAGTGCAGTCTCCAACCTGACATGTGGTGGAAGGACCCTGCGAATTGAGCTGGTTGAATGAGTCATCTGCCACCCTGTAAAATCCCCACTTGTCATTAGTGAAACGAATGCAGGCTCACCGGGGCCTGCCTCTGTGGTCATCTCTAATCTTTTTAATGAGACTACAGAAATACCCTCCAGCCAGTGCACAGGGGGGAAAATCCCTGCTGGTGCCAGTTGGTTTCAGAATAAATGAGAGCGGATTACAGCAGTGTGCTCCGGCTGTGCTCTCTGTGCGTGCCTGGGTGTGCACGTGTGTGCATAAGGGCAAGGGGGAAAAGGGTTTCCTTCCCCGTCACGGGACTCGGTAATTTCTGTCCTCCGGAAGAACCATGACAAGATTTATCGTGACTGTGTAGTAACACCGCCAAACTCAGGAGGACAAAACGGTATGACCAAGTGAACTGCAACTGGTAATTAACTGCATTTACCCTGTCATATCAGTTTCTCACTCTCTCCATGTGTAAAAGGCAGGATGCTGTGTGAGACGGCTCATTAAAGCATAAGAAGTGCTTCCTATTTCAAGAGAGAGCTCTTCATTAAGGCTGAAAGCCAGTGTGATTCAGCACTCTGTACATAGAGGGCTTGGTGTGGCTCGGTGTGGGGCTGTACTGAGGTGGTGGGCAGCGGTGCAAAGAGAAGGGATGCAGAGACCCTGGGAACATGCAGGCAACCTCCTGGAAAAACAGAGTCATAGCATGAGAACCATTTTTTTTAAAGCTCATACTAATTTCGAAAATTCTGCAGATGCCAGTGCACCCTAAGTAACTTCATTTGGCTGGCAAAGCTAACAACACAACTGCACCTTCAGCAAAAGATATAGTTATATTTGATGTACTGTCAGACAATTCTGTTTAGCTTCAGCATGTATAAATATGTCAGGTTTTATTTTCTGTTTTGCTGTTAATGCTGGGCAGGAGTTAGAAAATCAGGACTTTTCACACAAAAGCATGTCTGCGAAAGAATCCTCAGATTCAGAGTTATTCTTACAGGAGGTCTGGATTTAGTTAAGGGATGCTTAAAATCTTTCCCTTCATTTTCCCAAACCATATATTTTTGCGGTTAGGAAATATAGGGAAATATAAGGAGAAAAAAAGAAGAGTTCCTTTGGCTATTCCTCAACCTGAAAGAAAAACAAGGGAAAAAAAAGTAAAACCCAATTTACAGGTGTTCTTGACAGTACTTTAACTTTTATTTTCTCTCTAAAAACATTTTGTGATGTTATCCTCCTCCAGCCAAATGAAGCTGGGATTATATACATGTTAAATGAAGCTGCTTTTTTTGTATAAAAAAGGTTTCATTATTGAAAAGAAGTTTCAATAAATGCCTAATTTTCAGGATAAAATATTTCAAATTGAAAATATTTGCCCAGGTTGAAATTCAGATTAAGTCCAGGCTGCCAATTTGCTGCAATGGGGGAAAGATCAACCTAAAGAAAAGGTGGTTAGGCTGGACCAGAAATTACCCCTTTCTAATACTTAAAGCATAAAGAAATATTTTGTCTCTCATTCAGAGACATAACATCTAGATGCCGTCAAAGAATGTCTATCCCTCCTGATGTTTCTAACGATTGATGTCTTCCTAAATATTTTCCTGAAATTTCCTATATTCTGATGTTTTGCAGTAATGTGTGGTACTTTTGCTCTTTTTCATGTCTGATAGGGTGCTTGGAAGTGGTTTTGGTGAGAATGTGCCGTGCCTTCAACCCACTCAACAATACTGTTCTGTTTGAAGGAAAGTATGGAGGGATGCAAATGTTTAAAGCCTTGGGTATGTTGGTCTTCTTTTCAACTGATTACATTGAGCCACATAGTGACAGATTTGTCTTTCTGAAAATAGTGACTCACAATGAAAATCTCTAGTAAATGTTGAATCCCCAAACCTCTATATCTCTATGCTGGAACTGAAAAAGGAAAAAGGTGACTCCACTAGCTGCTAGCAGTGATAGGTGTTTTTCTCTAATAAAAAGGAGCAGCATGAGGGTTTTTCAGATAAATTTCTTACTCTGCCATCTGAAGTTTTAATAAAAAGTGAGTTTATGGCAGGAGCCAAGCAATTTATCTTCACAGTTCAGTTATGCTTGATATATCAAATCACTCCCTCACTAATTGTGTCCTGCAGAAGGCAGTTTTAGCCCCAGAAATGAGGGGACTAAAATGAGGAACTACTACAACATGTAGACAGGGACTTACCTAAAATACTGTTTCACCTAAAACTTTTAAGCTCATTTAGATTCATGTATTGAAAAAATGGCGTAATTTCTTAACATGATATTGAGTGCTACCTGAAATGTTAATAGCTAAATGGATGTCTTTGGCCATTATCAAAAATTTATTCAGGAGCAAACTCAAAGAGAGATATTTGCTTCAAATGTATATATTTATCATATAGGCATGGATTTTTCTTATTTGCATATGGATAAATGTGACACTACTTTACAAGTTTAAAGCATTTATGAATGTGCATTTGTTGATTTATTTTGGTCTTTATAGTGTTTTCACAAATATTCAGAAATATTTGTAGTGCTAATTAATAAAATTATATATGTGAAATTTATTCAGGACTGGTCATTCATACCTCTTAAATTTAATATCAGTTTAGAAATATCATTTCTTTCTACACTGGGAAGAGAAAACCCTCTTCTAAGATGTCTGCAATTTTTGTACTGGTCATGCCCCTGATTTTTTATAATCTTTATGCTTCAGTGGGTGTTTTAGTGATACATTTTGGGGGCAAGTGGAATTTTAATAACTGATGAAAGGCACTTGGTTTAGAAGTACAGACATTCACTAACAACTTTTTTTGACATCAAAACAATCCGCTTTTCATGGCAGGTTAAAGAGATGATAAATTTCTAGCACTGACTTTGTCCTCTGTGGTCTGCAGGTTCTGATGATCTGGTGAATGAAGCATTTGACTTTGCAAAGAATTTATGTTCCTTACAGCTGACTGAGGAGGAGATTGCCTTGTTTTCATCTGCTGTTCTGATATCACCAGGTAATTTTTCATTCCAAACACCACAATGATTTTTTATTTTTTTTTTTATCCTTGTCCACCTCTATTTCTACCTGCTTAAACAGCTGTTTAAGCTGTATTAAGCCATATTAAGCAATGCATTAAGTAATGGAAGAATACCTGAATTACCCAAATATACCTCATTCTCTTTTTGGTAGACTGTCAGGAATTGCATACTGGAAATAGATCCAAAGTGTGGGGGTAACAGACATGAAGCAAGATTGTGTGGACAAGCAGTACAGGCTGATGTTCCTCCAGACCACATACAGAGAAGCATGGTACTCAAGGAGGTACATGTTCCTCCTAGCATTTTCAGAGACCTCACAGCCCTGAGTAGGTTATATAGTCCCTAACTATGATGGGCTTTTACTGTTGGTATAAGAACATAAGCAGTAAAAATCTGTGTGAGGTCCTGCCAGAATTTAGCTCTAGGTGAGAGGCGGTTGTTCCAGGGGCAACATGCTTTTCATATATCATAACTCTGTATTCATATATCATAACTCTGCAAGGCAAGCATGCACCCCATGAGTGCTGGCTGTCTGACCAACAGAAAAGAGGTTTTGTGATTGATTTACTCAGAAGGTGGATCTAGTAGATAAGCTCACAGTTCAGTGTGGGATTTTTAAACATGCTGCAGAGGAGGTAGACCCCCAGTTCCCACTAAGAGTAACCTCTTGAAAGGCCTTTACAAAAAATCCCACCATGATTTTTTTTCCCAGCTTGTTCTGCTAAAGACTTCCTCTAGGTCACTTTGCCCTTTTGCACATCTGTGGTGGAGATTACGTTAGGGAGAATTAGACTAGCACAGATGGTGTCAACATGTTCGTTGTCATCATTAATGACACCTACTGAAAGGACTCTGCTCCTCTTATTTTCCCTTTGAGCAGTTCTTGCGGTCATCTGCTCACAGGTGAAATGGTTGAGCTGGTGGCCCTTCATGGTGTTAGGCCAGGATGTTCCAGAGAGGACTGTCCAAACAGCCATCGTTTCCACCTCAGAGGTGTCCCTGTGTGCAGGCATCCCAACTGTGCACAGGAGTGAGAGTTGCCTGTGTGCTGTACCCCAGATGCCCCAACTCTTCCTCTGGGACAGGGGACTTGCAGTGTCCCAATGAGTCCCTGTCCATCAGCCCTCCCTCAGTCTGAAAAGACCAAAGCTGTGAGCATGACAGAGATGAGCAGCCAGTGCTTGCTCCTGGTTAGCATTAGTGGCCTGTTCAGCAGGCTGACTCAGTGCAAAGCTGAAGACAACCTGGAAATTTGTTTGGGGTCAGGGCTGTGAAGTTCTTCAGTAAGATGTTAACTGAGACTGCAGAAGACTGTTTCAGTGTTTCCAGCTGGCTTCACGTTATGAAGCCAAAGAAAGCAGGAAGATGATGCTGAGATCCTTGCAAGCAGGATCTGTATTTCTCTTTTGTAACAGCTGGAGGTTTTTTATCTTTTCAGTTTATTTTCTTACAGTTAGAACAGGAAAAGTAGGAGTTAACTGAACAGACAGAAACAATAAAATCATTTCGAAGCTAACTTCAAAGCACTTTGGATCAGATGCGGGCATCTCATCTGTAGGGAGAAAGAGAATTCAGTTATGTAATTTCTAGAAATTGAAAAGAAGTAATTTTTCTGTCTCCCAGGTAATTTTGGAAAGAAGAACAAGTTATAGCCCTATGCAACAAAAGCTGGTCACAGAAAGCTTCTAGCACCTCAGAGTGTCCTGTGCCTTAGGCCTAGGCAAAACCTATTTAAGTGATGGAAAGTTTCCCATTGCTTTTAATGGATTTTGGATCAAGTAATTTATGAAATGTGCTTAGCTGCATGTAGGCATCAGATGGACATAAAATTTCTGATTCAGCTCTGCAGTTCTACATATGTCCCTTTAGTTTGCAAAGCACCAAAATCTCATGCATTCTGCCAGCAGTTCATGTTGCCTGAGTATCCACACTCATTTCTACTTCTTGCAGCTGTACTAAGTAATTGAAAAAGCTAGCAGCTCATCACTGGCTTCGAGGCAGCTGTATTGAAGGCATGTGTTGTAAAAGCTTCTCCATTAACTCTAGTAATGCACTTCAGTCCTGGTATACATCAGTCCTGATACAGCCTTTCAGAGCTGGGTGTCTCCTGAATAGCAGCTTCTGTTTCTGCTAAGTAGCACAGATAAGTAGAGGCAATTCCAAGGGGTTTTTCCCACTATAATCAAGCTTCAGGGTTGAAGGTGGTGCTACAAGATGAAATATTTCAATAATCCACAGTTCCCCATTTCACATCCAAGTTGGCTTTTTCCTACTTGCTAGCAAGAGGACACATACAGTGTCTCCTATTCCTTTAACAACAACCAAAAAAAAAAAAAAAGTGAAAGAGCTTGATGCACACTGACTGCTTATTTCTGTAGTCGGTAAGCATGTGTATCTTTAGTCATAGAAGATGCAATAAGAAAGAAATGATGGGCTGCAGCAGCATGTACATGAGTGAAAGCAATCTGTCTTCCACAAAAAGACTGCAAATTTGGATTGTGCAGATAATTCCCATTTCAGCTGGGCTGCTAAGTTTGGGAGTGGGAAGGCAGGGAAACTCAGTACAGATTGAACTGCCATTGAAATTTGCCATTGATTTTCTTATGAAAATGGTAACAGTAAACAATAGAGAAAGAAATAATTTCCTTCCACACTAGATGTTCTGGTTTCTTCACAATAAAGTGTTTCATCTTGGGAACATGTGTAAAAATTAAAAAATGAAGCACTGATTCACAGAAGTACCTGCACTAGTCCTTTCATCCACTAATACAGGTACACAGAGATTCCCTGTGGGAAGTTCTGATACTCAAGTTTCTTTTCTACAGAAGCCACCATCCTGAAATGTGATCTTGTGTCCTTGATCTCAGTGTTTACGTAGTTTACAGGAAACAGAAATGTCCCATCAGGAGTACAGGGACCTAAGAACATCCATTAATACAATTGCTAAGGTTGCAAAGCCCAGTGTCAGACCTATTTTCCATCTAATTCAGAGCACAAATCCAGGTTTTCCACTTTCGGGTGGACAAAACCACTCTGCTTGGAGGTGATTCTTCAACTTGATTTCTGATTTCAAAGGTTAAAATATTGCAGAAGAAGTCCAGTAAACGTTGCAGAGGCATCTCCACCTGCAAACATGCCAGAAGCAGGTGGTAAAGACACTGACCTGGCTGCCCCCTGTGTGCCAGTTCCTCTTCTGAAATTCTGACTGGCCATGTTCCTTTTTTCCATCTTCCTTTTTCCAAAAGCAGATCTTGTAAGTTGTCCCTCATCTTCTTTCCTACACTACTCTCTAGCCTAGTGGCCTGTACTCTCTTTAAAGATACACAAGTTCAAAACCCAAAAGGAGAAGTACAGAATTGAACCACTGCTTCTTATGTCCCGTATGGGTAGCTATTGACTTTTTCCTGCACTTTTGTGAATACAACTAGATGTACTTGGGGAATTCCAGCCAAATTTGCAGGTGGTTGTCAAGTGGTAGAAACCACATTTTGGGAGATGAACTTAATATCCATTGTAAAAGTTTCACCTAGCTCTTGTCATGAATTTAAGAACTCTTTTGTTATATACAGCATTCTCCATGACAGTAAGTGATTAAACCTCTCTTCCAACAGCTTCAGTATATTTTTAAGCTTATTCTTGTGACAGAAAGATAAATCTTTAAGGATTGCTCTCTATGATAAACCCTTTTAGCTCCAGTCTGCCACAATAGGCCTTGATTTAACACTATTGAAAGGCATGTTTTTGCAATAGCGTAAAATTTGGCACCTAAGTTGTGACATATAAATATTGCTGTGTGCTTATTTGTGTAGATGCTGTGTATGGTCTCAGCTAGTTCTGTTTCTATGGCCACTGGTGGCACAAGATCCATTGGCTTACCTTCTGGGAGCATGATTCTCCAAGCTTTGCAAAAAGATTATTTTCTTTTCTTGATCATATGTTAAGTAGCTAGACGTTTGGTTTTGTCTCTTCTCACAGTATTCAGTGATGGACACTTTTCATACACCCCTCTCCACAGACAGAAAATTTATAAAATCCTGCTCCTCCTGTGATGAAATACTATTCAGCTCCAGCCTCTGTGGCATGTATGCTTATTGAAATGGTCAACTTATAGTATTTCTGTGGATTATTTTAGCAACTGGGAATGGGTAAGCAAGCTCTGAAAGTGAAAGGGATTTTCATGCACTTTTCAATTTTTACATGAAGATTTATGCCCTGTGATAAAATAGATTTTCTTATTTCCTGTTTGAAAGCTAAAATCTATACCCAAGAATTGGTCTGGATTGAGGGAGAGAGGGAGAAGAAACAAGTTTTCAGCATGGGAAAACAGAAGGTTTAATGGTGCTGTAAACACACTGTATTAATGGCTTTGGAATTGTCTTGGGGTCTGCTACTTCTCTTTCTGCATGTTCGTCTCCAGAAGCTATGACTTGTGAGAATATAGAACTTAAGGAAAACCTCCTACACTTGGGGTTTGAGTTCAGTAGAAGCCATATAGGTTTCCAAACAACTGTGTCTGTAACTGTTATTCTCCCAGATAATCTTTTATTTTGTGTTGTTTAAAAAGAAAACATTTTTAAATAATGAGAAATTTGCACTTCAAGACATTGCAACAACTCATAATTCTTTTAAATTATTGAAGAAATTCTTTTGAAGGAAGTCATTTCTTTTTATTCAGAATATAATATTTGGTCTCAAAACGTTAGCCTAGTAAATAATGAGATATATTTTATTTTAATTTTTAAATAATTATATTCTATTATTTTCAAAGACCTGTTTTGATCAATATGTTTATTATTTATGTATTAAGACACTATAACATGACATGTTTTTCACCTAGCCGGTATGAAGTTAGAAGAACACTGATTGTACCAACAGGGAATAATAAAATGGTTGGGCATTGTTTCATTTCTACTCACATCTTTATTTCTAACATCCTGGTTTAAACAAAGAGATGCAGAGCCAACATCGTGTTCCTGTACACTTTGTATCTGTTAATTATACTCTCAGGTGATCCTTTAATGGATTAAGATACTTTGCCTCTGAAACCATGTCTTAATTATCACACAGTCCTTCCTCATGGGAATTATGATTGCTGTGAATGCTTGCCAGCATGGGACACTGTGTTCATTCATAAGCATGCCCCACATCTGTGCATTCATGACTTTAGCTCTTGCTTTCCTTTTTCTCAGATCGAGCCTGGTTAATAGAGCCAAGGAAGGTCCAGAAGCTTCAGGAAAAGATTTACTTTGCACTTCAACATGTGATCCAGAAGAACCACCTCGACGATGAGACTTTGACAAAGGTAAATTGTTAAAATGAAGAGCCGAGGACTCCTTGATTGTGACAGGTGGTTTTTTTGTAGCTGTTTCTCCATGTATTGCTGCATTAATGTAAGTTAAAAGCAGCACACTATGTGCTTGCAATATATAGAAGTAAGGCTTGTTTTACTCTAGTCCCTAGTCCCTCTTACTCCATTTTTTGTTCAATCCATTGATTTTTTCAGTTGGTACCCTAGCAAAAATGAGACTGCCTTAAAAAAATAGCCCTGGAGGCAGTTCCTTGTTAAATGTATTTTTGGCACTTGGCTAAAATTTCCAGGACAATTGTTTTTAGCTTCTTATGGTAAGAACAATGTCTGGTCCTTTGGATGGGTAGTTTTCATGATGTTCAGAGTATTGCATTCAGTTACCCAACATGATGTTAATGCAGTTCATTTTGGAAACTGTAATTTATACTAAATTTGCTTCCTCCCTATTCCTTTTCTTTTTATTTCAATGTCTCACAGTTAATAGCCAAGATACCAACTATTACTGCACTTTGCAACTTGCATGGAGAGAAACTACAGGTATTTAAGCAATCTCATCCAGATACAGTGAACACACTGTTTCCTCCATTATACAAGGAGCTTTTCAATCCAGACTCAACCACTGGCTGCAAGTGAAGGGGATAATAGAATTTTCACGTAGTCATGGAATGCATCACTATTAAGACAAAAAGAAATGTTTTCATGAAGAACTTATTAAAAATGTCACTACTGCAACACTAGGAATGTCCTGCACTTAATAGAATTATTTTTCACCGCTACAGTTTGAAGAATGTAAATATGCAACTCTGAGTGGGGATGTCTTTTTTCTCTTTTCTTTGTTTACTTTTTTTTTATTTTTGAACTGACAATGAATATACAAATATAGACACTGGGTGTTACCTTTTTTTTTTTTTATTTTATTTTATTGGGGGATGTTTTGGGAGACAACTGTTCCTAGAATTTTATTGTAGATATATATGAGAATAGAGCAGTACTTTGCAGTATTACTCTTGCTGTTTATTGTTCAAATATAATTTAAGAAAAATCCACTTATTAGACTTGCTTATTTCTATGTTTTTAGATAGTTTAATGCATGTGGAAGTTTGTAGCTGTCTTGGAAATTATGGTGCATGTATGGAATACACATATATATATATATGTGCTATATACTTTTTTATATATATATATATATATGTAGGTATTATATGCATACATGCTGTAGCTTAAAAATCCCATGCCTACTTTTAAAGGATGCTCAGCCCAGCTGTCATGCATTTCTTACTCTCCAAGTAATGTATTAGATTTACTTTGGGCAATCAAGATTTGCTTTGCCAGTCAGAGTTAAATTATCAGCTGCCGATGTGTAATGACAGGATCACTTCTGAGATATGTGTAATGTAGTGCATGTGTGCAGTCTATAAATGAAACATCAGGAATGTATCAATGGTGCAAAAGCCTTGTCTGGATTATTTTAGTGGAGAGAGGAAAAGGGTTTTTTTTTTATTTTCTCCCTGTTACAGGGATAGAGCATATATAAAAGTGAACACTGTAGGACCTGATGTCAGTAAAGTATCTGAAACACAGAGTAAAAATGTAGACTACCCCACACATACATTTTTCTGATTCCACACATTATTTTATTTTTATGTACTGCTTTGAAAAGTAGTTGCAAGGCTTGGTTTGGTTTTTGCTGAACTCAGTGGAAAGACACGTAGTGAACTAAGTGAAAACCATAGGAAGCCTAAAATGTAGCTCTGAAGAGTAGTGGCAGAGGGAGGAAGGGAGGGAAGGAGGAGGAAAGTCAAAGCAAGCAATGTCCATGGTTACAAAGGCAGATATAACTATCACTGTTTCTGACACAGCCATCACCTAGATGGGACTGATGGTTTCCAATACACACATACGTATATGTATGTTACATACACATGCATATATGTATGTATATAACCGTGTATATATACATATATAGGGCTGATTTTAGATGCGCTTCAGGAGGGGAGCAAAGGATTGGGGCTTTCTTTTTGTCTGTCTCTGAACTGACTTTTGTGCATTTGCTTGCAAAACCAAAGGCAAACACAGAGGGGAGTGGAAGACTGCCATGGACTTAATCTTGTGGATTAATTACGTTTAATTAGCAGTCATGATTAATGTATTTGGATTCTGCCAGAGATACAAAACATAGACTTTTTAGCTATGGAAGAGGGATTCAGTTTCTGCTATGGCTCTGCCCTTACCACCATTTCTACCTGTTGTGAACTTTTTCAGAAAACTGTCCGCCGGGGACACCAGTGGAGGGAGTAGAGCAGAAATAAGAGGAAGCAGGCAGTAGAGAAGAAATGAAGTGGAGGCAGGATCATGAGTAGATATATTTCTTTATTTCAAATCACGTAGAAGTTAGTGCAAACTGAGGCAAGGCAAGGAGGAGCATGCTGTCAGGGACGTCAAAGGACCCACTGTCTGCCAGGCTGCATGGCAGAGTGGTGTCACAGGGAACTCACAAGGAACCCTCAGGGACACGGCTGGGCCCCAGGGTGGGTGCAGAAACTTGGTTTGTTACAGTGATAATGCCTCCAGCTTTTCCAGCAGACTCGCACAGCTCCGGTCTCCATGTTCTGTTCCCGTTTCTGCATGACCAAGTAATTCACAGACTATTCCCAGTACTTTGTGGAGTTTTACCTTGTCATCCATCAGCCGGTTTGCAAGTTTACATACATGTTTCATGACAGAATCCAGTCTAGACAGTATCAACATTTGTTTGCTCTGTTTTAGCAATGCCAGGCCAGATATAAGAGCAGTTACAAACTCTCAGCTAATACATGTTTCTCTGTAGGTCCATTACAACTTCAAAAAGAAAAAAATAAAAATCTGCACAGCCAAGTTAGTTGTGCTGATAATTTTGTGCAGACATGACATACTCTTCAAAATCACTTAGTCCTATAGAACAGCAATTTCTAAAATACCTTTTTTGCTCGAAATTCAGAGCATGTTTTCTGATCTCTACTGATTACATTAAAATATCTTCAGTTAACATAATAAACCATTGCTCTTGATGCTTTTTTATACCACTTAAAGCCTAAGACTGGCATTCCCTTATAAGGTGATTTACCTGTTTGCAGCCCCTTTTACATGGCAAATCCATGAAAAGGACCCCAAACTCCAACTTCTTCTAATATCAAAAGACTTAATTAACTATATTTATGTACTGCTTGTGTGATTTTATTTGGGAAAAAAATCAAGTCGAGGTGAACCCTGGAAGTGCTCAGTTTTAACTGTAGGGGATTCATGTTTTCCTTGTCTTTTCCAACATAAGAACACACATTTATATTTGTTTGAAATCCTTTATAAACTTATTTTCACTATGTCAAAAGTAACATATTTAGCCAACCCACAGAAATATAGAATATGTGATAAATATTACTGTTCTTAGTGCTGATAATAAAGAGGTTTGTCATGCTTATAAATAGTTCCTCACAATTACGTGTTACATCTTGAAAATGTTTTGTTCTCCTCAAATATGCTAATCAGTCCTTGTGATTTTTTTACTTATGTCTTAGTCAAGAAAACCAAATGGAGGTCACCAGTGAAAAAAACCTTTATTTAATCATTATCTGCAGGGCTTTTAATCTTTAAAGCACTATTCTTACATCACTGCAACCTCATGACCTTTTCAATCAGTAATGATTACTGCCACTTTTTAAAGATGTGGAAATGAAGGAAAAGAAGTTAAATGACTTGCCAGAGACCACAGATGTAGCAGTATTCAATCCTGGAATAAAAATGGATTCTTGCTTTTTGTCCTAAAAAAATTAAGATGCTGGTATATAAAATCTTCATTGCTAATGATAGGCAATAGCCTGTACAAACAATTCCAAATATTGCCAAACAAATTTTTATCTTAATAATATGGTTAATTATCAACAGCTTGCTCTATTTTTGTTACTATTTTTACAGAATTTGAGCAAATAACCTTGTTGTTTATTTGGAAAATAAAAATTCGTTCTCATACATTATTTATTTGTGGTAACTAAGGCTGATAAATTTTATTTAATTTTCTGTGATTTGGGATTGGCCACATAGGTAAAGTAGTATCTCTTTTGCCTTTCATTGACTGAGTTTAGAACAATAAATAATGATCACATGCTACAGGCTGGATTTTTGTTGTTTGTTTTGATACATAGTCATTTATACTCAGAATTTCAAATTCTTGATATTGGATTTCATATGTTCAAGTTATCCATAGACTTTAAATAATAAAATAGCATGAATTTGAGTAAATAACTGCATAATCCACTCACAAGATGCATTTCAGAAAATATTAGTGCTGCACTTTTACTTTATTTATTCTTGGTTTTCATTAGTCCACACTAGTATCCGTAGCCCTTCAATTAAATCTCTAAAACTAGGATTTGTCACATCTTCTCTCTGTAGCAATTGGTCATGTTTGTTGATTTTTTTAGTGACAAGCTTTTCAAATGGGACACATTTTTTAATGATTGATTAACCTGGGATCTTTAACAAAAGCTTTCTTAAAGCATGTATTGAATATTCTACTTCAAGCATTGGTCTCAGATAATTCAGCCACATTGATGTAAATTATCCTTGGCATCAAGAAAGCAGATGTAAACTGTTTGTTACACTACCACAGACACTTAATTTTGGTGTAAATGTCACTCTTGACAGCTCTTTGTATAAAGAATTAATTCCAAGAGTCATATTTCCTTCTAATGGAAAGATTGCTTTAGCGATTGCTAGGGAAAAAAAGGGTGATAGAAGGCACTCAGTTGAGGCAACTTGTTTCCAAAAGCAATGTATATGTTTTGATTGGTTTGTGATAGGCAGCATTTAGGAATTAATTCTGCGAGTTGTCAGGCTCCCTTAGGTCTAACTAAAAATGAAGACATCTCAGCACCACACAGAAGGTGCTCAACCCCTCATAAAGTCACACACCCTTGGTGTTAAGAGGTCCCCTTTGAGCTTTGCAGAGCACAAGTCAGATGTTATTCTCATACTTGCATTTTAATGCTTTTACTTCATGCTTCCCATTGTTCATTTCAGCTCCATTTCACAGGGATCAGTTTATTCCTTGTGTTGTGCCTTGGGCGCCAATGCTGTCTCGATGCCTGTGCCAGGTTATGGTGCTCCAGGTGGAGCAGCTACCAGACCTGTCCGTGAAGATGAGCTTTATTATGTGATTTTCTTTGTTCGTTTTCATGGTGGCAGCCTGCACAGGTGTACATTTCCCTTTGAGATAGTTTGCAGGGATTTCTGACATGACAACTTCTACACAAAGAGGGTGCAAAGCTGCTCTTGTGCTCTGGCATCTCAGCCTCCCACCACCAGACTGTGGGAGCTGCTCCAAGGCTGCAGTCTCACAAATCCATCAGGCAGCACAGTTAGAGATGTGCAGCTGATGGCTCCTTTCCTTGTTGTCTTTTTCACCCCCTCTAAAGCTGTGCTACAAGGCACATTTGAAAGATGTTCAGGCTCCCCCCATCCTACTTCCTCCTGACTCTGCAGTGATTGTGCTGTTTCCAGAAGAGCCAAGGTCCAGCCTGGAAGCTGGTTCCTATTTTCAGAGTTGTTGTCTGTTGGACATCCCAGGAATATAGCGCTGGGCAATAAGATCAAACTGAAACATGAAAGAGGTTTTTTGTCCAAATACATTATGTCTAAGCACATAGGAAATGGAAACCTGAGACAGAATAGCTTGCTTTTCCCTGGCAATAACAAAATAATGTATTTACACCTACCAGCCTGTCCCAGCCCTTTCTGCCTCCACTCTAGAAATTAATTCCTATCTCTGACATCCATTAGGAACAGTGTGTTGCAGACCCAGTCCTCTTCTTTCCTTTTTAAATTTCATGCTTTGTAAATGACAATCACTGCTTGACGCAGATGTTGCACTGTATGCCACTCAGGGATGTTTCATTACTAAAAATAGCTATATAAATATAACAGTGATAATAAAGAAGAGAATGTTAGAGGCTTTGAAGGGCACAGGTTGAGCTGCCCAAATGAACACGACCCAGACAAGGCTTTCAAGCCAGTTATTAGAATTAACATTGGTATAAACTGAATTCACTGTCAGCATTTCCTCAGCTTGATGCAGGACTCACTTCACCCGTTGTTTCACAGTCAGTGGAGCCCTACTGATCCATCAGTTTGTGATGTTAGAGTCCTTTTGGAAACAAAATGCCAGCGAGCTTTGTATGAGTTACTGAATTTAGACAACTGACAAAAGAAAGTGTAGTTTAAAGGTATTGAGTTTAGGTACTATTAATGTGAGCTCATATTCAGAATTGCTGCAGGCATGTGAGAAAGGTTAAGATGTGGAATAAATGATAGTATGTCAGCAATGACAGCAACAGTTATGCTGAGCTACCACATGGAGAAATGACTATAAAGAGCAAGTAGTAATAAGTGGCTAACAGCTACCCTTTCCTCTCAGGGATGCACAAAATCCTAGCTACCCCCAGACCTCTGTAGCAGTGCTTGTCCATGGTATGATCAGTCCTTTTCTCACCTCAGGCAAACATGACCTCGTTTTATACTGCACTAGTGAAAAATAATCCCATTTCCTAGAATTTTGAAACACATTTCTGCTTATCCCTAGCTTTACACCACAGGTTTTCTATAGACCTATCATTACAAGAACACACACAGAAAGACAAATTGCAGTGGATTATATTGCCAGTCATTGAGTTAGTTCCAGGTCTCCAGTCAAGAGGTTTTCCTCAGCTCTAAGTATGATCATTGCTCCTATTCTCACAGTGAGTATGTATGGGTTTTGACTCCCTCCATCTTCTGAACTCCCTACACCTAGAAGATGGGTGGACAGCTTCAAGAGCTGGAAAGGAGAGACCAACATCCCTATGCATCAAGGTTTTCACAATCTTATTCTTAGCCAACTGTCCCATTGCAATTTCAATTTTAATCTTTCAGGTTGCTGGGAGCCATGAATAAGTGACCAAAATTCTTGTTAGCATGATACCTGCCCATTAAAAAGAACAGTCCTCTGGCCAGAGGACCTTGCCTCTCTTTCCTTTTCCTTTTAGTCCTAGCTCCTAATGAGTGAGGCCTGAAGTGGTAAATGATTCATCTTTGCTCTTTCTCAAAGCTGATCCTTACCTACAACCTGCGAGGGAGGCTCCACCTAGAAGGTAGGAAGCAGGTTCCTTCCTCCCAGCCTCTGTGTCCTTACTTAGCTGTATTGTCCCTGCATGTGTTGTCACACATGTGTTGTTACACAGCGAGTAAGGCTGTGTGACAATGAGCTCAACACCCCAGTAATTTACCATCCCGGAAGTGGTTCGCAGCAGATCACTTAACTATAAAAGCCACTTGTGTACGCAGTCTGCCGACAAAAGCCATTGTGAAGAGACCTAAAATTTCTACAGTGGTAGCTCACAGATCAGTAACTTTCCTAAAAAGGCAGCCTAAATGTCCAGAGACATGATGGATGTGTCATTGTCCTCCAAACAATCCTTGCATTTCATTTGTGCTGAGAGAATAAGGCAATGAACAAAATGCTCTAGGAGAGGACAGATATTTCCTGGGTGTTACTGCAGGCGGTGAGGACAATACTGCTCACAGTGAGTTCAGTAACATGATGTACTACATCTACATAATTTCATCATCCTCACAATTCAAGCACAGCACATAGGGAGAGTGAAAGAAAACATCATTGGATATAGCAGCAATAAATATATTATAAGTGTTTCTTTGTAACTGTACTTGCAGAAATTGTTTGCTTTGCACGTGGTCTTCTGTACAATAACATAAAGAAAAAACTTCATCTAATGTAGATATCACAGCGTTTTTGCATATTTGTTGGATTCGTTGGATGGAGCTGCTAATTTGTGATCGAAGATACTGCTGTTGAGAAAAATGTATGTGCTTCAAGAAAAGGCTGAGGCCCTTGTTTATGGCTATACATTGGCAGCAGTAAAGTATGTTCAATATAAAACTCTGTCTGGAGAGAATTTAAAAGATGTCTCCTGGTTTTCAATATTATGATCACGTTGGTCCCTTATTTGGGCAACAAGAACGCAACTGCATTGAAAAACAAGCAGGGCCAGATGGTTAACCACAAAGAACAGGAAAGAACAGGCTTTACCTTGAAGACTGTTCCAGATAAAACCAGCTTATTTAAAAAAAAAAAAAAATAAAAAATATATTAAAAAAAAAGCACTTATACTTGTCTTGATTAGACACACAGCTTAATAAGTCAAAGTAACTACATTAGGCTGTTGACTTTGGGGATTCAGATTCAGATGCACTACATTTGTGTTTTTTTAATGTGTCACTTCAGTGTCAGAATCAGGCAAAAAAGGTGTTTTGTTGTTAGTAAAAAATGCTAATAATCATTTAACCCTACGGAGTGTGGACCCCACATTCTCGTGCAGTAGATGGGGATTTATTCGTGCACTTATTCTTAAAAAGCCACTGAGTAGCATAGCAGGTGAACTAGCCGTGATAGTCTTTGCCTCTTGCGTGACTGCAATGTGACCTCTAGTAGGCTACAGGGAGCGGCTCTGTGATTGTACTTGTGGCCACAAATAAAGCACAACCGAACTCTAAGCTGTTATCAACACCCAGCTAAATCAAATGCATGGGGTATTTTGAGATTTATGCTAATCGCTGTGAGATAATTCCCATGTTAAACTAATTACTCTGGTTGTAATGAATGGAGGTATAAATAAAATAGGAATCAAAATAGCAACAAAATCCCTTATTTTACAGCTGCACTCTCTGCCTCATCTGATTAACACTAAAGAAATTTACTTAAAAACTAAACAAACAAAACAAGAAGAAAGAAACCTGAGTATGTATTGTAGAAATGTAGAAGACAAATAAAATATTTTTTCAAATGTAATTACTTTTAATATATGCTTGTGGAAGGTCTGATACTATGTATGCTGTCTCTGTAATTTTTTCTGTAAATAACTTGGGACAGTGAATACACTGATTTTTTCTATGTCTCTGTTTAAGCATAAGACTTTGTAATGATTTTTTTTAAAGAGGAAAAACATCAAAGAGCAAA
This sequence comes from Aquila chrysaetos chrysaetos, assembly GCF_900496995.4. NCBI lineage: Eukaryota > Metazoa > Chordata > Aves > Accipitriformes > Accipitridae > Aquila > Aquila chrysaetos. Next base: position 48,376,586 of record NC_044030.1, read on the forward strand.
TTATGTACTTGCTTCTTGTAAGTGTAACGTACTCTTCAGTTTTTATGGAAACTGATTGTAATAGATAAAGCCTTTTGACCAGCCGTTGATGTTTAGTGTATACTTCTGTTTGTAATGGGGAAAAAAAAAGATGGGACTGTCAATGAAACATGATCCCAGTGAGTCTGTACAGTGATATTGTATTAATACCTGCAGACTGCATTTGACTAATATAATTTGAAGAAAGGTTGCTTAAGCAAATAATGTTTCCTTACAGCATATGGCTTTTATGAATCCTTCTGGCATGAATTATATTAATAGAAACATTTCTTTCTTTCCAATGAGCAGAATATTTTTGTATGCCTTTAATTTCTTATTCAAATTTGAGGTCAGGTCACTCATTAGCTGTAATCTGAAGCCATAACTGACCTTCAACAAATACATGTTTTAAAGATCATAATAGAAAAAGAAATTATGTCCAGTTTATCAACAGCTATAATAACACAGGCAGGAGCATAAATAACACGCAAAGTATTTGGATGCTTTTCCAGCATCCCAATATGACTGTAATGGCTAGTATTTTATGATTACCAATTTATAAAAAAGAAAAACATAATTAAAATAGATATTTAGATTTAAATGAAACTTTCTAATATTTTTGAAATATCCCTGAAAATGCTTCCTTGCTTTTAGGATTATGAGAGAAAATGATTTTTCATATACTTCCCACTTTCAAATATCTAATGTTTTTATCCTATTTCCAATTCATTTTGTTAGAGTGAAATGAGATGTTAAGACCCAGATCTCCAAGCCCTGAGCTATTTGGTGCTTGGCTGTAGCTATATTGTTGTGAATCAATTTGATCTGAATTTTGGGGGGTGTGTTTTTTGCTACTTGATAAGCATGCTTACCACTGTTGGTAACATACAGGAGTTGCATTGCCTGTCAAGAAGTGTGATAAAAAACAATCTAATAAGATACGAATAACACTCTAATCACTCTCAAAAGCTGAATAAAAATTCCTTTATAAAATCGAATGCCTCATAGAGTCAACAGTGATTTTAAATTTTTTTTTTGAAGCTTAATTGTATAATAATTATGATGTATCTTAACTGGCTTGTAGATGCAAAAAGCAAAACCGCTGCAAATGAACCATGACACATTGGGTAAAAATCTGGCTCCACTGAAACCAATGGCAAAACCCCTCACTGATTTCCATGGAGCCAGGAGTTCATCCAGCTTTTTTACATCTGCAATTTTCTTCTGATCTTTCTCCCTTGTTTAATATAACTGACCTAATTTATGTGTATGTGAGTAAAAATACAGCCTGATTCATTTAGAAAGTGACCGTTGAGGGTTTTATTTTTTATCATGAATTTCGTAGGACCAGCATCCCTGTCAAATGAAAAGGTTCTATATTACTTTAGAATGTAATAGATTTTTGTCTTATTTTATGTCCTGTAAATTATTAGTTCAATACTGTTAGCATTCCATAATAATGCACACATGATTTTTGAATGTTTTCTGTAAATGACAATCAATGTTGATGAAGTTCCTTTCTTTAATGCAAAATTAAAAAAAAAAAAATGTATAAGAAAATAAATTCTGTTGTGAGATTTTTTTTCCCTGTCCCTTACCTGGATCTGTCAGGAAAAGGTATGGTGTGTGTATTTCCAAAAGAGAAGGGTGAAAACAAAAACCTAAACATCAGGAGTCTGTATTTATCTTCAGGTTTTCTCTTAACCTATTGAAGTAAGTATAGCATGTTGCTCCATCTATGCACCAAAAGTGGCTCTGTTTTGCAATTTAAATTAGACCTGCAACTTTTGAATATGCAAATTGTTAGATTTATTAATTTATTTCTCTATTGATTTGGGGGAAAGCCTCAGCTAGTAGAAAAGCAAAACAACACTAGAAACACTTGCATGAAGGCAAATGGCACAGTAATGTAACAGAAGGTAATCTTATTTAAAAGAAGATACTGTATTTAAAATAAATTATAAATTTAACAAATATTTTTAAGTTTGTATGCCTAGTAATAATTAATAGTGAAGGATGGAACAGAAAATGCTAGTAGTCAAAGCTGAAGATAATACCTTTCAATGATACTATCTTTTCATTTTTAGGACCCTAAATTTAAAGCAGGAGTAAATTTAAAAAGACAACATCTGAAGGCCTCATTTTGCAAACTGTTAAGCACATGTTTATAGTGTTACTGACTTCAGCAGGATTAATGCATACACTTAAAGCCAGCTATATGTTTAAATGTTTCTTGCATCACAATGCACGCAAGCAAGTTTTGGTTCTGAGATGCAGTAAGTGCAGCTTAGCATGATTAGATTTTCAAGTCCTAGATATTTAAGACTCATTTGGGGATTTCAGATCCATCTGAAATAATTTCAGACAAATGTAATAGGCAGTTCATATATAAACATTTATATTTCAGATATCATGAAGCTGAACAGTTTACTAGCCATGTGAGATAAGTGGACTGTTGTACTTACATGTTGCAAAAGAGTGAACCCTGCAAACATGCTGTTGGTATTTTAATATGTAGTGCAACAGTGTCAGAGTACTCATTTTATACTAACCTGCATTTTTTTCAGTTAGAAAATCAGAAGCAGTGATTTTTAAAACACTATCAACAGACTTTGCGTAGTTCATGTTTCCTTACTGTTTTGTTGTCTTTGGTATTTTAAGACTGACTTATCTTTCTAGTCTGTCTAGCAAAATAAGTTTTAGTAAAATATCCACTTTTCCTGAAAGACAAAAACAAACTTTCATAGGTTCTGACTGGTAAATACCACAGTGATCAACACTTTGTGAGAAGACAAGTAGAACATTATTTTGAAACACGGTTTTATGAAAGTCATACAGGGCATCGCTTACTACACTGTTGTGCCAGTTAAATGTCAGTGTAAATGCCAGTGTGCCCAGGCCCACAATAGATTTACTCATAATGTATGAACTATCCTATACATTTTGCACATTAAACTTTCCCAAAGGTAGATGGATTAATATAAGCTTTCAAGAAAGACAATGGTGAAATGCATTAGACAAAACAACATGAGATAACAATAGCTGTCAGTCCCAGAAGGATTATATACTTACAGGTGTTCACTTAATTACAAACCCATGCAAATGCAGCCTTCTGGATCATAAGGCACTGTGGATGTATTTGACCATAACTTAAAATGCACTTTGAGCAACATCTTTGTAACAGGAATGGTCTCATGAAATGTGATCAACGTCCTAAAAAATAGTCTAGCATTTGTACTGCATAAATCAAAATCTGGCTAAGCAATTTTTCTGCCTCTCTCCTTTCTTAATCGTCCACTATTTACCTCACTTCCCACCCCAATCCCCAAGAGAAATCTTAAAAAAAAAAACCTTTGAAAACTGTATTGCAGGTTGCTTTGGGAGGACAAAGACTGATTTGTTCTGCTGCAGGTGTGAAATGCCTGTTCATTATGGAAGGCATATATAATTTTGGTGTTACAGATGATGCTTCTGTTCCTGGAAAATGTTTGCTTACCTTCCTATTTATGCATGAGTTTTGTTGTAGCTTTAATGGTCAGTGTATATGAGAGAAGTGAGATTTACAGGAGGCTTAAGAGCTTCAATTAGTCCTGATGAAGGGACTCTGATCCCGGAAGGGTTTTATTCTAATTATATTGAACAGGCTAGTAAAAATATTACCTCCCACTACAGACATGCATTAAAACTCTGTGTGTAGCTATGATTCTTAAAAAAACTGAGCAAATCTTTCATCTGGGTGTTCCACCTGTAAGGGTTCAACTCAGTTGACCAGAGAGATGTATTGGTCCTGTTTGCATTGGTCTTGGGTATCTTGCTTGATCTCCTTCTGCTGCTCCTCAGGGTCTCAGGTCTCTCATAGCTCTCCCCAGTATATGGACATTTTGGATAAGCCAGGGCAACTCCAATGTAACTACATGCTGGTGTTCAGGTGTCCAGAGAGAGTTTAAGCGCGTAACACACCTACTTCATATGAAAGCCTGAAATTTTGTATGTATGACCATAAACAAATTAAGCACCATCAGTGATTTAGAAATAATTGTTGTGATTTCCCTTCAAAATCCAACAGTAACTGCAGTACAGAGTTTAACAGACTACTTCCATGATCAGCAGATTCAGCCCAGTCCTAATAAAGCTGATGCGTAAGATGCTTCCATTTCAACTAATTAACCAACAGTAATTTTGAGCAAATGCTGAGCTTGCCTGGAATTTCTTCAGATTAATAAAAGCCTTTATCAGAGGGCTTTAAAAATTGCATTCACTTTCCCCCTGTTTTTGTTGCATTTTGGCATTAAAAAATGCATTCAGTTACAAAGACAGCATCACTAAAATTGCAGTAGTGGTTGATAAGCTTTGCAACACTCTTCTAAATGACTCAGTGACTGACACAGGCAAGGTTTAGCATATCCTTTGCTTCCTTGTGACAGCTCATGGCCAAACACTATGAAGTTTTAGCAAATTTGCCAATAAAAATCTCCTGTTGGCTTAGAAGATAGATTTCTCATTTACTGGGTTTGTAATTGGCCCTCCAAATTTTTCTTGAGGCAGTGCACTCAAGAGCACTGTAGTATCAAATGGGGGTTGAGAGAGATGGCGGGGACGTCATGACGTCAGGAGACAGCTCATCTGACCTTCATCTTCTTTAAAAGGCCACGCTGCCCTAATCAACATGCCCACCTTCTCATTACAAAAGGAAGAGGAAATTTAATTTTCTTTTTCAAGGTTACAAAATAGCTTTGTACACAGTGCTTCATACTAGATGTTTCTGGAGACACTCCCAGCAGATATGGAGGGGAATAGATTTTTTCCTTTTGTTCCCCAGCCCATGTGTTTGCCTGCTACAAATGCTGAACTGGCATGGCTTGCACTTCAGGGTAATTTAAAAAGGGAAGTACATTTCAGGGGCACTCCTCTATTTCTGTCTCTTCTAAAGGTCCTTTACCACCATATTATTAATTTTCGTCTCTACCCTGCCTGCCTTACAACAGAGGGGAGGTTGAAGGCCATGTTTTTGAGGAGTCCTTGGAGAGTCAGTGGCATTAGCCTGTGTGTGCTTTTTAAGCTTATACCCTATCCAAAGAAATCAATACCTCCTCCATGAGCTTAAAGCTAGACATATGCTTAAATAACTGTCTGAATGTAGCTATCCATGCAGCTTCAGGAAGTGCAGAACATTTTACCAGCCAAAAGATTTGCAGAAAAATGTTGCTTTAAGAAATTAATATTTTCTGTCCACAAACTAAATAATAATACCATTATATAGCTAATTGAGAGGTCTACTGGAAAATGAGAACACCACCAAGTTTAAACACTATGTTTTGGGGATGCTGGCTCTGATCATTGACTACTCCCGTCATTTTAGGCAAGCAGGTGATTTGGCACCTGTGTATCTATTTATCTCTTTCTTGGCACTTTTAAGGTATAAGCACTGTCTTCATCTTTACTTTAAGGTTTCCAGATGTTATCAAATAAACCCATACTGTCTTGGCAATGACTACCTAGTTTTCTTGCTGCCATCTGGATTACTAATGAAATCCACTCTGCCTCTCTCAGAGGTGAGTTATCATTCCAGTGTCTGAGAGCGACTTGTTCTGTGCAAGTTAGTCTGAACTGTAATAACATTATCATCCTTAAGGAAAATCCTGGCAATCCTGTCATATCACTGAAACAGCATGCTGAGAAGCTGCGGCTGTTTGCAAATCAGGATTTCAAGTTATTACTCCTAACCTTCAATCCTGCATGCTAAAGGATATCCAGCTCTGCTAAAATATGCACTCCAAACACTAGCAAAGCATAGGTATCATGCCTTGTACCCACCACTGAACCAAACAAATAGACTTCAAAATCTTTGTATGAAATAAGAAATCTAAATTTGTTATTTTTGCTTTTAATTTGAAAGCATTCAGTGAGTACAATCAAAATATGCTTTGCATGTTCAGAGGTGTTGAACCTTTAGCCCCCAGGCAGAGATGTTATCCACCAAAAACTATTGGAGGGCATTTGTGACTGATGCTAAGCATATACAGTCAAAAGAATAAAAAAAAAATGCAATTAATATTAGATCTAGTGTCCCTTCAGTGAAACACAAAATTCTCCTATGGGCACAGTTCTCCTGTGAGGTATATTGCATTGAAAGGTAATAGAAAATGATATAAACCTGAAGCATTTTTTCATTAAATTTAAAAGAAAATAGTATGTCTTTTTATGGTATTCCATAGAAAGCCTAGGAATCAGAACACACACCACAGAAGTCCAACAACAAAAGTTCCATTTAAACTTCTTCAATCATTTAATGGCTGTATACAACTCAGTATTTATTACCAAATGTGACCAAAAATGTGTTCGTGAAGGGCCTGCATCAAAATCACAGACAATAACTCTGATTCTTCTATTTTCAATTTACAGACTCAATCCACTTGAGCTAATGCTGGTCTCTGTTAGCTGAGTTTGGGACATTAAAAGCTTTTGCCAGTATCTTTTTTGGCTATTTCCCAAGAGCTTCTCTTTCCAATACTGTGTTGAACTTGGACCTCTGTTTGAGATGCTGAAACATTCTTTCCAATATGGAGCAGCATTGCAACATAGAGTGTCACTGACACATTACCCCTCTGTTGGAAAGATCGGCTTATAGTAAAAATATTTATTTCATCCTCTCTCCAGCAAAGAGGTGGAGGCAGGAGTGCTTCACACTAGACCAATCATTTTTGTTCCATTAGAAATTGTGTTTTTCCAGTTTTAAGTAGACAAATTACCCATGCAATCATATGCTTCAAATGCCACCATCATGTTATTTTTAAACAGAGTTTTTAAAATAATTATCATTTATTTACTGTGATTCACTTAGAAAACATTTGTAAGTAAACTGCAGAAAAATAGGAGCACACGAAACAAGGAAGCATTGATGTATTTGACAGTCAAGAGCATTCCTTTTATAGGAATATTAACCCATAGTTACCCCAAAATCAGCAGCATTACTTGACAGTGATGGAACTGGGGACAGAAAATCATCGTATGAGTATAAAATTTACATGAATAAATGCATACAGAAGTGTAAGTGTAAAATAAAATAATGGCAGGCTAGAAATTTTTATAGCCACTACCAAACACTTGAGATTTTCTGCATAAATTCAGTGTGTTTAAGCTAAAAAAACTCCCACTGCACTCCAGACTCCAGACATTAGCTGCACAAACCCACAGAGTGAACAAAAGAACACCTCTGTCTTATGAAGGTTGTTTGCTGAATTTTGTTTCTTATCTGCCTTTGGCCAAACAGCCTGCAGATTGGTATGATGCCAAGGAAACATTCAGAGCAGGTGGGAAACTTTTTAGCTCTTTATCTTTCATCATGACATATGCTGGTCCTTTGTCACTGATCTTAGTTATTGGGAACTCTAGCTTAAGCAGGAATTTCCAGCCCGTAGGTCAAATACAAGTCCTTTGGTGTGTTGGTCTGCGTAATTGCCCCTGTGGCAGTGCTTTTTAGCCTTGGAAGGGAGCTGTAAACAGAAGGCTTTGAAATAGCATTCACTGAAGCTGGGTTAAATTCTACTCCTCACAAAATTTAGATTACATCATTAAGTAATTTTCATAGTAACCTACTTCTAACTGCAGCCCTGATAGCCCATAAAGATAGGGTTGTATAGCACCACTCACCTGAAACTAAAAGAAACATTAGAAGAAACATTCTCTCCATCACATCTGGCTGAATACCTCCACGCACACACTGCAGCCCCAGCAGCTAGGTAGTATGGGTGGATCCCCATAGAAACATCTGGGTAAGTTCCAAAATTAACACTTCACTCTCAGAAACCAGCAGTTTGAGTGTGCCGTGTAACTAACTCAGTCAGCTCCAAGCTCATCGATGCCACTGGCAGACTGTGCAACATTCCTGAATAAGTCACAACATTGTTCTTCCTTCCCTGTGGTTTTCATGTCCTTTTTTGGGTAATCACAATGCTAACCAACTGGATATGGTTGAAATGAAATGGAGCCTGTGTTCCTGCAAAATCTTGTGTGCAACTGAGCTCATTTCTACATGCAGAGTTGTCATCTGGAGAGCTGCTCTGCTGAAATATGTTGATGAGAAATAAAGGATGCAGTGAAAGTACCGAATTTTTGTAACAAATGCTTGACATAGGGAGACAGTAAAGTTTAACGGAACATGGAAGAGGTGAAGCAGTGTGAAGGTGTCAATGGCAAACAGGGAGGTAATGAAGTTCAGTAAGAAGATGGAGCCTGCACTCTAGTTCAGGTGCTATAGCTGTCCAAATACTCAAGAAGAGTCCCACAGCTTCCCCTCTCAGTGAAATCTGGTTTAACCCTCTGTGGTTCTTCAGTTTGAATTTGAATCTCCCTGAAACAATGAGTTCTGCCCATTTAACTCCAGCAGGAGCCGATAACCATCAAGTCCACTATTGTGTCCTAATCATATTCCCATCCCATCTCCAACTGCCCTGAGGCTCATTCTGTGAGTGACTGGGACTCATCTGAGTAGCTGCCACGTGGGAGTAGATACAGATGACTATTTGCAGAGTTGAGGTCCCACTTGTATTATAAAATGTCCTGAAACAAGCATTGCTGTTTGATAATAGAAAGTTTTAAGGGGCATTATTTGTGTATTTCTGCAACAGAGAGAGGCCTGAGAGGTGCAAATTTTCTGTGGAAGTTTCTCCCTCCTTCTCAGCAAAAGCTACCTATTGCCCATTGACACACTACAACTCTGTGCCACAGTATATCCCATCATCAGTCATGACTCCTAACCAGAGCACACTACTCTGCTAGCAGTAGCTGTGCTACTCAGCTTCTGGACTTGCATCCAGCTCACAGAAGGAGCAGCATCTCTCTCCCTCCCCCTGGAAGACTCAGGCCTCAGAGATGTTCCCCAGCATTGCCTGCTTTCTCAGTGGGGAAGGATGGACCACTCTTTTTGGACCAACTTGTCCCAAAGGGTCTTTCATTCTTCTCTTTAACTGTAATGTAAGAATTATGTCTCTGGTCCTCACCTTCTGGTGAAGACAGCTGCAGGCATTTAAGGTCTCACAGGTCACCAGCTTCTACTGCCCCTTTGCTGGGCATTATTGATTGCAGGAATGGCAGCAGTGAATGCATGCTGGTTGCAACAGCATATGGTTCACAGGCTGAGATTTTGGGTTGCAATATGACAAGAAAGACTCCTCCTAGAGCATATAGGGTCCCTGCAGAAGTCCCAGGGAGCACAGTAATTCTTGATCGATAACCTGGGCAATGTTGGACAGGAGTGTCTGGTTCCTGAGGGTCAGAAGAGTACAACAACCTCTTCTGACCACAACATCTGTGGAGGAAGTTGATGCCTCTGTCAAAAGCCTTCAGACTGAGAAGGGCCAAGTTACCATAAAGGCTGTTAAACTGCTGTTCAGTTTTGTCTCCATCCCATCTCCCAGCTTCTTTCCAAGTCAGAGAGTCAGAAGCAAATAACAACATGAGACAGCATTGGAAAATATCTAAGAAACAAAGTAGGCAACATAGCATCTGGAAAGCTGAGGACTCTGTAATATGTCCTCCCTCATGTGGAATGGAAAGTTTCACTGACCGGCTCTTATTTCTTTATCTTCCACTACTAGGAAAAGAAAACTCTTCTTTCACAGCACCTTCATCAGAGAGGAACAATTGCCTCCATATTTAATGCAGCCCATAATCAAACCAAGTCATCATTGCTCTGCCTGGAGACAGGAGGGTACAAGGTTTTTAGACTGACGTTACTAAGTCTTCAGTAGACATTAAAGAACTTCTCAGAAAAAAAAAAAGGCGGGGGGGGGGGGGGGGGCAGGCAGGGGAGAAAGCTATGCCCAGCCTTGTTTAGTAATGAGCTTACAATTAAAAAAGCAATAAATATATCTGGGCACTTCCTACCTTCAAAAGCCTTGAAAGAAAATAAGCTGCATTCAAAGTGGTATTAATCATGTTCAATCTATTTCCCCTCTCACTGCAAATCAGTGCAGTTTTCAGCTAACAAGAATGGGTGCCCTACTTGAGCCGACAAACCCTATTCCCCCTGGTAGGAGAGGCACTTAGCATGGCATTACCATCATTACATCCCAAGGTTAAAGGCAATGAAACTCCAGGAGTAGCAAAGTCAAATCAGTTCAATTGTCTGATTGTTCATACTCATGAAGTAGTAAGGCTGGCAGGGGTCCAGCATAAAACTTAGGGCTTTCCAGAGGAGCTCCTTTAAGGTAATTCATTGCCCTCTGCAGTAGCTTAAATCAGAAGGGCTAGAATGGTCACAGTAAATGTGGCTCCTGACATTTCTTAAGAGCAATATTAGCAGATAGCCAGCTGCTAGGCCAGATGTCAAAGGTGCATTAAGAGCACTTGGTTTTGATCTAACCCATTCCCGAGAAGTAGAATGGATTTGGCTTTGAGCAATGCAATAAAAAAAGATTGTGATTAATGAAGCAGTACAACTTAATAACGTTAAGTTGACTCCCGCTTCCTTCTCTCCGGCATTTTCACTGTCCACAAAGCAGTTCTTTTACTTACCAGCAGGGACATGTAAAATGTTAATCATCAATCTGTGGGCCATTAAAGAAGTTGCTTTTCCTTTCTCAACTTGAAAACCAAGGGGGAAGGATAATAGATTTGGTAAACAGAGCTGTTCAGATAATGGAGAAGTTCAAAGAAAAGCTTTCATGGAGTCAGCATGGGAGCTCAGTGCCTTAATCCATTGCTTTTACTAACCTGAGTTCAACATCTAGGTGGGGACTAGAATTCAGAATTGAGACAGAGGAGAAGGAGTCTTTCTCTTTGCTGGGATGTTCCAATTCAGTACAGCCTAGAACAGCAAAAGAAGATGAAAGGATATTACTCCTTGTGCCTTACCATTTGAGCAGAGGGCACACTGCCAGAAATAACAAGTTCATGTCTGCATTTTTGGACTTTCAGCTAGGTAATGAAGTAAAATGCATGCAATTTTAAATTCAAGAGAGAAAACTAAATAGAACGCCGTATCTAATAAACAGTGGATATTTATAGAAAGAAGTGAGCATATAGAGCTCTCTCTGTACTCATTAAACTGTTGCAAAGAGCATCATGCACAGAAAACATTTTTGCGTAAGCTTGAGCTTGGAAAATTGGAGTGATTGACAATATTTAGAACAGGCTTCATGCAGCTCTATAAGACATTTTGCAATCAGTGGGTGAAGGGAACACCAGTTCTGCTGTTTCAAGGACAGGAAGGGGGTGTAATTATTCCAAATATCAAGAATTACTTGGAGGCAGCTGCTAAGCTATGACAGTCAGAGGCTCCTGGAGATGCTACCAAAATCAAGAAGCCTGTCAAAGTCTCAGTCCATCTGGGACCTTAGACTGGATTCAAGCTACAGGTCTGTCCTCACTGGGCATCTAAACTTGGCTTAACTACTATGTCTGAATCCTCAACTTCAGGTGTGTTCTAGTATGAGACAAAAGTCTGAAAAAAGAAAAAAGACTTTTCACACTACCACCTGCTCCTTATAAGCAATTTATTTATTTTGTGTGTTATGCATCACATTTCAGGGCTCATTAGCCAAGTCATAAGCTTCAGCTGCTCTAAAAAACCTCTGTAGCCCCACCTTGAAAGTTGCTGCAGTAAATTAATCTGAAAATACAAGTACCTGATTCCTTACACCATTACAGTAATTATATCATTGCTTCAGAAGACTTACCTTAACATGCCCCTGAATGAAACAGCAGGCTTACAGAACAAGAAAGGTTTGGGTTGAGGTGGAGGTAGCTAACTGCAAGGCTGCACTTCCTAACATTGTAAGGCTGGAAATAAAAGATCTTTTCCTTTCTCCTTCCCACTCGCTTTTCTTTCTTATTATTTATTTTATTTCCATATATTTTTGTCTTTTCTTGAATTGGATAGTAAACATCCATAAGGACTTTTATTTTTATAGTGGTTTTGAGGCTTGGGGAGGGGTGGTCTTGTTGGTCTTTTTGGTTGGAGGGGGTTAGTAACACAGATGCTTGCTAAAGGAAATGGTAATTTTACAAGATCTGTCAAATTTTAATTGGAAAGTTGGCACCAGCACTGTCTATAACTTCTTCCACATTGTGGACCCTGCATGCTGCAATTAGATGTCACTGCTGTACACTTGATTTCAGTTTTCTGAGAAGAGGGTAGGGATCTCTTTGTAAGCCCATATTTCCCTTTCCACAGTTGTGTTACAAGCCCTTGGGCCAGACTCCCTTGCTGTGCTCAGGCAGGTAGGTGGACTAATCTGTGAGGAAGGGATTTGTACCCAAAAGTGAATGTTGCAAAACACAGGTGCAGATTTTGCAGTTTATAGTCTCATTTTCTATCAACAAGTATGACAGTCTCCAAAAACCCTTGTGACAGGATTTTTTTGTTGTGGTGGTTTTGGCGGGGGGTGGGGGTTGTACCATTGAGTCTGCTTCTTTATAAGAAAAGAACAACAACAATCCAAATCCATGCTATTGGAGTAATTGGTTATGTAAACAGTGCTGGGTAGATGTGGTGCCAAGAAGCTACTGGATATGAGCTTTGCAAAAAACTAATGCAGGTTTCTCATAGTTCAAGTCCAACATCACATAAGCAGCAGTATTGGGAAGCTAAGTGCAACTGCTGTGCAAATTATGTGCCTGACCCTAAAAAATAGAATGAAAGGTTTTAGCACTCAAATAAACACAGAGCAAATCAAAAGGTCAATCATTACCAGATAATAGTACATGTTTCTGTTTGAGAATCTGCTTTTTTGCCCTCTGTATTGTTTCAAAAACCAGGTGGCTGTTTAGTTTGCCTACCCTTAAAAACAGAGATACCAACAGAAGACAATTTATTCATGTTATACTATTATAAAAGTCTGAGGGTAGGAATTGCCTACCCCAGCATTGAAATGCAATCTGTGGTGAAGAACACATCAGGTTTTTACTAGTTTTCAGCAGGAAACAAAGAACACTATATATTACTCCTGCTTTACATGCATGAAGAGCCCAGCTTGGTCCTTAAGTCTTATTTACAACAATTTTAGAGTAAGAAAGATTACAAAGAAAGAAGGAATAAGATGTGACAAGCAAGCACGTGGGAGGTTCATGAAAAGATTGATGTATGGGTGTTCCACTGCGTATTACTAGGGTGTTAGCTTAAATAATTAAAGCAGGTTTCCAGGCGATTGAAGATTACCCTCATGCCCTGGAAGGAACTATGTGTGCTGTTCCTTTCAGGTTTTAAGGGGCTTGACAAAAAAAAGGTCAGGTAGGCAGACCTACCTGTGGTAAGGACTCTGTTCAAGATACACCATTCCATGAAGGACACAGAGAGGATGCTTGATATCTGCCAAACTAACACATACATGTGTTGTTTAATATTTTGGTCACACTTGGAACATTGAATAGAGGAGGGGGGAGCGGTTCCTATATTAAATGATTCTTTGTTTCAGAGGAGCCAGTGGGTCATTCTGCCACTGCCCCTGAGAGAGAGTTAAGGTTCGGTTTGCTCAAGAAAATAGTAATGACCTTGTTATAATGAGCGTTACAGCACTTACAGCAGATAATGACTGGAAGATAGCAATCCCAGTGAAACAGCTGAGAAAAGAAATCTCAAGGGAGGGCCCAGAAAAGACAACGGAAATCATGCTGCCTGCTAAGATTTCCATTCCTTTTTTTCAGCCCTGTAGAATATGGTGGCCCATTTCTGGCTACAAAACCTTTCATCTGGCTTTCTAGAAAAACAGGCTGTTGGGAGAAGAGCTAAAAAGTTGTTATAGTGGTAAAAAGTTTCAGCTTGCTTCCCAAAATGACCGTAGAGTTTTCAGCCTATGTGTAAAAGTGTGGTAGTTTAGACCTCTATGAAGGAAGAGCAAACAACTTTGTGTTTGTATTCAAACGAATACCACAGAGCAGCAAACGCAATAGCAGCTCATGTGTTCATGTATTTGTTGTTTGGAGTACATGTTCCCAAGAGGAGGCACAAATTCCCCGCTGTTGCTTCCCTTTGAGGTCAGCCCAAAGCATCATGACTGAGGGCAAGACTAAGACGTTCAGATAGGATCCAGGACTGGATCCCATGGCAGAGAGGTAGGGAGATAGATAAGGGAATGAAAGCATATGGGCAGAAGTTGAGGAGTGAGGCCACAGTTGCTGAAGTACATACAAGTAGCGTGAGGTATGGGAAAGATTGCTAAAAGGAGGCCTTCCGTTAGATCATGCTCCAGAAGACCAAGATAAGAGTGCATGACAGAGAGCAGAAGGTGAGGAATGGTAGTATGGACCATGTAAAAGGAAGATTGTGGGTAAGAGCAATAGTCTGAGACTGAAGCAAAGGAGACTGGTGCTGAATTTCTGTGCTTGCTAAGGGAGGCTATAAGATTAGAGACGAGAAGAGGCTTGAAAAAGAAATCCCATTATCTGTGAAGTAATGCAAAAGTAAGCCTTTTATTATGAATGTGCTGTGCCCCAAGAAAACTAAGGTCTCATGCCCACCTAATGGCAGTCAATGGTGGTAAATCAAAATCTTTAGTGGCTGTCCAGTAATTAAAATTGTGCACCCTGACATGCTGGTTTCCAGATCTTCCTCCTAGCAGTCAGACTCAGTTGATGGAGAAAACTACAAAACTTAAAACTATCCTTGTGTCAGTGTCTTTGGTGCTTCCATGGGTCTTGACCAACACTGTTACATTTAAAGGCCACAAAAAGCATAATTTCATCCTTATTCACAGAAATAATTGTGTTATATTAATTAAATGGAAGCAAGAATGTAGGTAGGTGAAAGTAATTATCTGAAATTTGCTGGCACATGGAGGCTAAACAGCCAGCTGTCTGACTTCTCTCTTGGGATCCCTAAGGTTTCCAATTAGTGTACACATTCGTGCAGAGGAAAAAGACAGCAAATCCATTCTGTGCTGATACTTAGCCTATCCAATTTGTTTCATAATGATCTATTATGTACTTAAAGGATAGTAATATAGATGTGTCTACAGAAATTTAATTTGAACATCAGAGCTCTATGTAGCTCTCCAGAAAGTCTATTAATTTTAGATCAATATCTACTTCATGCTAGAATTTCACTAAATGAAGAAAGAAAGTCTGGTGTACTTCCATTCAAACTCCATCACCCTAGCTCTGCCCACCAAGGGAATACCAGTCTCCTATCCCAACCCTTACCAAACTCTCTCCTCCACACACTACCATATACACTAGTGCACAGTAGTAGGCCTTTCTGCACAGGCACATTTGCAGTGAGAGTAATTTGATCTATACCTATGACTGCAAAATTCTTGTTGGAGTGAAGTAACTACAAGAGTTTATGATGGTGTGAGGAGTGATAATTATCTAACTTGGAGACAGTCATATTTTTCCAATTTTGACCTTAAGTCTTCTCCAGTGGCTACACATTTGTATTTTATCAGAGTACACTTGAATCACCTAGGAAACATGATTGGTGTTCTGTAAGTTCAGTTTACTAAAGCAAAGGAAATATTAAACATCCAAGGAGGGATTAGCCAAGTATGTAATACATATGAGAGTTTGCGTTTCTAATAGGACTTGAAGTAGAAACTTTTCTTTCTGTCTGGTGAAAGCATATCACACAATGCAAGATATCTGGCAAAGTATTTGGCATATTGTGGAATGCAGGAGAGAAAAGCATTTCCATTTCTGATACAAAGCAAGGTAACAAATACAAGTTAGCATGAAGCTGTGGCTGGTATTCTTTGAAATATGAAATACTTTATAATTTTGTATATTGTGATTGTACTGTTAATGTCCTTTCTGACTGCTATCACCTGTCATAATTGTAGCTGGAATGTGTACAGGTTCCTTAGACTAATGATAAAGGAGCAGCAAAGGACAATATCTTTGCTTGATGTTACCTGAGATTTTCTGTGGCTCAGGTCTATTACTGTAAGGCCATTTTTACTCATGAAGAATATGCAGTGGTCAGAAAAGTTTTGTTAGTTTGGTTACTCTTGAAATCAAAACAATCCAGAGAATCAAGGAGGTCCACACAAGCCAAGAGAATCAGTTTCACCTGACGAAAGGTGACCATGACACCCATGCAGGCTGGATCACAGACACTAGGCCAGCTGTGTAATCAAGGGACCAAGACAACCTCAGTGATCTTACCAGAAATACTCATGTTGTATTTACCACTGAGGAATCTACCTGATGGAAAGTAATTCAGTGCTCTAAGCGGAAGGTGCAGAACTTCACAGCAAATGCTTCTATCATTTAAATATTAAGTTAATTTCATGTCTGGCTTGGTAGGAAACCTAATATGATTTTAATACATTAAGATTTAGTCTGGATTCTGAAAAGTATATTAGACACAAACTATTAGAGAGATTTTAAACACTTAAATAATTCTGATATTCTTACATTGTAGGATGGAAAGAATAAGATATGTTGGGTTAGATATTATTGTGTCTTCACTGGGAATTCTTTCTTCAGAATGAATGGCATATTGCATTTCAGAAGTTCTGACAGTACTCAAAAGCAATGGATCCAAGTGGGTCTTAGGGGAGAGGAAAACAGCAGGAGAGGTTCAGAGAGAGGGTTAGATGGCTAGGCAGACAGACATCTTACTTGGACACTGAAGTCTGGGTTTAAATCCTGGCCCCACTGAAGTCAATGGCAAAGTTGTGGGCTTCCTTTAGGCCTGCTTTTTACCAAGAATTGTGTAAAAGTGATGTAATTAATGGGTAATGTAGAACTATGAATGACACTGAGAGTTCTCATTTCAGAAGATTGCAATGTTGAATTTGCAGCTGCAGTGAGTCATTCGGATAGGACAGGGACTACACATGCCAGTCATCAGACAGCCCACCACAGAGCTGGTAGCGGGTGACCTCAGGAATTGCAGATGCCTGGTCCAGCTTCTTATTCATCTTCATAAGAAGTCACTTGCAGACTATATGTCCTAGTCAGTAGAAATTTGACGTAAGCTCCAACATGCTTTGGTGCTCAAACTCTCCTGAGGCAGCTGCCAGCTTCTGTTTGCTGTTCAGATATCAATAACTTTCAACATGTTGGCCCAATGTAAATCTCAAAATTCACATGTGAGAGAGCGGGCATTAGCTGAGATCATATCCTGCCACCATCTCTTGTAATGGAGTCAAGTGAGGTTAACTGTGGATGCAGGCTACCGTTGGGTGACTGCACTGTTTTGCTGCTTAGGATGCAACAGGGTCATTTACTTCTCCAATTCAAAGGACTCATATGAGGTCAATTACTCCCTCAGTTAATTATTCAGGGACAATGTGAAATTAAATATTATTCTATGTCCCACATTAAGGCTTAGGGGTCATGAGTCCAAAGCTCAATTACTGTCCCAATTTGCTACTCAGGAAACACTGGTAAAAATTAATAGTTACATTCAGTTTAGCTGAAATAAACTATCACTAACCATCTTTACAGTGATCACATAAAGTCCCACAGAATTTTCTCATTGGACCTTCAGAGGTCATCTGTGGCCAGCGCCGAGTAGCTGGAGGTCAATGCCTGCCCTAGTTTATGGCTCAAGGTCAATGAATATCAATTGCTGACCCAATTCACTGAACCAGGACATCCAAATGTTAGTGATACCCAAGAAATATGTGTAGAGCCAAAACAGGCACAATTGCTGCCCTATTTTCATATGTAGACATACTGTTAAACCCACCTGCCCAAAACTTGATAATTAGGTCAACACAATTTAGCTGTTGTTCCAGACTGCTGGTCGGATGCGACAGATATCAAACTACCTACTACATATGCTGCTCAGGGATTATCTGAGGTCAACTATTGAGCCACAGTTTGGTAGTGGCGGTAAATGAAGTTAGGCAAATGGAAATTTTCATGCTTGAAGATATATTCAGGTCAAATACTACCTCAGCCTTCTGCTGAGATTGGTGGAGCTCAAACACTGACAAATTCTGTGATCTGAGGTTCTCTCAAGTAACATACAGATACAGTTCTCCACACAGCTACCAGTAAAGGGCAGCTACTGTGACATATAGTTTCCTATTTGGGATTAACAGGTAACAGGTCCTGCCACATCCGTATGCAGAGCAGTTAGGTGCAGTCAAGCACAACTGCAATGTATTGAAGAAGGACCATGGAAATGGAAAGACTTTGTCTTTTTTGTATGAAGCAGTTACCTGAGATTAAGTGCCGCCTGGGATTCATGCCCAGCATGAGCTCTCTCTTTCTACTCTCCTTCTAAATACAATACACAGAGGAGCTCAAATATTACACAAATTTATCAGTCAGAGGTTTTTTCAGTTTAAGTGCTGCCCATGTTTTGTTGATCAGAAGTCACCAGAAGTAAACTACTGCCCGCAGTTTGACACACTGTGGTCCTTTGCAGGAAACAACTCTCATTTTTTGCCACTCAGGGATTGTTTCAAGTCAGCCATAGCCCCAGTTTGCCTCAGGTCCACAGGTCCCAGGCCCAGCCACATGGTGTTAGCTCACATCAGTGGGGAAACAGGTAAGTTGGGATCAAGAGCTGTTAGGAAGTCTGTCAAAAATTAAGTAAAATTACAGATAGACAACCAGCATGATTGGACAGAGTGTGCTCTTAGCAACTTAATGTAGGATAACAAATTGAGATAAGTAGTTGATGCATCACCTTTTTGACAGATACAGTCAGGGTGGAAAACAAGTGGGCCAGTAGGAACATTGTGAAGTATAACAAAAGCAAATGCAAACTCCTGCACATGGGATGGACTAACTCCATGCAGCTGTACAGGCCAGAGGCCAGCTGGATGAGAAGCAGCTTTGCAGAAAAGGACCTGATGTTTTCAGTGAAAAACAGGATCTATGATTCTACATGTCTAGTGAACAGAAAAGTTAACAGGAGTTAACAGAGTTCCTCTGTGGTAAAAAGGGCGTCAGGGCCCTCAGTGCACCAGCAAGCTCTGTGATCTCTTCCCCTCACTTGCAGCAGCTAAGCTGCATCTGCTGACACAGTGCAGCTGTAACCTGGGATCAGATAGCTGTGAAAAGACCTGTGTGACAAAGGGCCTTTTGGGGAACCCTGTCCCTTCTCTTGGGAGCTGAGGCCCTCAAGTTTGCTCTTTGCCTGCAACTGCTCCATGCCTGGCTAGACCCTAACCTGCAGCCTCTACTGCATGGCCTGCTGTCAGACCTGCCTCATCACTGCAGCACTGCCTGGCAATCAGAGCTATGGGCAGCAAGGAACACATTAACAGGCAGGACTGAAGCCAGCAGAGAATGTAGCCAGGGTCTTTGAGGAGCCCCACATCAAGAGGTGCAGTGGACACAGCTTGAAACAAAGGGAATTACAATTAGATACATGGAAACCTTTTTTAAAGGAAACAAGCAAAAGTGAACAAATACTGGAACAGGTTGCCAAGAAAAGTTGTGAAATCTCCTTTGCTGGTAAAAAGCAAAATTTACCTGGGAAAGGGTGTAAGCAACATGATCTAATTGTAACTGCTTTGTGCAGAGATTGGGACTAGATAAACTTCAGAGAACACTTACAAAATGAGCTAATCTATGTTTATATGAGTTGAGGACAGTCCTGTCATTTGCTCTACAGAGATCATCTGAGGTCAATGTGAGAAGCAATTATCTGTGCAAAGGTCATTCAAGGTCAGCCAGCTCTCATTGCCTGACTGGGGTTGTCTCAGGTCAACTTCAGAGCCAATTATCTATGCAAGGAGTCATGTAGGGTCAATCACAACCCTTATTTACTGCCTAGCAGGTCATTTAAAATTTAATTTAAATCCAGTGAATTTCACAGGCGTAATTTGAGGTCTACTTTAGTATCAATTCAAGGTGAAAGCAGGCCTTACATTTTGTCCAGGGGTCATCTGAGGTTAACTTGAGATGCAACCAGTTGACAAGAGGATCACTTGAGATCAGCAAAGTCCTTGTGTGCTGCCTAGGAGTCATTTGAAGTAAACCTGAAATCCATTTAGCTGCCTAGAGGTCATTTCAGGCCAAATAGGTCTGCTTTTGCAACCTGGGGTCATCTAACATGAATATAAGAGCCACTTAGCTATTAAGGCCAGTCATCAGCCCCCACTTACTTCCTAGAGGTCATTTGAAATCAACTTGAGATACAGTTAGAGGTTCTAAATGTCATCTAAGGTGAACATGAGATCCAAGTCATTTGAGAGTCATTTGAGATTAAATGAGAGTCAATTAACCTTCCCGTGATCACTGGAGGTCCATAGCTACTCAGGAAGGTCATCTGAGGTCAACCCAAGGGCTAAATAATTGCCATAAGGTCATCTGAGCTCAACCTGAGGGCCAATTAACCTGTCTGGGGTGGTGTCATCTGACATCATCATGAGACCCAGGTATACACAAGGTGTTTTTTGAGGTCAACTAGGCTCTTGTTTGGGGCCCAGGATCATCTGAGGTCAACTTGACATCCAATTACCTCCACAGGGGTGCTTTAAGGTCAACACTGTTCTCATTTGGAGGAGGGGCAATCATTTAAGGTCAGCTTGAGATCTAATTAAGCAGCCAGAGTTCATCTGAGGTCAACCAGAGAGCCTGTTAGGGTTCATGTGAGGTCAGTGTAGCATTTGTTCAGTGCCCAGAGGTCATTTAAGGTAAACCTGAGATCCAATTAATTGCTTGGTTTGTCATTTGAGGTCAACCTGGCCCTCATTTGATGCCAAGGGGTCATTAGAGGTCAATCACAGTCCTTGTTTCCTGTCTGAGGTCATCTGAGTTCAAGCTGAGATGGAACTCTCACTGCAGGGTCATCTGAGGTCAACCCTCATGGTTGTGGCACAGGTCAGTTCAGGTAAACATGAGTTCTAATTACTTATGGGGGTCACTTGAGGTCCAATTGGCGCTTGTTTGAGCCCCAGAGCTCATCTAAGGTCAACATGTTAGCAAATTAGCTAAAAGGAGTATCCTGAGCACACGATATTCAATGATCTGCTTGGGATCATATGAGGTCAACGCTGCTCTCATCTGATGTCTGGGGTCATTGAAGGTCAGCTTTACACCCAATAAATTACCCACGGTCACCCTGGCCCTTGTTTTCATTCCACAAGTTATTTGAAGTCAAATTCAGAACCAATTATACCTAATTTGATACATACAAGATATCTGAGATCCATTTTAGGCCTCTTCACTATTTTGTGGCCATATTCTGCCTCCATACTCAGCTAATGTTCTTCACAGGCCAACCCCAGCCCTTTTGTGCTTCTCAGAGGTTGAGAGTGGTCACAGTCAGTAATTCTTCTATGCCTTATGGCTATTTAATCTCAGCTACAGGCCTAATTCCAGGGGGTTGCCACAAGAGTTCAAATCTTTCCCTAGGTGGATAGAGGCTGGGATAATCTGTGGTCATCTTCTACTTTCATTTTGTCCAAGAATCAGTTGAGCTCAGTCAGAACCAACACTTTCACTTTGCTGCAGGTTCAGGTGAGGTCAGCTCCGGGTTTGATCTGGGGCAACCTATACAGCTTGAGTTTAATCTCAGCATTTACGTTCTGCTTACTGGTCATCTCAGCTGAAATCCATTCACTGTATTGTGGAAGATAGTTATACAAGGCTAGCTACTAACTCAAGCTGCTCCACAGAGGTTATCTGAAATTGAATATTCTCATTTCCTGGGTAGGATCTTATGGTCTGACCAAATTTCACGCTCCAGTGTATTGTGAGGTTAAAGCTCAGTGTTGATTTAATGGAGTAGTTTGTCCTAGTTCATGTGACATGACAGTTTGCTGCTCAGACATTTTCAGAGGTCAGGTAATTCTTCAAATTTCATAGCAGGGGTCAACTGAGGAGAAGCATCTCTTTTTTCGTTATCAGGTGAGACACTTTTCTGTTGAAACCAGGCCACCTGGGATGCATGGTACACACAAATGCTCTATGTTTTAGTAGAGCCTGCCTCACGCTACAGACCACAGAAACAAGACAACGTTGGCAGTATCTCCACGGGAGGAGAGTTCAGTCAGGAAAAACAGCAGGCAAAAGGCTCAGAAGTCAGAGACTGCTCTCTGTGTCTCAACCTCCCCTCCTCTTCCTCCTCCTCCTCCTCTTTCATCTCCTCTTCCATGCCACGGGTATGTTAGACTGCCTGCACAGTGTCAAAACCCAAATCATATTTGTTCAATGACAACCTGAAAAATTGAAGGTTTTAGCCATCTACCTAAATCCCTGACACAAAGAACACAGCCAGACTTTCTTTAGGCAACAAAGTCACTGCTTTTCTGCAGGACCTTTCTGATTTTTCTTCTTTAATCTTCAGCACTTTATCACAACTGAACATCAACATCTAAACGGACCCAGGTTATTTTAAAGCACTAGTTTATTTGCACTGTCCCTGCAAACAGAACTAATGGCAGGCAGGCAAATGAACAGAGCATTGCAGCTGTTTACACACTCTTCAATATCAAAGAGGAAAATAGCTTTTGTTTGGTTTTAGTTTGAAATTTTTCTTCCCCAGCAATAGTTACCATAAATTAGAGGATCAAACTGTCTTCCAGAATAATTCAGGATATGACAAATACAGTAAAGAAAAGCTGAAAAGCAGTAACAGATCTTGCAAAAGGTCTAGCAACAAGGAAAGGTCTGACAACTCTGATGTGATCACAGGTGATGTGAAGGCCTGAGTCACTCCAGACATGCTTTTCTTTATTTCTGGGATCACTTTTTCAAGCAAAAAGTGACCGGCATCAACATCCTAAGAATGGAGAACCGATATAAAAATAGCTGATATAAAATAACACATCTGACAAAGAAGTCAATGGAATGCCATTCATTTACATCAGCTCCTTGTTTACACTAGTGGCTGTCCAGGCTTTTTACATCACAGATCTAGAATTAGAGTAAAAAATAAGATTGTCATATTAAAGTGATGACATTTATTTTTCTTAAATCTGCAACAGTGATTTGGTTTACTAACTACCAAGTTTTCTGAGAATCGAGCATACATCTCAACTAAAAAAAATCCAGAGTTTATTGAACATCTAATAAATTATGATCTAATAAGTAAATAAAACATCTTATAAAGTATCTACTTGCTGCTTCTGTAAAAAGAAATTTTTACTTATGGGACAGGTGTAGAAATATTCTTGCTGCAAGCATATTGACTACAAGAATAGAAACTAATACTACTACACCATTAAAACAAAATGAGACCTGGAAACCACATGACAAATATAGAATTAATACCTGTTTATTACCTTGAGATTAAAAATAAAAATAACTGCATTATTTTCTGTACGTTACTTTCACCTGTTTCCCTTAGTGTTTGGAAACATATTCTTTCATTCTACACCCATCAAGAACAGAAACATTTTGAAAATGTATTTTTATTCTTTTGAAAGAGTATGAAATAGATTGACAAAACCACAACAAATACAAATCCATTTCTAGAAAATATAGACGTAATATCCCTTCTGTCTTTATTGCACTAACAATAAATGAATAACTCCGAATACACCACAACTATGAATAAAGGAAATGAAAAAAGCCTTCCTGAGAATGAGGTTGGCAATTTCTGAATATTTTTCATGTGTTTAAGCTACATCTCCAATGCAGCAGCTGCCAGAAATACATTTTGCTTTGAGTAATCCCAACTGAATTCCTAAGTAAGCTTCTTTTAAGCTCATATTAAAATGTGAGTTTAGAAATACTTTGGTTTCAAATTTTTTTTCAGAACTTTACTGCCTGGCTTATTTGAGCAAATTAAGCAGGACTATTTTCCTGAACCTACCAGAAGTATAAAATAAATTCCTGTATGTGCTTTTAAGCAAAAACATTGAAACTAATAATCAGAAAACCCTCTGGTTGGACACGCAAGATTTCCTCTTCCACACTAGTTGTCAAGCAGCTAGAGAAAGAAGCCTGTCCTGCATATCTCTCATTCCACATGCACCATGGTTTTAGTGTGGGGCTCATTGCTGTTCTCGTTAAAGGCTGCTGGGCTTTTTTCATGTTTTTTCAGTGGGCATGGACTTCAACCTGAGGTCAGTATTTAGACATCAAAAGACAATTTAAAGAATGTACAGAATTTGTAGTAAGAAAGACACCAATGACTCAAAAGAAATAAAAATAACTTTTTCAAATTATTTTCATTATAATTTATTACTAAACTATGACAAAGTTGGGGGGGGCAGGGAAGATCTTTAACCAAATACCCAGATTTATAGTTTAGTGAAATGTGAATCAGCCCTCCCCAAAAAATACAAAAAGAAAGGTGAGGCAAAAATAATTAACCTGCAGAATCACTGGAATTTTTCAACTTAGTGTCTCCATGCATGGAAAAATTAGTGCTAGGATGCAAGTATACAATGGAACAATTTCAAATGCCTCCTTTTCTTGTTTCATCACATTAATACTTCACACTGTGCAAAATTCAATATCAAACATGTTTATATCAACTATATTTTAACACAGGTTAGTGTCTTGCAAGGATCCCCAATCTGAGGGGAAAGTAGCATGTACCTTGATGGGTACTAACACGATGAAATAAGATAAATCTACAGTGAGCTATATACTGAAAGAATTCTCACAAGTATTGTTATGAATGCAGAAGCCACTCACTCTTGAAGGCTACAGGAGGGTTGTCAAGAAAAGATCATCTGAAGTATGACTTGTGCATGTCTTCAAAACTTGAAAAGAAACAAATGGTGCTCAGGCCCAGCCTGGTGTGGAGTTTATTTTTTGTGTCTAATGTATATGTGTTCAGAATTTATGGCAATGATTGAGGAAAACAACACTATCAGGGCAGGACTTCAATTGTCTCTGGCTTTGAAGACATATTGATGTGTCATTTAACTTAATTTAATTTAAAGGCATACTAACAGTTAGAGATCCTGTAGAGAAAGTTCTGTCTTTAATGTATATATGTATGCATGCAAGCACATATCTCCCTAAAGCCAAATTTTAAGATGATGATCACTGGAAGCAGAACTACTACCTTACCAGCAAAGGGATCAAAATCCACCACCATTCTGTAGACATGCAATTAAACAATTTCTTTCACAGACTTGCTAAGCCTTCTGATAAATTGAATTGTTTCAAAAAAAAGCCAAAGGGAAGTATAATTTTTGCAAAATAAGTAGTACAATCTAATAGGGATAAAGGTGGGGGGTTTTCACAAAAATAATCTTATAAAACTATTTTTAAAAAGATAAAAAGCAAGAAGAGTATCTTCAGGATGCTCTCAGGAACTGAAGACATCTTAGCTGAACACAGTGTAGGTATTACTTCAATGCCATCATCAATATCATAATCAATATAAAAATTGGGAACGCATAACTTCCAATTCCTATGTGTACATAGACATTTTCTAAATATACCAAATGAATGATAGATCATAACAAATAGCCCCTGTACACATTAAAATTTACTATCAGCTGTGGTGGAAATATGACTTTGTTTCTTATTCAAGTATAAAGTTTTCTGTTGACTTACATTTCAATATTAGGTATTCCTGCTCAATACAGAAGTACAAAGTTGCTCTAATGATAGATGTGATCTGTAAAACAACACTAGTTTTATTAGAGACATTTCTGCTGAGCACTTCATTTCAATCTTTATTCTACG
The DNA here is from genome assembly GCF_900496995.4 of Aquila chrysaetos chrysaetos. Classification (NCBI taxonomy): domain Eukaryota; kingdom Metazoa; phylum Chordata; class Aves; order Accipitriformes; family Accipitridae; genus Aquila; species Aquila chrysaetos. The sequence goes on from NC_044030.1 coordinate 48,402,104, forward strand.
AAAATCATATTGCATGTAACTGATTTTTGTGTTTTGTGAACTTCTACTGAAATAAGATTACATCAATAGAAACAGATGCAGATGCTGCAAAAGCATACATATAAATGCACCACTGTTAGACAAAAGTCCTACATACAGCCTGACACTATCAACAAGGAGTTAAATACAAATGGAACATATTATTCTCTGTGACTTCTAAAATCCTGGTTGCCAATTACAATTTTAAAACATTCTGAAGCTAAAATGTTATAAAGAAAGGCAGGTCCTGGTTAAAAGTTGAATCACGTTCAAGGTTATTCTTTATGTTTGTATTAGAGATCATAGATTTATCAAATTTCATCAACTCAAAATGAGAAAGGTCAATGATCCTTGTGGGTCCAATAATCTAACCCTTCATTGTTCAACTTATTCTTGGTATGTGAAAAAAAATCAGGGTGAAACTCCCACAAAATTTTTCAGTCTACCTGCTGTATCAGTGACTATTGTTTAAACCACTGATTCATTACTCATACATTCTTGGTTTGTCTCTGCATCAAAATCAACAATAAAGAGAAAGCAGTATTTCTGCAGTTTCCGGGAGAGCCTCCTATGCCAAGGGAAAAGTGAGCATGGGGCTGAGTGGTCTCTGCTTCTGAAAATGAATGATTTGCATGTGTGTATACATTCAGTTATTTACTAAAAAGAGCAGAGAGAGAAACATCAAATAACTCCCCCTAGGAAATATGCTTGTCACGGTCATTCTCCTAAGAAAGCACAGTTTGGAACCATAATACACTTTTTTTTTAATTTTTACAAAAAAAAAAGGCACTGATGGGACAGTTCATCCAGCTAAGGGGTGACCAGCTCCTGGCAATTCACTGAACTGTACGAGAAAAACCAGCACAAGAGCACTGAAGGGGAGTAAACAAAGATAATTTTTTTTATTCCTTGCCTATAGGGTCTGTCAAGGGCTGACAGATGCTGCACTCAGACACCTGCATTTGTTACTTTTGGACTGACCCATGGCAGTGATAAGGGGCAGGTTTTTCAGCACGCAAACACATGGGCTCTGTTCACAGCCACTGCTTCACAGCCGCGTGTCATACTCTGAAGGCTCATCTGCATCGTCAGCTCCTCTGGTGCTTATCTCCATTTCTATTTCGAAGGCTGGACCGACCCTTTCCAGTGTGTAGTCACTTCTTCTCAAATCTATGGCAAGAAAATAAATTCAACAATGCAGCCAAGTAAATGTTTGAAAAGCATGTACACCCCAGGCAGTGTCCAACCCAGTGACTGGTGGCAGTCTGTTAGCGGTTTCCAGGAGGAAGAAAATCTGCAGCATACCAAATCATAGCCAGGGGGATGAGAGCCCTGGGGGGACCCAAAATGGTGTGAACTGATATGAATGAACCCTCCCTGATAGTATTCATTCAGCTGATTTTCCCCTCTATTATCTCTAGCTGCCACAGACACAAATAATCAAAACAGTAACACTGCAGTTTCTGTTTCAGAATCAAACAGCAGTTATTACTCCATGTAGGCACTGAAAGGAAGGAGCCTTCCCCCAGAAAAAAATAGGTGGGTGGAAATTCATCCAGAATAGCAATCTATTTTGGCTTTGAGTCTTTTAAATCTGCCCCACATCAAACAGAAGCACACTCTATCAAATCTAACATGAACAACAGGCAATCCAACTAAGCAGAAGTAAGGGCTGCAGTGTATAGGACCCTATCCCAGGGCCAGGAAACCTCCACTGAGTTTTTCCCCAGCTAATGCATTGTTAATTTTTAGATTGTTACTCTTTCTCATTCTAAAAATTATTGCTGATGTTATCTGTAGTGGCGACCCTGGAAAAATGAGCTACCGTTTTGCAAAGCAAGGAAACAATTTAGTTGGTAGAAGTTTTCCTGCTGAATGCTAACATCAGGTTGATAGGCTCCAACACTTAAACGGTTGCTGGGCAAAAGAGCAATATTCTTATATCTGCCTTTGCACAGACAGAGTGTGCCTGCTATAGTCTTTCAGCTCAATAGAATTTCGGTTCTTGTCTTTATAGCATACCTAGGCCTTTACTTCCTTGAACTTAAAAAGTTATACAAAGATTAAAAATTAATCTTTACTTTGCATACCAGGAAGTTTCAGCCTCCTGCAGCAAGAGTTACAACGATGCTTTGTGATGAAGTTTCTTATTGCACCTTCTCCTAGGTTTGCTGGTCCGAATACCATCTTTCCAGATCTAGAAGAAATATTATTAAATAATCAATGAACTCAAAATAAACCAATTGCAGGGGAGGGAGATCACAATGTTTTCCAATTTTTAATCAGAGATAAGTTAGCCCTTCACATAAAGACAATCAAAGCTTAGTGTACATCACAAGTTTCTTAGCTCTGGGACAAGAAAATTGCCAATCCTGGTAAAGTATTAGCCTACATATACCCCACACTATTTTTCCTTCCTGCTGCATCTCAGAGATGCTCTAAAGGGAGACAGGACAGACCCAGCAGTTCCCACTAAAATGCTCAAAGGAAATTTGGGCACAGTGACATTTAGACAACATACGCCAGAATCTGGGTGGCTCTGGTGCAGCCACTGGTCATTCTCATCAAGCAAATGATTTGCTTCTGGTTTTATTGGTATGTACCTGGAACAAACCAGAGCTAGCAAGGACTTACTTCTACCTTATTTAAGAATAGAGAGCCAAAAGCAAGCAGAGCTCTAGTCACATCAATATGCAGCACAGAAAAAAACCCCACAGTATACTGTTGACAAGCAAGAGTTTAAAATGTATTGGCTTCTTCCTATGCTCATTTCCATGTGTCTGCACTCTGGCCAATTCAGCAACATTACTAGGTGATCCATTTGTGGAAGTGTATTGCACGCTCTGAGTGAAGCTGACACAATTACAAACAGAAGCAAGCTATATCCACACATGTATTAGAAGTACCACATAATTATAACAGATTATTAATGTAGTCTGAAAGATCAGTGTTCATTAATTTTAATATTGCTCCACCATTATTCTCAAGAATTTAATTGACATTCTAGACATCATGGAACACAGCACACAAGAAACACTTCCAAAGAAACTTTATGAATGCTAGTATTTTATTTTAATGATATGCAGAGTGGAAACAACATATTTTAGAATCTGAAATCAATTACAGTTCTGAGAAGCTATAGAAGAAGATTTCAACTCTCTCAAATCTATCCATAATCCACACGAACAAAATATATTCTCTCTAAAGAAAGCAGTTTTCAAATATGACACTCTCCCTTTTCACACAGAAGAAAAGCAATGATTAGCCAAAACTACTATAGAAAGCTTAGTATCTCTCTAATTTCTGGCAGACACTAAAGACTATCTGTCTCCTGGATCATCTGAAGGACTTGTCTAATCAGCCTTTACTGCAGATTAATACATCAGTCAAGGCAAGACATGAAATATTATTTAAGTGCCATACATACACTTTAAACAACATGATGCTATATAGCCATTTCTATGCCTTAGTATAATGAAGTAAGATTACATATGAAGTAATCTTTCCTCTCTAGACAGCAAAGGTTCAAGAGGAATACTGCATTTAAATATGGAAAACTGCTTCAAGAAATATGGGGCTAAACTGGGAAAATATCAAGAATGACCAGCAGTCTATATATCATGACATATATGAAAAGATTAGGGGGTAGCCTAAAAAGAAAAAAAAGAAATTGAAGGAGAAAATGATGACTGTCTTTGAGCTTGTTGAAATTTTTTTCTCTATGTCAACAGCAGAGAGGACCAGAAATAAATGTTTCAAGAAGGAAATCAGGAAAAATCTTTTGGACAGTAATGATAGCAAACTATTGAAAACAGATGCTCTGGGAAGTTTTTAAGGTCATCCTTGGAAGACCTTAAGATTTGTCTGCACAAGACATGTAAAGCCAGGAATAACCTGGTGCAGAACAAGAACCAGCTGAACTCTTCAGGTCCCTTCTAACCCTACAAATGTTTTATAAACAAGGTCACTCTCCTGGTCATTCAAGGTCTGATTTTGTTTCCAAGGGGACCAAAATACAGAGCCCAGCTTTCCTATTTCCGAAGAAGGTGCATTAATGTGAGCTAATGGGCTTTAAAAAGCAAAACATGTTTCTCCTTTTGTTCAGAACCTTACCTAATAGTTATGCTCCATAAAAGCCTACCAGATTGTATCAGACTGGTCCTGGCTGGCAGGCAGTTAACACAGACTGTGCTGATGCAGAGTGCTTCTTAATAGTCCAGAGCTACAAATGCTCAAAGCAGACAGTAAGACATTTACAGGGCTTTACTGATGGAAGGTAAAGGACTGTGGGGGGCTTCCTGGCAAGTAGCACCTTCCCAGGGAGGTACCCAAGTCACTTATTCACTATGTTTTTGTAGATTTAGTTTCCAGTCCACCTGTTTCTGCTGTGCAGGTTTCTACAGTGGAGGTTCAGTTCATGCAGATGTTTTGTCTACTGGCAGCAATTCAGCTGTAAATTGTTTGGCTGGAAGTGCACAGCTTGGTAAAATTCAATAGATCTGTTCTTCAAAACACATGCTAATGAGTAGCTTCAGAGAACACAGTCTCCACTCTCTAAAACCTTCAGCCAATCACTGTCTGCTTGAGAGCTTTCAAAAGGGAGAGTAAGAGACCTAGCACCTCTGACTCCTCCTTTTCAAGTTTGTATTGAGATTTTTGATTGCCAGCACCCTTTTTCTCACCTCTCTCAGCAGGCCCAATGCATCAGTTCCTTCCAATTTGAGATTCAGCCCACTATTTTCCTCATCTCTGAATCTGCTCTACAGACACGCTGCACCTAAAGTCTGTGAAAGCTTTACCCATGTGGACTTTCTTGTGGATTGGGCAAGTAGTACATGCTAAAAAGAGCATCCAGAGTACTGCTTATGAGACAACTCTTCCCAACGTTTAGGCAGTACAGGAATCTGCAGGGACTGCTCTGTGTCACGACCTTACTGCTGTGCCTTGATTACTTCTGCTTTTAAAGGAAATGTTTTTATGAACATTATACTGTTGTGGTTTAACCCCAGCCAGCAACTAAGCACCACTCAGCTGCTCACTCACTCCCCGCCCCCCCCCCCCGCCCAGTGGGATGGGGGAGAAAATCAGTAAAAGAAGTAAAACTCATGGGTTGAGATAAGAATGGTTTACTAGAACAGAAAAGAAGAAACCAATAATGATAATGATAACACTAATAAAATAACAACAGCAATGATAAAAGGATTGAAATGTACAAGTGATGTGCAGTGCAATTGCTTACCACCTGCCGATCGACACCCAGTTAGTCCCCGAGCCGTGATTCCCCCCGCCCCCACTCCACCCAGTTTATACACTAGTGTGACGTCATATGGTATGGAATACCCCTTTGGCCAGTTTGGGTCAGCTGCCCTGGCAGTGTCCCGTGCCAACTTCTTGTGCCCCTCCAGCTTTCTCACTGGCTGGGCATGAGAAGCTGAAAAATCCTTGACATTAGGCTAAACACTACTAGCAACAACTGAAAACATCAGTGTTACCAACATTCTTCACATACTGAACTCAAAACATAGCACCCTACCAGCTACTAGGAAGACAATTAACTCTATCCCAGCTGAAACCAGGACATATACCCACATCATTTTATCACTTCATACACCCTATGCAGTGCACATTGCGAGATATTCAATTGATGTTAAATGTCCATAAACTTACACCAATTTACATCATCTCAGGATCTGTCTGAGATGTCACAGTACCAGGCATACTTTCCAAACAGATCTGTTATTTTTGTCTTGGTACTGTATCTAAAACCAAGACACAATGCACTATCACAGAGCTAGAGGTCACATTTTGCCATTACAAAGTCCATTTCAAGACAGCATGCAGGATGCATGAAAGAAAAGACTCATTACAAGATATTGACATGAGCCACTAAATCAATGGAATTAAAGAAGCAAAACATAAATAATTTAACTATAAGGAGTGCTAAAATTTGAATCAGCCCCGTCAGTCAGATGCCATCTATTGTCTCCCAGGCTTCTAAGAGAAAATGAGCTCAAAGCAACTTTTAAGGCAGTGCACAGGTTTTGATTATTTATCTTATTGATTAAGTATCTTACTTACAAATGAAAACTTAAAACAGATCTTGCTCCTGCCAGAAAAGTTTCTCTTGTGACCAAATGAAGGTTAGAGCAAAGAAGGTTGGAGCAAAGACAGTACTTTTACATAGTTATTATTATTACTAATTTAGAAAGTGTTTCTTGGAACTGGATATCTGCTAGCTGCTTACAGAATCCATTCACAGTTTCACTGCCTTATTCCTTTAGACCCCTGAATCAAAACAATATAGTTTCACAACTTGCTATTCTGAAGATTTCCCTGAACATAAGAAAATCAAGCTGGTTTTGATTAATTAATCAACACTTGCTCTTTAACGAGGATTTGACTGTTTTGCAGATGATAAAAAAAAAAACCAACAAAAAGTTCTGAAAATAAGATCTGTGTGATCAAATTTTAGTACACATGACAAAATTATTTTATAACAAAAATAATCCAGAAGGACACTAATAAACATAATGTAGATAAATATTACTCCTATTTTAAAGAGGATAAGCCAAGTTGCCATGTGAAGTACTGTGGTCAATGACTGGCCACAGTCTTCAGTAATAACTATTACAGTTTATGCTACCACTGATATAAAAAATCCACTTGAACAGTAGAAAACCAGTATCTGTAATAATACCTTAAAAATGTTTGCTAAAATCTAGTGAACTACTACATGATTTGACCTCTCTGCCTCTCTATCCTAAGCTACCCTTGTGCTTCTGTCACAGTCCTATGACCTACTTAGGGCAAAGGTTTGTCACTGTGAGGTGCTCAGCATAATTTTGATGTTGTTTCCAAAATAAATATTATATGGCCAATACACCTACATTCATATTTAAACAATCATGCAACATTAATACAGTCATTTATTACTAATCTTAATAATGAAATATTAATAAAAGTCCCACAACTAAGACCCTGCTTGTTCTGAGTTCTAGGCGAGTCATCTGATATTTCTATAGTTAACTGCCCTTTGTAATTAAATCAGACTATTCATACTTATATCTTCCTTCTTTTCAAACATGAGACACCCCTTCCATCAGATGACATGAGCTGAGCAAGTGGGAGCCAACCTGAGCACAAGACAGTGGAGGTGCAGGGATGCCAGGCCACAGCTGGAAAGATGTGTGGGTTTAGGAAGACTCCCCAGAGAAGAGGACCCTGCAGGGCAGCAACCATCAACACCACTGCTTCTCCTCTCCCTACAGCAAATACCACCGAGCAGCAAGGTCACAGGATGGGAGAATGGCTGTGGCTCTGATTCTGAAATTTGACGCATGAAGGCAGACTGCTAATTCTATGTAGTGTCTTTAGTTTTTGTAACTTTCCACACATGATTCACCATCTCCGTGTCATGGATCTGAGACTGTAAGGTGCAGCATGCTTAAATGCAACACTAGGACCTATTGGAAAGATCAGAGATCCAGAGGCCCTCTCCTCATCCTCTTAAGCTATTGTGGCCCCATATACTCCATGAAACAGTGCCCCACCACATAAGGGAAACCGGACTTACACATTTAAGTACTGATGACCTCCATCGGTACAAATTTGTGAAGAGACTTACAGGGTCTTCTGTCTCCAATTCCTGCTCTCCCTGCATAGCCCTGGAAAACTCCTGTGCTCCCAGCACAGCCACACAGACTCCCCACCTTTCATACACCTCTCACCACATGTTGGGAGCTGGAACACTTACAACCCCCCAAACCCACAGTCCTCCAAAGAACAGGTGAGAATGTAGTTTTTCCATTGCCATCATACCTTCATTTAACCCAGAACACCATGGGAAAAATAATTAAATCTCTCACACAAAACATAAAAAACACCCTAAATATACAGACTGTTGGCAGAACATCTGAAGTGAATGACAATTTTATCAGAAATAAACCTACTTTTTGTCTTCAGGTTTAATCACAGATGGATCTGTAAGGTTTTCCCCAACACCTACAACAAAATCAACAGTGTGTGTTACAAAGGAAGGTAGTCATGATTTCATAATCTGGCACTTAACAAAAATGTAATTATCCATTTTCTTTGTAGATCATAAAGTGTCATAGTTAAAATGTGAGTTAAAAAGAAAATTCTATGAGTGTAAAAATCTGTTAAGTATTGGCAAACATATAGAGCTCTTATTACAGTCCTGACTGCAGCTGCTTTGAGGTTTATTTATATGTAGATGGAAGGTTTACACAAATGCACTAAATATTATGCTGAAGCTCAACTAACTAAGCAAAATGTGACCAACTGTAAGACTGCTATTTAAGTTGGAGTAAAGGTATTAATCAGATGTGGATCTTACTGATATCAATAGATCTACTCTCAGATACAGATTCCCTTCAAGGTAACAAACACAACAAGCCACAACTTTGCAATTTGCAAATGCTTGTGTCTGTTATCTCTTTTTTCTTCTGAATGGCCATGGAAGTGTATTAAATAAATAATCTCATTATGATACCTGAATGGTGACACCTATGTTGCAGTTTTCCCCAAACTGATGACGTACTACCATTTTACCAAAATGTTCTTTTCTTATATCTGAGGAAATCATTATGCTTTTACACTAATGAAAAAAGTCTATGATCATATGATACGCAATTATCTTTATTTCAATAGGCCACTGATGGTACGTTTATACTCTGCAATGAAAACCAGTAAAGATTATGGAAATAGCATATTGTGACTGAAATACCCCCAAATTGTAACACTCTTCAATAAGGGTCATTTCAGTTGATGTAAATTAGACAAAATGTGGTGTATATGTATGTGGAGATGGCCCTGGTATTACATAGTAAATTGTGATATAGATTAATTCTATTAGAACTCCAAGGGGAACAGCCCTTGCACTTTTCCTAAACTCCAGATTAGAGAACTACAGTATATACACAAGGCCAAAACCAGAGCAGATTTCAGTTTGTTTGAGATGGAAACTGAAGCTCCAGTCTTGATAAGATTTACATAGATGTTTAAATTCTCTGTGTTTGAGCCAACACAGTTGGTCTGGAACTGTCGAGATTTGTATAATAAACCCAAGCAAACTTCAGACAAATTCTAGTAGGCTATGGTGAGGAATACACACCTACTCTTTCTGTATTTTTTTTCATGTGCAGCTAAAACCAAATGAAGGCAAGGATGGAATTATAGGTTTATTTTGCATAATAAGCATGTCTTTTTGTAATTCACAGCTTCTGGATGCTGTAAAATGTAAATACATTAAGTCCCTGCCTACCCATACACATTTCCCTTGACAGAAATGACAAACAATAGTGTTTATACTGTTTGATGGGTGATGTTGATCTTCTGAACATTGTCAACTGTTTTATCTCTTTAAAATGTGCCATGTTCCCACTTACATATGTACAGCAAAGTGATCACATGCTCTTTGAAGGAGTCACCAGACTTTGTGAATAGCATTCAGGCTTGCAGCTTATGTAAACTGCTTACAGATTTATTAATATGAAAAATAAAAAAAATACAGATAGTAGTTTGCACTCTTCTGACAGATACAGACATACATTAAGTGTGCATATATACATGGGTACGCTTGAGTCTCTGTATTATTCATATATCTTAACAAAAATAAAAATACCTTAACTGTGGAGTGGTTTTTTGGAGATGGCTGAAATGTTCCTGCACAGTTTATCTACCTGCTCTTTTGCCCATTCAGTCTAGACGTATTTGAAATCCAATTATTTTCCCATTACACCTACCTTAATCTAGAGTGTTTCTGTGGATACCCATTTATCAGTGCCACACAACAGATATCCAAGAGTTTCTTGAGCTTTGACAGTATGTAAATGAGAACAGAATTTGACCCATTCCTTAGTATTAAATTCTCCTTTGAGACAATTGCTTATCATTGGGTTTCAAATAGTGATACCATGCTAGCAGTCACCTTGCAAATCCAGGACAAGGAGTTCCCCACGGGTGTACACGTAGGTCCAGTGAGAGAATGCCAGCATCAGTTCTTCCAGCAAGCTATTGGGTGTAATCTCATCTCCGTTGTTGTTGTTGTATTTCCGAAACTCACCAGTCATGTACTTCTCAATGGTCAGCCACTGGTTCGCTGAATGGCAGTAGATGAGGAAAACTTCCAAGAACCTGTAGATACAAATGCTGTCTATCAGGAGCTGGCAGGGTAATGAACATCCTCACAGTCAGCACATGGCATGATGCAAAACAAATATATCAAAAAGGAGGCCACGTCTTCCCTAGCTGGAGCATTTTGAACAGCAGGAGGTACCAAATGGTAGATAGCACAAAGGCTTTCTCAGTTTGGTAACTCTCAAAACAAAGCACATGACCAGAAAGCACAGTTTATGGACAAACAACATAACCTGATTTACACCAGCCCACTGTAAATAAGCTATATCAAATTGTCTTATGTTAATTGTATAAAAGGCAAGTCTTGCTTAAGTCTAAGGAACAGCGTTATGAAGAAGCTTATTTTGCCATCACATGTAGCTATTAAGACAAAGTGCAAAGCTCCCTACCTTTCCTCTTGAAAAGTTGATTAACTATCATTAGACTGTCTAAGCAGCAGCTATTTCAACCCGCTATGGAAAAGGAGGTTGCACTAGACCTGGGACACAGCTGAAAAGGGAAACCTTTGACACCTAATACTTGAAAGACAGTGATTTTACCTTGGAGTATAGGGAATAGTATGAGGCTTCACTTGATTGAAGGTATAGATTAACTTCTGGGCAGCCCTTTGCTGTTGGATCTCCTGAAGAAAATAATGTTATAAACATCACTTTCTTCTTCATGAGGAAAGGTGCCATGAATTATTCAAAACAAACACCTGACTGTATACTGTTTACAAATGGGAGATATACCTTCCTCAAAACCTTTTTCCTTTCCAAAAGATAACATCAGATTGCATGTCAACAACGCTGAAGACATTCACATGTAAGCAGTATAACACTTAAGGCACATCAGGCTAGACCAGTCAGTGTACCTTCAGCTCTGAACTCACCCTCAGGCAGAGATGTAACACTGTGCCATCATGAAAGATCTTTTGCCAAGTCTGAACCACCTCTGGCAGAAAAGACTTCACAATAAATACTTGTCCCAGCTTTAATACATCATTCTCAGACCAAGTACAAATGACCTTCATGGCCCTCCGCAGACCCCCATCCATCTCCTCCCGTGACAGGACTTGGATCATTGCAGCCATACCACGCTGGGACCAGGAAGACATGCTTTTATCAAGGTTCATAGGTGAACTTTCTTCTAGCCGATAAACCGTAACTTCCTCTCCAGCTTAAATAAAAGGAAGTTTTGTTAGCAGAAGCCACACATTGCAGAAACAGGAGAGAACTGCATTTTGATTTGGTGACTTAAAATAACATACCACTTTACACACCTTTGTAAGCCACACTTTAAAAGAGAGCTTTTTTGTCATTACTGTTCATCTGTGTGAAAACTTCACCAGCCTAAACTTATACGACTTACTACATACATTCTGCTTCAGATCTACTGTGATAACCTAAGTGCTCCAAATAGCTTATATTAAGCCTCCAAACAGAGATAAATTTAAGACCTCCTGGACACTTCCACACAAGCAAAGCTCATTGATTTATATAGACCAGCATATCAATCTCACTTGCCACAGTTTTTTAAGTACTTAAAGATGGTTGAACTTTAAAAGTACGTATTTTTCAAGGGTTACCATTCTATCTCCAGTGTATGAGCTTTAAACGCCCTGAGTGTGGCTCCCCCTGTTTATGCACTGATATAGAAGGGGAATTTTTAGTAAGATTGGTTTTAAGTTAATCAAGATCCATGGAACACTCACAGTATTTTCCTTGTAACTATGCTTAACAAACAAACAAACAAACAAAAAAAACCCCACCAAATAAACAAGGCAAACAAACACACACAGCTTGTAATAGTTATTGACTACAAAATTAAAGGGCTGCAGAGTGCCACCTTTAGACGCAAATAGCTGAGTTGTTTCAAAAGTGGTAACTTGGCTACAATGAGACAGGGAAATTAGATTGAAAAGGACATGACTCTCCTTGGAGAAAGGAATCCTAGGAGAACAAGCTAAAGCAGATTAACAGGAAGTTTACAGTTTTGGTGTTTTAAACTACGATTTGTCTTTTTCCTACAAATTCCAATGTTATTTGTACTGCACAAAATTTCAGATGTTCTGCTCCTGCTAATAACAGTTTTCTGAAAGCAGAACAAACCTGGTGAGCTTTAACTCGCTCACACTCTGTTTCCCTATGTAGTTGTAATAGAATTCCTCTCTTGCAGCGTAAGCAAGATGCCTTTCTGTTGCCATCATTTGTAAACTAACAGAAAAGTGGACTGATTTTTTAAACCTGGCTTTCCTTCTTGCAACTCACATTATTGCAATGTTAATTCATAAGAAATAGGTTTTCACTGGCAAGTGTGATGAGGTAACTACATCTGAAAATGACAAAGAATGGCATAAGGAAGGACAAACTGGATTCAGAGGAGTAGATTACGTCCCTGCTCCCAAGCCTACCTTCACAAGTTAGCACAAATGTAGATACTGTCAAACGCCACAATCTGCACACATTTTAATTTAAAATAAAGCAATGGAAAAGTCAGTGTCTTACATAGAAGACAGTCACTTGAATAAAGATACTATAACTAGACACATTTTTTAATGTTACATTAAATCTTCATTTTATTATCTTTTGACAATTTAATACCTAAAAAGGTGTCTCCTGGGAGCTTCAAAGATTAGAATGTTCAATATGCTTATAGCTATATTAATTATCTGCAGCAATCTGGCCCAAAGAAATCCTATGATGCTGCAAGTATCAGCAATTAGTTGCTGTGAGACAAAATATTCTGCCCATTGAAAAGAAGGCACCTAGATCTCATGTGTCTAGAGGCAGAGCTTCTGCTGCTGTAAGCCAATACTGCAGACTAATTTCACAACTCTTCCAAACAATTTATTTATTATTCTCTACCACTCTTCAGTTACAGCACAGCTCTTTTTCCTTACTACACTACAAGTTTTCTGTACCAGGTACAGGAATAGTGCTCTTTCAACCAATACCTGGTTTTCTTCTGGATGGGATATCCTATACATATATATATGTGTGTGTGTGTCTGAGAGAGAGAGAGAGAGAGAGAGCATGCAGGTATTAAGGTTAAGGGGAATATTTTTGCTGTCTTCAGCTATCCTAATGATAGGTATAGAGAAGATGGAGTTAGGCTCACCACTTTGGTTGACAGTAATCACATAAATACCAACAGATAAAAGCTACAGCAAAGGAACCCCCAACAAATACTGCAAAAAATACTAGGTCCACAATAAAGTCAGTAAAACACTGGAAGAGGTTGTCCAGTGAAGCTGAGGATTCTCCATTTATAGACATATTCAAAATGCAATCGGACAGGCCCTCAGCAACCTGATCTGACTTGGCCGCAGAAGGAGTTTCACCAGCTGACCTCCAAAAGCCCCTAAATTACTGCATGACTACAATTCTGTCCTGGTTCTTCTCTTTTAGAAAAGAATTGCTGAAATTAATCCAAGGAAATTTCTCAAACACAGCCTTTAAAAAGATAATGCACCGACTATTTATAAAGCAAAAAACATAAGCAGGAAGCTGGTACTCACCAAAGAGCTGCACTGGTGTAAATGGTATAGTCTGAGCAAGTCTCATCAAGTTGTTTCTTTCAACAGCTGCAAACAACATAGATTTCACTACTATACTGAATAAACAACAAGCTGGCTGAGTTTCAAAAACATCTGGCAGCACTTTACTGTAGTGTGCAAAGCCAAAGAGGCTGCAGTGTGATCCTGTGTCAGATCTGATCACCATTCTACCCAGTCAGCAACTCTGCTTTGCAGGCCTATGGTATCTCAGAAGCATGAGCTGCCACTCTTTCCCCTGTGCATTGATTCCCTCCTTCCAAGGAAACAGGTTCTCTGGGACAAGCCCCTTGCACTCTGGCTAGAAGACCTGTTTCTGCTAACTCTTCATCCTCTTCCATCCACCAAGGACTGCCACTGCTTCCTCCTCCTGCCAGCTCCAGTACAGCAACATTTGTACTGTGCCAATGCGATGCATTGGCCCCAGCTGCCCTCACTGCCTGTCTTGTCAGGCTCAGAAGCACCTGGGCATTTAGCAAGGCATCACAGGAAAATCCAAGCTTGCCCTGCACAGAGCAGTGTTTCTTCATCTGGGCTCCTTGCCAAACAACATCAGTAACATTATTATATCTCCTTAATTGGCTTATTTCTCAGGCAAACACCTTCAAAACTTCAGAGCGCCAAATAAATATTTATGGATTTGTACTCACAATGACTCAGTTGTCAGGAAGGGGGAGAGAGGGGTGAAGTAAGCCACAAAGAGAGTAAGACTAGAACAAGAAGGCAACTCAGACACTACAGTGCTGCCTGCCTAATTTCCCTATTCAATGCCTGAAGACAAAAGTAGCTTCCAAAGCAGAGAGTGAACCACAGCAGAGCGGTGTTTCTCTGCAGAGCAACCAAAAAACCCTGATGGCAGACTCTTCCAGAGCTTGGACACCATCTGTCCTTCTTTTCAAGATTAATTCTCTGAGCAGAAATTAATTAGAGATTATTTAGCCCAGAAGGACAGCACAAAGGAGACCCATAACATGTCAATCCATGAATTAGGGTCCTCATTTGAGAAGATCTGCATTTCAGACTCCACTTCAAGATTTGTTTACATATTCCGAATTTAACAGGCATTGGTTAACATGCCTGAACTGTTTTAGAGCATGGACTGAAAACCAAGGTCCTTCCTTGATGCCTCAGCACGAACATGCTCTAGTCACAAAATCAGTGCATAGCAGGGACAAGGATGTGAACAGGGGAGCTGCCAGACCTCTGTCAGCGCCCACTCTAGAGCCTTGAGAAGCAATGTGAAGTGGACTTCCACCAACTGCTGAACTTGGGTCAAAACTCAAGGTTTTTTGAGTGTGCAGAGAAGCAGAACTGTATTTGCCTGCACAACATGATAGCAAAAATAATGCATAAGCAGTATATGGTGCAGGATTTTAGTATCAAGCTTTGGGGCTTAGTTGGCTAAATTCTATCGTGATCCTCCTGAGGAAAGAAAACCTACATGGGAAACCTCTCGACACATTTGTCAATTCATAAAGGAAAGCGCTCCCATCAGTGCTAAAAAGTCCTACCCAATCTCAAATAGCATGCCTGACAAGAGCCAAATTAACCACTGCAACAACGCCAAGACATCAGAGAAATTACTCCTGTACACTGATGACAAACCAGGAGGTGCTATTCCCAGTGAAAATCATGTAGTTTTGTTGAACTTCTGGAGGCTGCCCATGCCCCCGGTGTCATCCTCGGCTGACCGTTACAGGAGGCCAAGTCCCATGGGCAGCTGGGACACCTACCGGCATGCACTGCTCCACTTTCCTCCAGGAAAAACCAGTGTCCCAGCCATGTGGGAAAGGGAATCTGTGCGTACTCGGCTCAGGAAAAGACAGGACTGTGGGCAATTAGTATTCAAATGACGTATTCCCTGCCAGGTTTCCAGGAGTTCATAGGTATATAAACACAGATTAAGTAGTACAGGACCAATTAACTGAAGAAACCAATTCCAGAAAGTACAAAGGAGGATGTGGGAGGTGTGAGGGGCAGTGACAGCTATAAACAAATGAGTGCCTCCTCTGCCCCCCCAAGGAATTGGAGCTCTGTTCGTTGTTTCCACTGATATTTTGAAAGCGATTATCTACCTTCTGCTCTGAATTTGCCAGAAATACTGGGAATGGAGCAATTAGCAGCAAGAAAACAATTCATAATTTCCTCACTGGAGTGGTAGGTATGAATTAATACAGAACCTTCTTAGCAATGGGCAATTGTGCAACTCCTCAAAATGAAAATCACAGAGGATGACAGGGGAAGAACTAATGATCTTTTTAATTTGTTAAATTACTCAGCTATCATTCTGGTGCCTCCTGCTTACCTGAGTAGTGATGATGCAGATCTTGAGATGTTTTCAAGCAAGCAAAGATATCTAAAATAACGTTTAAAGGGTCATTATGTTAATTATTATAGCAGAGATAAATGCATGAATTTTTAATTCCTTCCATCCCAGAGTTTGTCATGAAACAGATTAATCAGAATTACTGTCTCAGCATTCTAAAGAGGAGAATCACTAATAGGCTTTAACTACATTATAATGTACAGTATACTGGCAGATTTCAGTCATCAACGTAATATAGCCAGATGACTTATTTGTTCAGGGAAATAGTGGGAAACTTGGGATATTAACCTCAAGGACATATAGCTTCTCTAAGCCAATTACACCTCTGGGATATTAAAAGCACTTTGCTGTCCATCATGCTTCACAGCCTCCCAAAGGCATGATTTTTCCAACTCCATCCCCAGTCATTAAGCATTCCATTAACTACACTATTACACCAATGTTATAATAATACTGTCACATTAAGCCACAGCATCTAAAATGCTGTTAAAATATAAACAGACAACAAGTTCTGTGGTTACATATTCAGCAGGCACAGCCAGATCAAATTTGGTCCAAAAATCTGTTTTACAAAAAGTCTTTTTAATAAAAACAAGATTAATGAGCGTGTTTCTATTAATTAGATGAAATAACTTTTTTCTATTGGAAAACAATCCTCCAAAATGCCAGATTATTTCAGAGAATATGTTTACTGTACTACTTTTAATTCTGAAAAATGAGATAATCAAAACTGAATCTTCATCAAAATATTTGAACATTATACTTTTCTTCTTGGTGTATTTTATTTGCTTATATTCCCTTTCCTAGCAAAAGAGATCTTAAATAAAAAACACAGATAGATGTTGGCAGAAGGGCCAGCATTTCCACTGAGTGCGCTTGGTGATTCAAGGTCCCTTTTGCTCTGT
Organism: Aquila chrysaetos chrysaetos; assembly: GCF_900496995.4. Lineage (NCBI taxonomy): Eukaryota > Metazoa > Chordata > Aves > Accipitriformes > Accipitridae > Aquila > Aquila chrysaetos. Next base: position 48,419,046 of record NC_044030.1, read on the forward strand.
TTCTTGCTGGACCCAACTAGCTTCATTATATTTCATATGTTGTAAAACAACAAACATGAAAAGGGGAATGGTGACTAAGTCATTCCTTTTGAGAATGGGAAAACCGGATTTTAATCAAAGCCATGGTGTGCTCTAGAGAGTAGCCCCACAACTCACTACACTTGCAGCAGTGTGCTTCAGCACTGCAGCGTTTTGTGCAAAGCCAGACCCAGAGAGAGCAGTGCTTGAAGAGGAGATAAGTCTAAAAGCAACTCATTTCTGTGTCACAGCTAGCCTCAAAAAGAGATAGATGCCCAGCTGCTCAGCCTCTTACAGCTAAGTGGCATGTCAGGAAAACTGTAAGATAGACTAAAAGGCAACAAATACAAGTGAAGTTAACTAGCACTCTACTTTAGTGGAACAAAGTCATTCCCTGCTATAACCTTGAATTTCTTCATTGGCCATTTCATAACAAATTCAGTCCTTCACTGATTCCATAATTTCAGGGAAACCACACAAACAGAGGAATTACACCAAACTCCAACTTGAAAAATAAGCGTACGTTAAAAATTTTACATCACAATCTATCCTCAGGTATACAACCTGCTTTAAATCAGGAGGTCTCTTAGACTGCCAGGGATGAAAGCAGCACTATCATATTAAAGAATTTCCTTCTCCTGAAAAGGACAACATTACTGGGCAGACTAGAATGAAAATAGATCTTTTTAAGATTTTGCAGTTACCATGAGGAAAACATGTCCTCATAAAAAAAAATCTTTCACTTTAAAGTACAAATTAATAACTAACATATGAAACAATAGCTGAATATTTTCCTGTAACCCTCCAACTATAGTAAATCAACCTCCTTTTGGATTTTGTACTTCAGAATTGTCAGAGTGAGATTTGCAGAGAGGAATTAAAATGAGTGACAAGCAACCAAAAACTTACTGCCAGTTTCCTCTGAAGATCTCAACCTGTTTAAAAGCAAACATTTGATATTTTACTCCAAAATTTCTGTCATTAAGTTAACACTGATACATATATAGAGATGTGATCTATGTGAAGGCGAAATTCACAAAGGTTTGATCAGCAATCATAAAACAAAGTAACCCTCAGCGCAACTTTGTTCATTGCAACAATCAACAAATAATCTTCAGTTACTGATGAATAGCTACATTTTCCTGCATGTTTCTTTGTCTGCTTTATGCTGAGCTGCTCTTACAATTCTGCACTACTGTTCACATCGTTTACACTGCAATAACGGTATCACTTAAAGACAACTTCAATCATATACACAAGTGTTCATTTTTCAATCAATGCTGAGATGTATTCAGAGCTACATATGCCATTACCATTGCTTGCACAAAACCAGACTTTTAAAACTGATGGTCCTTTGGATTAGCAAGGCTGCAGAAAGACTACAGCATCAGCATTAATGTTAAAGCAGTCTTTGTTACAGCAGACAGCAGATATGATTCACCTCACAGACCAGAAAGATCCCACTGAAGACAACAGACAAAGTGACAGAATCAGGCCACTCAGTGGCCTGTAAGTCCTGCTGGTTAAGTATGCAGTTTGCCTACTGCCTATAAATGACTGGGTAAAAAAAACCCAAAAAACCCAAAAACAAACAAAAAAAACCCCCAACAAAACCCAAACAAAAAAAACCTCGAAAAAAAACCCAACCAACCACGGGACGGGTAAAAGACATGGTATCTTTTTTCGTCTTCCCATAGTGAAATCACATGGGGTGTGACAGCTTTCTAGTGTCTTTTATTTATTATATCCACAGTGTTACTAAGTAAGAGAGGTACAAAAGAAATTGATGAAAATAAGAAAGAAAAGGAAAAGGAACATAGAAACAGCACTGCATGTGGAAAGAATACCCCCAGTATTAAGATAATGATCAATCAAGCTGGACAAAAAAAATTAAAAAATACACAATAAAATTGAAAATACTTTTGAAATCAGTATACTTTCACTAAATATAATGAAAGCTTAATAACTATTGAAAACCCATTAAGAAAACCAAGCTAAATATTTTGTAAATGTGCAGACTCAGTATGAAAAAGATTAATCAGAGAATAAGAGAAGCTTTCAGGAGCTGCTAGCATTTTAATTATTAAAAAAGGAAACATGCAATTCACACAGCAAAAGCAAATGCAACTTTTCATGCTCACTAGATTGGGATAATGGCTAGTTAAAGATGCTACAGTGATCTTAGTGATTGAATTAGAAAATTGGATTATTGTTAGAATAAAAAGGGGTGTCTATTCCACCTAAAATTATACACTTTGTTTAAATGGATCCCCTTTATCTCCATTAATAAGGCTTCATTTAAAGAAACTTAAACAGACTGAATTGCCTTAACTCTTCATTTCACATAAATTTCTCATCCTAAGTATATTGCAGGACTGAAGTGGAAACCTGCAGGAAGTGTACCACTCTCTTTCTAAAAGCATGTGATGAATATCTTAATACACTAATAATACATACGAGGAGTTCCTGTTCACATTACTTTTCTTGGTGGTTCCAAATATGCTATTACTCAAATCCTGTAAAGAAAAGAGATACTTTTACTGGTAAAATCTGCACATCAGTGTCATATACACGCTCCACTCAAAAAGGTACAATCTTGAAAACACTTGTTGATACGCTTATTGTTAGCATGAATAATGACACTGACAGGCACTGAGTCACAGCACTGCCATACCTACACTAAAATGGAACTAATTTTCTCACATTACAGTTCTCCATGCTGTCTCTATACATTTGAATAAAATACTCAGGTACTCACCTCTATCTCAATACACTCACAAAAGCATGTTGAAGGTTTTCTAATATGAACAGTATTAGACAACTCTCTTTATATTAGAAAATTCCAATGCAGGGATAGGTTTTACAGTGGTTGAAAATAAAATGTACCCTAAACCTCTATAACAGAAGAAGGTAACACACTGAACAGCTTTCCAGTGATATTTAGATCACATATTTTCCAGGTCTTATAGTTAAAGAAATACTCAAATAGTCTTTTAAACTTCCAGCCATATTAGGGAAAATTGGGCCAGCCAGGTCTTCATAATGTGCTGGTCAGAAATGGGATTATTCTTCTGAATAGTAGTCAGGCAGATTTCAGTCCTCAAAAGAAACAGAGCTCCCCCAACAAAGTTCAAAGATTACAAAGTTTAAAGATAACTTAAGTAAAATTCAGCTTTGAATATTATCAGAAACTTAACTCACTATTTTTTTATTTCACTCATATTTGCACCTTATAGCTTGCTTTGCAGATGAAAAAATCTTTAACAAAACCAAAACTTTCCTACACACACCCTTGCTTTGCTTCCTGCTACCCATCAGGAGGGATTTCTGAACCACTGGTGTTCAATGGGTAAATCTGAGAAGCACCACTTTAGGAAAAATACATTTCTTTAAAATATATCATACTCCAAGCAGAACAGTTAGATGCAGCAACATTGCTACATCTCAACAATATACATAAACACTCATAACCCAGACAGGACTTAAGGAGACGCATAATGACTCACTGGGTATTTGAGGCTGTACCTTGAAAGAATAAATAATTTGAAGTTGGCATACTGGAAGTGACTAGTTTCAGCCTCACTCCGATCCTGCTGTAAGCAGTGGAATTTTTCTGAGAACTTTAAAAATCCCACCCTTGAGTTTTACCCAAGACATCTTAATATGAGTTTTGAAGCACCAGATTACATGGTCCCTTCACACAGTTTTCCTGTGTACCTTTATTTTGCTTGTCTGACCCCGTGTTTCACATTTCAAAGATTTATTCATTTAGACTCCACGCTCAGGTTTTACAGAATACAAATTCAGTAAATTTATTTCTATTTCTATTTCTCTCTCTCTCTACTCTTTCATAGGAAAACCTGCCATTTTTAAAATTTACATTCAAGCTCTCTTTCCTGGTATTTGGGATTCAAATCCTACAGCACTAAGAACAGCAGGTCTGGAACCATCTAGTTTATTTTTATTCCTTTAAAAAAAAAAAAAAGGCAACTCATAGCATTCACAGTGAAAAATAAGCTAGGCTTTGAAGATCACCATTTTAATAATCAAGAGTGCTATAAGTAAAACAAGCAAGGAAGGGTGCTGTTGAAAAAGGAAGAGGGAAGGATTACCTCACAGTTCCTTTTCTTAATTTAGTCTTTGTTAATTTCCTTTCATACCTCTCAGACACGCCCGTGCAATGTAGTGAAAGATATATTTTCTTCCATTAGCTACACCTTTTTAAAACAGACAGAAGTCTCTATAATCCAGATTCCTGCCCCTAGTCTTCAGGAAATATAAACTGATCTAGCCCCATCAAAGTCTATGAGCCTATGTTGATTTACATAGGCAGAGGACCTTTAGATTATGGAGCTGCAAATTAATTCTGATAAATAATGAGATACGGTGCTTATAAGCCAGTGGTTAAGAAATCTAAACTTTGCAATTATTATCAATACTTAACTCCCACTTTTCAAGAAATAACTATCTCTGTGTGATAGATTAAGAGCTATGTAGCTAACTTTCCAAAATTTACTTCACTCTGCTAACCAATTTTGCCTATAGGTTCAAGACCAAGCTGTGGGCTCACTCATTGCCTAATTAAACATCCACACATGCGTCATTTCCGACCAACTTCATACTCAGAACTACTCCATGACTCAATAATTTAATATCCTACTTCAATAATCTTAACAGAGTGTTAACAGCTGTTAAATTATTCATTTACTCACACACATACACTGTGCCAGCAGACAACAAAAGTTCTTTGTCTCTCAAGAGGTATTTCATGACAAAGAACCTACAGTGGCAAGTCCAGGGACATCAGTAGAGCTATCCTGGGCTCATCCCAGCCAAAACTATGGACTAGGACGTGCAATCTTAGGTCTTACCTCTCGGGAATGCCTCAGGTAATCACAGAATGGTATGGTATGCCTACCAATGTCTTGATTTTTCATTTTCTGGTGCATGTAACTGAGGCGTTCCAAACCTAGCCAAAAGAGCAGGTGTCAGCTATTTCCAGTGTGTAGATGAACAGCTCTACTGCTACAAACAAAGCACCTATGCAGTGCTAATAAAATAAACACTTATATACCCTATTGCCCCAGCAAATGTGTAATGGGCTATAAAAGCAATAACAGAATTTCATAGGGTTAAAATGGACTGTTCCCATTCTCTGTCAGCAGATTCTGGAGGAGTGCAGCCCTTCTCAGACCATGCTGTGCTGAGTCACAGCATTCGCTGGTGCTTCTCCCAGCAGCTCGCAGAATGAAGCCAGTGAGCCGCATCACAGCAAAACTGAAAGATAAGATGAACTATGCAAAGGATTTCTGAGAATGAAAGAGCTGGAGAATTACTAAAAGAAGAGTAAGAATGCCATTCCTTTTTCATTCCAACAGAGACAATACAGAATTCATTTATTCCCTTTGGAGGATGTGTTTCTGAGCAATGAGTAATGAATAATGCATGCAGGGGATCTGCCAGCAGATACAGTATCGCAGCACTGCCTGTGAGTGTAAGCGCCCGGAGAAATTCACGAGAGTTTATTTTTGCAATTAGCCAGCATGCCACTTTAGAAGACACCTCAGGAGAGGTGGCAAGGATATTATCCTCCTTGCTTCCCACTTATTCGTGAGGATTAGTACTCTACTATCTCCCATGCAAGACAGACAGCACTCCCGGAAAGTTTTAACTGACCTTCCATCCAACCTATGTCCCTTTTGCCTCTGCAATGACGCAGCAAATAACCAAATTGTGTGTGTCTGCAACCTAAGTCTAATTCTGTAAAAATTATGCCATGAGGTGAAAGTGGCAGATAACACTTTGAATTTATGAATTTTTATTTACTGCTTCTTTTTTTAAAGCTGTTCTGAATTTCACCATCTGCAAAATATCACATACTTAGCTGACTGAAATTAGACACAGTGAGCCAGTTCTTGCTGTGTTTCTCTTGCTCATCCCAGACATTGATCTCTGCGGGCTCTGAGCTCACTTGGGTGTTCTGGGGACAATCATCCACTCTAATCACCTGGCAAGATACAGACAAAATGACACTTGATTTATAGGATGACTAGCACCTCTGCAGTTCCTCTGACAGCCTATGACGTGGCCTTTGGGAGCATAGCTGAAATGCCAATGACTGAACTTGCTCTCAACAAAGAAACAGATTTTCACATTGCTGTTACAAGTTGCAGAAGACACATTGCTTTTGTCTAGTAAATACTACTGATGAAAGATCTAGCACTACAGCTTTTTAAAACAAAGTTTGAAGTTCCTCAGAATACCTTCAGAGGTATTAGGTCTCAAAGTTCAAGTCTAAGATCTGTTGCTGACCTGAGCATCTTATGTAAACAAATCAGTCTTCAGCTTTCATCTCACTAAACAGAGATAACTCTTTCCAGCTGAAAAAGATCCTAGGAATCTCTTTATAACTCTATAAATAGGTTTTTATATATGTACACACACATATAGTTATGAAAGTTGCCCCATATATATGACAGAATCAATATGCTGTCTGAAATGCGCTAAATGTTTGATGGATTCAGAGAAAAGACTGCGGGACTCTTGTAGGCAGGAGACAACTTTATGAGGCCTGGTTTGCTTGTTTAGAGTTGAACACTGCCTGGATATGGCTCACCACTCCTTCAGTCTCTCCCAGATCATATGAAGCCTCCCTAAGTCCTCCTGCCAGCTAAAGTGCAAGGACTGGTTCTTTTCTGTGTAAAATCAATAACAGCCCTGGTATACTGTCTAGCAAAGTCCATAGACTTTAACACATTCAAAACCGAAATCCCACACATTCAAACAAAAGGGAAATTAAACTAAAGCCAGACACACAAAAAAGACGCCCCAATTTGTGTGCAGCATTTTAAATGTATACAATTTCAACTAAGCCACACTGCAGAACTGCTCTTATTGAATGAAAAAGACAGCTATGCGATACGTTATTCTCTTGCACCTGCACATACCGGCACCTGAAGGGGTTTTTGATTCTTCTTTCCTCTCCCAGACTTTCTGTCTCTGTTTTGTTGTTTTGCTTTTGTTGCCTCACTGTGGTGTAGCTCACTGGATCGTAAAGACTCTGTGGGAAAGAGTCAAAAAACACCATTAAACTACAGAGCTTTTGTTTACTAAGAGAAGATCTGATAAGACTGAGAGTTGGCAGATCTCCAAAGCAAGCTGAGAAAGACTTGTGACACCCAAAGCTAATACTTATGCAGTTCAGTGCAAAGATGTGCACCATCACAAGGTATAAAACAACAAAGGTTATCCATCACCTCATACTACTCATACTTAGAACTGGATCTGCCATATTTTAGCTGTTGGTAAGCAAACTTGGTGGTGGACAGGAAGGGTTTAAACTGGCTATAAAAATGTATACCTCTTAATTCTCCATGCACCCATCTGACCTATGATACGGTTAATATATCTCTTAGGGATTGTGTAATTTATTTTGGCTCCTGTAACTCTTGCATTGCACACCCAGCGCAGAAGACTTCTCCTGAGCAAGCACAGTCCATCTGTCACCCCAGATGTGTAGCCACAGCCATAGGGATCCCATGAGATGGGAAGAATCAGGGTGGCTGACACACAAGTGTGGTGCAGCTTGGATACCAGGCACATTTCAGAAATTCCCTACAACAGTCAGACCTAGCACAAAGAAAGTGAAGGAGTAACTCTGGACTCTCTCCTACTACATTCCACTGCAGTTAATACCTCCTGGGTGCAAGCAAAACATTTTTATAATGTCTTGGGCTCCCCAGTAAAAGATACTGTACAGGTGTAGTGTTTTATAATTACCATCTATGGCCTTGCAGGTGTTCCCTCTTTTCTCTTTCTTAGGGGACTGTAAGCTGTTGCTCCTGCAGAAACTCCAGTCCCTCCAGAGTGGGCTGATCCAGAAGGAGGTGCTGCGTTTCAGCTTGTTCTGAGAGATGCTGCTGCTGTGATGTGACCTGTCAGAGTTGTAGGAGAAGGACTTTGATTCTCTTATCTGGACATGTCTGGGAGGACTACCCGTGCAATTGCAGTCACTGTTGTATGTGGAATGTATGCACAGGGCTGACTTCCTTGATTCTGAGCTGAAAACACCTTTTTCATCACCTTCAGAGAATCCCCAGTTCACATAACCACCTTCAGTTTTTTCCCTGTCATCGCAGGAGGGTGCTGCACTCTCTTCAATATCGAGCGACGGCTGGAGACCAGGAGGATGATCAGCCTCTACGGCATTAGACTTTTCTGATGGCAAATGAATAACAAAATCTCTCCGGCTCCATTGATAATCTTCTGGCTCTTTTCCAATGAGGCTGACACTCTGCAAGTTTCGCTGCACCACAATGCTACTTTGCAGCTCATCTCTGAATGCATCGTCCCCATACTTGGCAGGAGTGCTCAAAAAGGACAAATTTAAGGCGACATCCTCAGAGAAAGACCCTCCCTGATGGTCAGGGGGCACCAGCAAAAATTGTCCATATCTAGGGGTTGACTTAGTCTCAGAAGATACTCCTGAAGTGAGTGTGTCACTTTCTATTTCTATCTTTCGAGAGCTGTCTTCTACCACCTTGTTACTCTCAGTCCTCAATACATGGTCTTTGCACTCTGATGGCCACTGACTCCTTACCAAGCTCCGTAAGAGGGAGGGTGGCATGCTGTAGTAGTGGTATTTTTTGTCATACAAACATTCCAGGCTGCTCAAGGTCTTGGAATAGAGTGCATTGCTCCAGCTATGGGGCAGCTTCCTACAGGTTCGATGTTTTGTGTCAGCCAGTAAGGCTTCTTCCACCTGCAAGGTGTCTACAGCTGAAAGCACTTTCAGGATGTCCACTGTCAAGGCAGACAGGTCTTGCAAATGTCCTAGCTGGCTGTCCAGGGAGAGTAAAGACTCCTTGATATAAAATACCTTCTCATGCACTTCTTTAAGCTGCAGAAACATCTCCTCCACTCTAGGTGGAAAAAAAAATATAATTAAAATACCAAAACACAGATGTTTACTTCTGTTTGTCAGATGATGAAGGAAGCCATTAACACATTTCAAAAAGTCAGTGTTTCAAACAGCCCTTTTTTTTTCTTTAATGGTGATTTCCATTCCCATTAATATCTATATTTGACAAAACCTATCCAGACTTACAACGTGTCCTTCAGATTACTGGGCCAACAGCCAGTGACTTTTAAGGAAACAGGCTTTTTGTTCAAGGAGTATCTGTTTTACAGAATGCTATTTTCCAACTAATGTCCATTCCTTGCCATAGAACTACTAAACCATGGACAGCAGGACACAGCTTTTGCAATGCTGCATTGGCTATTGCTGTAAATGTAAAATGTTGTAAAGTATACTTCTTGTCAGCCAGTCATCCTGCATTCCTACACTTCTTGTGCAAGAATGAGAAGGACAAGGCTCACACAAACCTACAGATACTCTTGCATTTCTCAAATACTGGAGACTGCTGGGAAAAAGGTCTTCTCAAGAACCTATCTGCCCTCTGGGAACAGATTCTGTATATCTGATGCCATCAGTTATCTTCAGGTAAAATTCAACTGCCCCAAAAGCAAAGCCTTTTTTTATGGTCTTCAAATCCCCAGTGAACAGTGCAAGAACTTCTTGGCCTGGAATGGTATCATTTTAACCAAATCATTATCTTCACATTTCCTGAAGATACTCTCCCTAGTGCTCTATCACTAAGACAATGATAAACTAGCTGCAGGCAATATGCAGAAGTTGCTCTTTTCCTTTGTCACTGAATAACTAAAAGATGTAGTAGTTAACCAATAGCTGAATAAAATCAAAGACCAGTGTTCCAAAATATTTTATTCACCTAAATTAATTTCTTGTATTAATGTCATATAATGCTGTGCAGGGTTTCACCATTGCACTCAGAAAAAAAATCCTTTCCAGATCTATATTTATCCACTAAATGAAATCTTGCTGTAATCGATTCTCCAGCTTTTGAACAAAGCTACTTATTTTATTTCTTTTACAGGGGACATTCATTTTGCCTGTGTGTTTTGCTTTAGTATGCAGAAAATAAGATTATGAGCAGGCAAAGATTAAGAGGCTATCTTTCTCTAGACAAAACACATTTATTAGATGAGACCAGTATTGGCATTCAGTAAGACTTTTTATAGCACTCACTTTCTTTAACTGTTCCCATTAAACTTAATGGCAGCTTTGCCATTGATTTCAATAGAAAGCTAAATTAGGCCAATACCAAGAGTTTTGAAACCCCATTGACAGTTGTATATTGACATTTTGCAAACCAAGACACTACATTGCAGATAACACTACAATGCTTACATGGTTATTTCTGTAAACAGCAGTTATACTTAATCACAAGCAACACTCTCACAATGTTCCTACATTAACATGTATTGTATGCCGTACTCTGGCATGTTTTCGTGGTGCCACCTGGTCTGCAAAAGTGAAACTGAGCAACACCTTGCTATACCCCTTTAACCACCTGCACACTGCACTCATCTGGGGATGCAATTCTGCCTGCAAGGCTTCCCAGCCAGGCCTGCTATCAGTTCAAACAGATACATGGTATTTCCATCAAATTAGCAAAGCCTATGCATGTTACTACTCCTCATGTTCACAGTGACCGTAACCTGTTTCAAAAGCATTAGCTTATTAAAGCCATTTATATCACAAATGTATGCAAAGAGCAAAAATCTGAAGCAAAACACACCTTTCTGTTGTCAGACGGATCCTTTCACTGTCACTGGAACTCAGGCTTTCATTCTTCTCATGAAAATATTTTTCCACACACTGTTCCTCAAAGTCGTGGAGTTTCTTTAACTCCTCATCACTTAGGTACAGCTCTGAACAAAGGAGGTAGGAGTTGTTATGAAGCATGCTGACAAATGCAATAGTTTACAAGCATCCATGAGGAAAAAAGAAAACTGTCAGAACTGTTTGCCTCACCCTCCCTTGACAGGAATAAATCAGACTTAACCCCATGAATTTGGGCTTATGTATAAAGACTTAACATGCCAAATACATGTAATCGTGTTTTTTATCCTTCCTTAGCCAGGGAGCAAAATCACACTGACAAAAATTCCAGTGCAATCCCTTTTAAACCCTCAAAAGTACATACCCAAATTGCTGCTCACAAATATGTATTTTCTCCCAAACTTTGTCCTGTATTTTGTTGTACTTGTGGGACTCACGAGACTTATAGGTATGTAAGACTTACAAAGATTTCACCATAATTTGGTCCAGGCATTCATTTAGGGCTAGTCACCTGTAACAATTACAGTCCTTTCAGGTACTCAAAGCTACAAAGCTTTTTTTTTCACCTAATTGCTTCACATGTTCATACGTATAAAACAATAAGCAAGATTACTGGGTGAAATAGAACACATTCAAAAGTTTAAAACCCCACAGCTTGGGCTGCTTATGATGCTATTCTTCTAGCACACCATGACTTCTGAGAGAACAGATCAATTATAAGTCAGTATGGAGAAATGCATATGGTGAAAAGCGCCTTTTTTCTTTCCTTTTTTTAGGTACCAGAGTCCTCACTGCCCTTGCTAGGGGCTATCTGTGTCAAGCAACACGGCAGTATTTGCTATAAGCATGTAATACTCGGCTGCGACACACAGCTCAGTGGGGAAGCCCCCCGCAGTTCTCTGGGGTCCCCATCTCACTCCGAATGAGACTGGATCACCTCCTAGGCTCCTTTTCCCCCTAACCCATCTGTGTTCTTGCCTCCAAGATTTTACTCTCTGTATCTTGGTACTTTCATCGATTTTCCACAGGGTGGCACTGGATCCTCATTGCTAAAACCAGTTAATTCTAACCACACCAAAATTTAAGTAGAAGAAACTTATGAAGTAATTATCAAGCAATGCATAGGCATATAGGCATAGGCATATAGAAAAGGGACACAAAAGTACATAAACAGAAAAAAGTCTCTTTCTGAGAAAAGTGTAGGCAAGGCATAAGCCCTCTTCTATCCAAGGACTTTTAGATGTGCTAAGCAGTGTTTTGGTTTTTCTTGTGCCTAATGCACCTTACAAGAAAGACGCTCTCTATGCTATGTCAGTGACTTATACTATGCATGCATATAAAATAAACAGTGGTACTTCAAAGGCAGGCTGATGTATCTAGTCATGATAGAGGAGCTGAGCCTGGCAGCAGGAGTAAAGCGGCTCAGCATTGATTAGTTAAGCCCATTTTTTAACTCTGTAACCACCTGTGAGCATGCCAGATCTTCAGGGATTCATGTTCAGCAGAGAAAATTCTAAGTGAACCATAACCCACGCAGGGTCTGCTCACCTCTGTTATTAGGCATCGAGGATATACATTGCATCAAAAAGGATGAGGCCATATAATACTACGCACCAATGTACCCCTATGTTTTTTTAGATAAGGTTACAGCCACCAGCCTCTCCTCGTTCCCATTCCCCTGCCTCACCCCACCAACCACCAAGCCCCACTACTGGGTAGTCATTCCCATCCCAACACCTTGTGGTCCCCTCCCTGCAATGGCTAGGGCTGCTCCTGGCAGAGCTGCAGGAGCTGGTGACAGTGGGACAGGGAACTGGCATTGCCTGAAAAAGTCATTAGGAAGGACCCTGGGATGGAGAAATCCAGGTTGGGAAGGGTGAAGGAGGTGGGCTTAAGGTGCAGTGATGAGCCTGTGCACAAAGGCAAAGATGCAGCGTGGAGGTGGGAGGCCCCTATCTATGTTCTCTCTCTCTGCATCTGCCATCACTGGATCTCCTCTGTGGCTACTTTCTCTGGGCAATTAAAAATGAATTGTTGGTCTTTTCAGGACAAACATACAGAAATGTGTACCTCCAGTATTGTTTACTTTCTTTCAAAATAAGGCTTTTCATTCCTACGGAGTAAGTTGCTGTCACTTTATTTCAGCTCAGAGTTGTGATGTATTTTGACTGATGCACAGTATGTAGCACAGCAAAAGCCACATACAAAGCAAAGCATTCCCCTAGTCACAGTCACTTTTTCCTACAAGAGTTCTCAGACAAGCAGGTTAAATTCAGTTTTGCAAATAAAAACAGCCTCCTACTCAGAGAATGTCTTTTTTTTTTTTTTTTGGAGGAACTGAGCTACAAAGTGATGGGAGGCTGGCAAAACATTCCTCATGAACTATTTCTTTTAGTCCCCAGCTTAGCTCTGCTTACTTAGTCCAACGTCACCTTCCTCTTGATCCAGCTCATTTGGGGGCCGATGGTGGAAGATGCGGTTTATGAGAAGTCCAATGTGGCTCAGGAGGATGAATGGTGGGGGCAGCCATGGCTTCTCATGGTAGGTCATAATGTAGCGGTACCGGTTGTACTTCCAGAGCTTGTTCGATATGGATTTCAAATCATAATAAACATTACTGAGAAGAAAGATAGAGGGGGAAGGAGGGTGAAACACTCCTGTGAGGAATACTCCCAATACAGCACAAGATGCTTGTCTACAGATCTAATTTGACACTGAAGAAAAGTCCCATCCCTCCAGTGAGGTAAATCAGCTTAGCAACTTTCATTTAACAAAGCAGCAGCATGTGCCTGCAGCTAGTGCACTGAGAATGAGATCTTCAAAGCTGCCTAACGGATTTGGAGATCCAATTCCCATTCACATTAATGGGAACTGGGCAAAAAATATCCCTGAAGTGGCTTTGAAATCTCAGCCAGATTATTTAAACTTTAATACATAGCCTAACTGAGAATTCAACATTGTCTGCCTCTTTGGACTGGATTAAATGTAGGAGTCAGGCTAAGGAAACAGTGTTAACAAAATGGTTCTTTGCACTCCCCCTAAACAAAATACTTGCTGCAAGACACAGCTACACGAGCAATTCTTCTGCAGGGTAGTCTTTGGAGCTGTTATATTACTAAACGTGACTGTTGTTGCACTGAATAATTTCCTGTACCTACTATTATAGACCCAAGCGCAGGAAAGCAACTTTGTGGTTTCTGGCACTGTAATTTCAGTTGCACTGTCATACTACACAGCCAGCATATAATCACAAAAACATCAGCTTTGCTTCTGGGAGCATAATTAAATATATTTCTCATACCCATTTTTGGTCCCACTTCTGGAACAATCAAATCACTAGGCAGAAGATTTAACATATCATTATTGCTGAAGGTTTAAATCTAGAAATAATTCAAATTACAATTTCACAGCTGTGTATTACAAAAAAAAAAATTGATGCCTTGCCACAATTTCAGGAAAGGGATTTCTAATTGGAAGTGGGAATAGGATGAGTTTTGATCATTCAGGTTTTTTTGAATATTAATCACTACATTTCTTCATTTGAAATTTTTTAACCTACAGCTGACTTTTTTTTCCCCAGAAATACTAGAACTCTAGGAAATAATAATTAACTACTTGGGTTAGACTGCTCTTTACTAATATTTTACAGAACTTGATCTACTACAAAGGCTTCCCTGTTAAAACTTGAAAGGCCAGAATTACTATAAAGACACTGATTAAATATTATAGAATTACTATGAATTACTACAGAATTACTATAAAGAGCATTCCTACTCAGGCAACAGACATTAAAAAGCAGATAGTTAAAAACACTACAGTTAGATTTCAGTCTAGAACATATCAAATTGCACCAAACAACAGGAATTTTCAAATTATTTCCTAAAGGAAGAGCATGCTCCTACAAAGTCATTATCCTCTTCCCTTGAATACCTTCTCCACGTATCTGTCAATTTAAACCTTGGGCTACCCTATGATGAACTTTATATAGGCTCTCAGCACAACAAATACAACTTCCACGAACAATGGACAAACTACTTCAGAGCTGAATTAATGTTGTTTGTTTGCCAGCTGGAGTTGTCCACTTTCACAGAGTCAGACTCTGTTTAAATGGCAAAACAGTTTAGGTGTCTGCTCACCATCCCCTTCCTCCCACCCTCTTACCTCTACCATTCTTTTTTTATTCACTGGATCCCCATGGAAGATGGGGTAACAACCACCATCAACATGCCCCTGCTGTGGCATTTTTGGTGAAAGGCTTTTGCAGAAGTGTTGGCAGAACATGTATTAGTTGCTTTTGCTTTTGTAGTAAATATACCATGGTACCTACTTAAAGAAAGCAATAAGCAAGTTGACCATGATGATGTACTGCACAAATAGGTAGACAGCTTGGAGGAACGGTGTGAGGAAGGAGCCAGGAGGACAGTCTTCATTGGTTTCACAGACTGAAATTGAAGGACATACAGAGCATGTTTAGCATGGAAATCAGAGCAGAGCACAACAATGGCATGTGGTTGTCATTTGCCCCAGCAAGAAACAGAATAGTCCTCATTACTTTCATGGAGATACATACTAAATTTCCAACTAAAAAGTCTAATTCCACATAAAGGAGATCTGAGACCTCTTCATGGTACTACTGCCCCATAGTTTCCATTGCAATTCATAAGCTGTAGACACCATTTCATACATATCCATTCTTACGCCAGTCACCCTGACTTTTTGTTAAAGGGAAAAATAATGCAGCTGAAATGTATTTGAGAGAAGGCATACACTCAAGTAAACTGAAATCCAAATCTTTGATCCTTAAAGCAAGTGGAAAAGTTTTCACTGATTGCACTGTGGAAAGGATACAGCGCAAGGGCTGCTTTATCAGTACTGGAGTGTTATTCCTTCAGACCTTCAGTAAGATCACATTAACTCATGTGCAAAAGGATATATGGCTACAAATATTTGTGAGACAAAGCAACAAATCATAGAAATTAAGAGATCTCTCTTAATATTTTTAAACTGTCAAAATACATACTTTTCAGTCTTTATAATCTTTAAGCAAATATCACATGTTTGAGGAAATTTTAAAACACATTTAAAAGGCACCAGCCCTAAATTCAGGACATATTCCACAGCATAAAGAGTCATTAGAGAAATCATAGCTTTATTTGGGAAGTCTCAAATTTCTAAAGGTTTAGCATTAATAAGTGATTAAATGGATTAAACTGTGAAACTTAAGAGTATGCTTTCATTTAAAGAATTCTGACTTAATATAACCAAAATACATAGCAATCATGTGACTGTTTCAGCAATAAAATGGATGCAACATCTTAAATTATTTTAATGAATCAGGTCTCTGCTGAACTATGTATCTTAAGTATTTGTATCTATTTGCATACCTACTTTTCTATTTTAGGGACTATTTTACTTGTACCCATCACTTAGCAGCATGAGAGTGCCTTCCATCTGTAATGCTGAAATACCTCCTGGAGTGTCTGGTTCTCTCTTACTGAGTCAAGGTCAAAGCCATAATCAAAATATAAATTTTTTCCTATTTACATTGATTGGTTCTATTCTCCCTATGTTCAACTGGTTTATCTATTTAAGAATGATACCAGGTAACTCTTATTATGGTGAAAAATAATTTTTCTTTCTTATTTTTCCTCTTTTTGTTTTCCCCTTATTCTTTCTTCCTTTAAGGCAACTTTGTAGTCTTCTCTCCAAGAGATCAGTAGCTTTGGATTCGCCTAATTGGAAAGTCATTTCACCGCCAGATCCCCTGACCATGAACTAGCTTAGTATTATTTCCTATGTGCTTTGCTCTGAGCTTTGCAATATACTTCATTTGAAAAGCTAAATTTGAAGGTTTTAAACCTTACTCTTTATTTTTAACAAAGAAACTGATATTCTCACATTTATTCATGCAGTATTACTCATTAAGGACACATATATTCTGGAATCAAAATTGTTTGAGAAAGAATAGACTCAATATGTAATCAAAAGTCTAGTAGCCCAAAGTAGGCATTAGATTCAAGCTGTTAGGTTGTACTGTGAAAATTACCTACCATCTATTTCTCCAGCATAGACCTCACCAAACATCATCCAGTAGGGTTGAAATACAATATCTCGTGCCAGAGTCCAAGAAGGAGGCTCCTCTGGTGAAAGGATTGCCTTTCGTGACACTCCAAAACTCAACAAGACTATGGCCATCATGACCACAATATAGAACATGTTTGCTGTCTGGAAGACATGTTTGCATGAAAGAATTAGCTGTGTTAATTATATGTAAAGGAGACATACACTTTAGGGAAGAGTATTAACCACTGTTTTTACAAATCAGAATATAAAACCAGGGCTAATAATCTAATATGCTGAAGGAAAAAAAAATAATTATTTATATGACCTGGACTACCCACATATTTTATAAAGGTTAAAGTCACCCTGGACCAAAAAGGCCACAAGTCCTGCTTGCCTCTCAATTCCCTCTTAAGATCTTAAGCAAGATTTGAAAAATGCAGAGAACTTATGATAGTGCTTTTCCTCAGTAGTATTTCTTCCAAACTGAGAGCAAGGAATAGCAGTGAAAATTATTTTGCCTTCTAATACTGAATTGGAATTACTATGCAAGACAGAATATAAAAGCATTAATAAGATAGTTCCCAATAACTGAGGGAAATTACAGTGGGAATCTGCAGATGTCCCTAAAGACTAAGCAGCAGTTCAGCAGCAGTTCTTATACCAAAAGAGAAAAAAAATTAACTTTGATCTCAGAGAAATTTTGCCTGCTAAAATGGGATATAATTATTTGAATCAAAATGTAAAATAATAATGAGACAGTTTCCAAGAGCTAGGGGAATTATCTACAGTAGTGAGCCTGTCTGCAAGAGACAGTGATTTTTCTTTCTCCTATTATCAAGCTGGATCAGAAACTCAACTCAAATGCAACCCTTCTCTAAGGAACGAAGCAAAAATGGCTTTTGTGAATAAATTCAAATAATGAATAAATTACAGAGAACTGAAATTGATTTTGGTCAACTCACAAACAGAAAAAGACATGGTATTTTCAGGTAATACATTCACTATGAATTATTGGGTGACCTCTCCTTTGACCATCATTCTTTTCTGTCACTTCTGACCTTTACACATTTCTCAACAAATGCCTTACCTACAAAAATATTGCTCCAAAGCATAATACTTACCATTTTTCCAATCATTGTCAGGTATGGGCCAGCGTGCTGATTCACAGCAAAAAGATCAAGGAGCCGAGCATACCAAAATATTATATCCAAGCAGTAAAGTAGCCTCCCTGCAGTTTGAACAGGGGGGTCGGACCAGCGCAAGCCAAAACCAATCATAAACAGGATGATAGCTATAGAATCAGTAAAATTCCAGTATTCAGAAACCCAAACCTTCACTTTTTGGCGAAATTTTCCAGGTTCTGAGATAAATACCTGAGTAGAATGTGGGAAAAACAAACAAACAAACAAACAAACAAACAAACAAACAAACTCCATTAAAGTCACAGATACTTTCTTTAACCTTTTCTGTCTGAACTGTTTCATGATATTTGGGAATGTATAATTTTTTTCCTTTTTTTTTTTGCAGACCTGTGTACTGCATATTGCCATTCACAGTTCATTGAGGTTTGTACTTACAGTGTTGTATTGCTCAAGTATGCCATACCAAATAGGATAGCTCTTTCTAAGGAAAATGGATTCTGAGCCTGAACCCATTCACTAAAGAGCACATTCCTCAGCACAAAAGAGCAGCCAATATAGAACTGTTATGCCTACATATCATTATAAATTAACAAGCATTTATTCTAGAGGAATGGTCACAACCTGCAACAGCCCTTTCAAAAGCCCCTAAGTCATGGAAAGTACCAACCTAACCTTGCTGATGGGAAAATAACGAATGCCTTTTATTTCAGACTGAAAATATAAAGAAAGATCCTTGTATTCCACCAAGGACACGCTAAAAAAAGGACTGCTGGCAACTAGCAAGGTAAAGAATGAAATATTCAATCCCTGAACTGTGAGGTGCCCCAAAGGGATTTTAAGCTTCACTGAGCAAATGTGTGAAGTGGAATCTTTGGGAGGCCACAAATAAAACCTTTGCACATTGTGCAAGTGAGGCCAATTATGCAGTGCTATGTAAGATCACACTGATAAGTACCAAGCAAAGGAGAGATTTTGAAATGTTACGCCCTCATTCTGCAAGAATTTATGCATATGAACACATTAATGTAAACAAGTGATCCTACTCAATACAGCTGGACTAACTCACATGAGGAACTAGTTGCCGGATCAGGGCCTAAGGCTTTAATAATTAGTTGATACAATCTAGAGAAACAGAGTCTTGCAGTTATATAAAACAAGGCTCTCAGCAGTTAATTAGCTGCACGTGTAAGACACAGTGTCCTACAAAGTCTTTGCCAGCAGACCAGAACTAGTACATGGACAAAGAAAATCAACTAGAAGACATGAATCTCAAAGTCTCCAATGAATGTTAATGCTAGAAGGAAGAGCTGAAGAGCTGATGTTTCCACTGTTCCACCATCAACACGATGCAACAGCACAACAGTGATTTCCAAAGTGCTTGCTGTTTCACATTCAATTTTTTTCTCAATTACACAATCCTTGTGTAGGTTTTTTCAATTTTATCTCATGCAGCCACAGAACTTGCATGTTTATTCAAGCTTCAATATATTCCCAGTATTTCTGCTGCCCCTTGAAATCCTTCACCTCTCTCATACTGATGTCACAGTCTTCTGAGTGATCTGTTGTAACAGCATCCTTCACTCAGAACTGTGACTGCTTTTTTGCAGTTTTATTCCTCTAAAAGTACAGCATTTCAAATGTCATATAAAAGACAATTCACACTACTATTGTTTACTATGTGCTGATTCTACAGTGAAGATATGTCTGACCAGATACAATAATTTGGGAAACATATAGCTGCCTTTGTCCCCAACCTCAGGTTTGGAGTGCAAGTTGTGTTCAGAAGCTTGGATCTAATCAACTGCAAATAATTGCAATTAATTTTGATTGGAATATAATTTTTCCATGTTCAGTGAATCCAGCATTAAAAGTTGATGGTGGGTTTTTTCCAGTTTTGTTTATAGAAGGTCAGTTAGACTTGATGGAGACCCATAGATTATTCTACACATAACACCTTTTAATTGATAACAATGTCCATGCTGAAAGTAAATATCTAAAGACAAATTCCATATACGTTATAAGAAACCTAATGGTCCACTCAAAAAAATTAAGAAACTGATAGCATATGTCCATACATTCTGTATGGTATGTCTAAATATTTTTACGGTTTTAATATTTTTGTACCAGCTGTGGAAACTGGTTTGCTGCTAGATGACTCTAAAGGTGAGATTTGGTAAATAATTATTAAAAATCTTATACTAACACTATGATTGAAACAATAGACAAAAGTGTAGCCAGGTAATTAACTAGTAGAGGTAGTTACTCATAAGTTTTACAGTTCTTTGCTCTTATGACTGGATGTTCCTGTACATTAGATAAGAATAATATTGAAACCGACCATATGTGACTGAAACCATGTTAAGCTCCAAGATCAAAGAACAAGGATGACGAACAAAGACTTGAAGGTCAGCCAACAGAATTTCAAATGGGTCAGTGGTCACAAAAGCAGCCCTTTGACTCAAATGAAGAACCATTGCGCATGATCGGACGTAGGCAGTACTATGATAATCAGTCACAATAATTTTTATGTATATGTATACTAATCTGATTAATATGTAATTAGTTACCCCATAAAACCTGTTTGTGCTGAAGCTTTGGCATACACGCTGGGTGGAGTTATGTCCCGTGCATCCAGCGCTGCAATAAAGAATGCCTGCTTTCTAAAACTCCAAAACGAGTCTTAGAGAGTTTCTTCAACCGACTTTTCGGTATCAAAACAGGTGCCTATACTGGGGCTCCAAATTTCAATTCAGCACAATCACTCTCAAGTGACCTGCACATTACCACTGGCTTTACACAAAAACAGAGCTTTAAGGACAAACTTTAAGATGCATTTTCAAAGCCCAAGTAATGGTCTTCAAACAAAAGACTTCTCAGAAATAAATGCCCTGTATAATTCTTTCCTTTGTTAAATTCTCTGCAAAAAAAATGCAGGATTTCACATTCTTCAGTTTATGGTATTCTCTGGTTTATAATATATCCTCTATAGTTGAGAAGTGTGAATGGAAAAGCTTACCTCCCTGACTTTTTCAATAGCGGTGCTGAAAACATAAATGATAACAAGCCACTCTTGCACACTTGGTCTTGGTTCCATCTTCACCAACACAGTGTAAGTGAAGAGCATGAGGAACGCCATGTATGCCATCTACAAAACACATGGTATATAATCCATATGCACAAAAATCTCTAACAAGTTTCTGCAAACATATTAACAGGTGATTAGCCTAACTATATGTATTCAAACTGTCAGATTTTTGAGCCCAAAATCTTTCCTCCAGTTCTCCAAAGTATTTTTTATGGGAATATCCTTAAACATCATTTGGAAATTGGTGCTTTAGCCCTGAAAAAATGGGAGCAGAAGACGAACTATTGCAGCACATGTTCACCTAGGCCCCAAACCCATATATGAGACAGAATATTTTATCTGCACAACCGTTACTTGAATGTAAAGGCAGTGCCATGCTTTTATCCTATCCTTCCGTGGGAGCAAGTAACCATTCTCAAAGCTATATGAATCACTGCCGGTTAATCAGTGCCTTCCAAAACACAGGAAGAACAGTATTAGGTGGAAAGCACATATTTTAAAGGTACCAGCACACGCTATAAATATATCTAAGATAATAGATTAACTTATAAAGCAGTTAACCACACCCTGTTAAAGGAGTAACAGTTTATGTACATGGTGGTCTGACCCAACAGGCAGCCTGATCTTGAACATCCTAAGCTCTACTGACACAGGGCTAGTTACTAAAATTAATTTAATAAATGCATATTTCTCTATAGCAAATGATATCCTATAGATTAATATTCACTCCTTCAGAAACAGTTCCTAAAGAAAGGGACACAAATATCTGTGAGGTAGTTAAGGCCAGCTTCAAATTTATTTCTACATGTGCAATTAAACACTGTAAAAAGCTGTGCTCAGGTTTTTCTTTAGTTCCTTATAATCATTCTCCTTTTTTTTTTTTTCTTTTTTTCAATGCAGCTGCATGATTTTAGCAGAAACACTAAGTGGCTGCAAATCCATGCCAGGCAAAGTAAAAGCAGCATCAAGCAGTATTTGAAGGATTAAAGGAAGGTTTTGGCAATCTGAGTTCTAACATGATGACCAACCGTGTGAAACCAGAACTTGACAATTGGTGCGTTGTAGAACTCATAGATTTTTCTAGTGCCAGGCAGGTTTCCTTGTCCACCGTCTACTTGGCTTTCATCAGACTTCTGGGCAACCTTCTCCACATCATAATCTTTCTTTAAAAGGAAACAGCATTTTAAAAGTAAGAAGCCATGGTCTATGATTGCAAAGGTTGTGTCATGTTAGAGGGGAGACAGGCACAGATGTTTAAGCTTTGTTCTGAATATACAAACCATTAGTGTAGCTTGATTTTGTCTGGTTACAGCCATCTCATTTGCAACAATTAACATGCACACTTTTCCACTATAAATACTCATTTAGAGTTTGCTCTTATGACCACAGGCAGTGGACTGGGCATCACCAGACCTGAATCCACTCCTGTTTCTGCCACAATTTCTTTAAGTCTTTAAGCAAAGTCACTTAATCACTCTGTGTCTCACTTTCCCCATCTGTGAAATACAGGTAAATAACAACTCCCAATACGACATAACTGTGTTAGCTAGAACTCCACTGACAACTGTGGCACATCCTGAAATAAGGGAATAAGCATCACATTTCTATTTCTGCTCATGTATACAGTCGCATCGAAAATGTCAAGACAATGAAATTCTAAATACAGAATCTAATTGCTTCTTTTGATGTATTGTATGCCTGATATGAAGATGAGGATGAAATAAGTACTCTCTTGCAAAGATCTGCCTACAAAAAATACAGGTAACTTCTTTATTATCTTCAGTAAAATAAAACCAAAAAAGCAAACACACTTGATTCTGTATCCAGAGTTTGATATTTGTCTGAGTACCCCTCTGAAAGTACAAATATCTGATGGCCACTGAAGCCTAAAAAGAATTGCAGACACAGAGCAGTGGGCAACTGACAAAACCAGAAGGTGCTTAAAGGAGTTTCCAGAGATGAAGGAGAGAGGCCTGGGGAAACTATAAATAGCTAATACTTGGGCAAGGCTGAGGGAACCAGACTACCTTGTTCAGTTTTGTTTCAATGCTGGCCAATTGCCTTGGCTAAAATCAATGCTACAACCTACTGCTACTATACATCTGCAGTATAGAACTTTTATGTGACATATTTACCCCTACTACGCAACATTTCCTTGGGTTATCAGGGGAAAACTGATTCTTTTTATCACACTAGACTCAAAGAAGTGCTAAACCAGAGAATTTGATACACAGAATCATCCCAGCATGTTAATATCAGATCCTCCGATGTGAAGGAGAGAATTTGTCCCATGAAAGAGTGCAATTTCCAGCTGTAGCAGGTCACTGGAATTTATGACTGTGTGTGAAAGATGCTCTATGTGGCACATGTACACTGTTGAAATTTTCTGTATATTCTTCTATAATACTTCATATCAGAGTATTTAAGAAAAAGTAGTAGCTCAGCCCTTTGTTTTAAACAACACTCTACATTAGATACAATCAGAGGTTAAGCTTATTGCTAGCACAGGAAGGAAGCAGCGTGTCTGAGGCAGGTCAGAAAAGTGCTTATGTCCATTGCTGTGTTGCCTTCTACCAGACTGCAGGGGTGGTCTTGCTGCAAATAATTACAATTGGCTTGTCCTCTGTATGATAGCTGTTACCTAACCCCATAAAAAGCATTTTTGAACTGACTATATTAGACAGGCACTGCAGGATATAATGGCTTTGAGCATTTTTTTGCATCAGAGAGAGAAAACACAAGCGTGGCATTGACAAGCCTACCATGCTGCTGCAAAAGCCCTCAAAGACAATCCACGGTCTTTCATTTTACACAAATTGAAAGTTAACTGAGAAGGTCCCAAGCAATCTACAATACTTACATGCTGTAAGATAAGCAGAGCAAAAAAAGATTGCCTGACAGCTCTCACTTGACAATCCTGTTTTCATTTGTTAGCACCTCACCAACATTTACCTTTTTGGATGGAAATTCTCTGTGTCTGCTGTCTACCTCAGACTGAAAACTTTTGGAAATTTTCAGTTTAAGGAATGCTTTGTGGAGAATGAGAAAAAGAAAGGACAGGCAATTCTGTTTAGCGGAAGTCTGGGGGAATTCAGATCTTAAAAGGCAAAGACTTCACCTGTGCTGGAGACTCCCCACAGACAGGCCTAAGAAGGACTTTTGCACAACCACAGGTCCCTGCAGAGTGTTTCAGGACTCAGTTCAGGTAACTAAACCAAAAGCACAGTGCCTCTCTTGTGCTTTAAATGGCATCTCTGCTAGGTTCAAGCGATGCAGAAGAAGAGATACCCTGTTTTTCAACAAGTAGGGCAGGAGCTAGACCTCTGGAAGGGCTATGGTGTAATTCAGGAAACAAAATCTCAAGGAGAGATTAAGAGTGAAGGATGGCCATGAAGAGGGGGAGAGGCTGCAGCTGAGACGTGGGGCAGAGGCTACTGGCCAGGCAGAGCAGAAGGAAGGAGTGAGCTGGAGAGGATGAGACCTGGCCTGCCTCAGTTCTGCTGTTTCCCTGCTTTGGACAGCAAAACTGGGCAACCTGAATTGAGTTTTATGGATATGATTTTGTGTACGATATGAAACCATTCTTAAGATTGTTTGGTATACAAGATTGAATAGGTATTTATCTGCAGCTTGAATAGACTTTGTGCCCTAAAATAACTGTGTAACTGACAGATAATTATAATCTCATTATACTTTTGTGAGGTTGGGAAGGATTTTCTCATTATGACCAGCACAGAAATGACACCCAGGACAGATGAAGTGAATTGTCCAAGGTCACTTCAGTCTGTATCCAAACCAGGGATCAAATACCTACTTCTTGAGAATTGGGCCCTGACACTTCCAGCTGATCACCTTCTCCTCACTCCACAGGATTATACTGTGGTAAACAGACAGACCTTGACACATAAATGACTGAACATTGCAGACTAACCAGAGACAAGGCATCTTTAATGCTGGTTGGGCTCTGATCCCCATGATACCATGTGAACTGGTGGAAGTCTTGAGACTGAGGCACATGAGACATTTCTGCCTTGCTTTTAAACTCCAGCATCAAGATGGTGGGAGGCAGGAGAATACTGATAATGACCTAAAAGAGAGACACAAGATTCAGGAAATTAATTCAGCAGTGATAGCATAGACCTGAGGCCATAGTCAGCCATGCACAAACCCAGTGCAATTCCATTGGCCTGGGAGGGAGCCACTGGTGTGGGGAATCTCTATCACACTCCTACAGCCTCCAAAGAAGTGCGTTGCTCTTGACTGTTTTGTGGCTTTGAAGAGTGTCATGGTATCTGGGAATACTTTAGATATGGCTCCCTATGACCAGAGGGCATCAGCAGCTGCCATCAGCAGCTCAGATGGAGAACCAGCAATGCAGGGCAGTGAGAGCAGGTGGGGAGGAACTGAAGGGTGCTGAGAGAATGGGAACAGCAAAAAAACCCTCACGAAATGCATTCTCCTAACGTCATCCGACAGCTGCTTTTGCAAAGAAGTAAACCAGAAGCAAGTACTGTCTTCCCATCTTTCTTTTCTCTCCCAGATGTGCACGTTCCAATCCATACTTAAGCACATTTGTCTGAAGCTGCATTAGACACGTTCATAACCACAAAGACATGTATAAAGCATCTAAACAGCAGGTAAATGCTCAGAAAAAGCTAAAGTGATGCTACCTTAAACCAGGAGTTCTTCCGCATCTTCAGGCGTCCCATCCACATATCAGTCAGCAGCATCTGTGTGCAAGTATGGGATACGAAAGGCCGCAGCCCCACAGACACTGCTAGTTTTAAGCAAGTTGAGTTGCTCCAGTTTTTCAGTTCATAGGTCAGCAACTTCATGGCCATCTGCTCATTTTGTTTGAATGCTTTCTCCAGCACATCTAAAGCAAGCTGCCCAAATTCCCTAGAGCAGGAAGGAATTAACAGTTAAAATAACAGGGATGAGTCAAAAATCAGAATCACTGCTGCAAAGAGGTTGGTTCAAAAACTCCATTAACTAAAGTTCAGCTAACAATCTCAGTAAGTATGCCTTCTCCCATTTTTCCCATTGCTTTATCAATGTATCTAGTGAAAAATAATTTGGGCAGTAAATCTATTTAGTCCTAATCACAAGGTTTAGGGTCCTTCTGTTTTCTGGGGTTTTTTTTGTTTTGTTTTGTTCTTAATCTCACTCAGCAATCAAAATGGACCCTACAAAGTTCTGTGTATTGCCTTCAACAACAGACTTATGACCACTGTAGGCAAGCATTGCAGGCAGTTGCAAAAGCCTCTTCTTTTACACTGGCTCTTAAAAATCTCTGTAGGTAAGACTCCTCAAGGAAGATACACCTTCCTTTAAATTAAGCTTTGGAGCTGCATGCAAAACAAGACAGCACATCTTACTGTACTCTGAATCTGAGACATGATGTCCACAAAGCATACAATATGTCATTAACAAGAAAAACTACTAGAAAACACTAACATGAAACTATAAACTTGAAGAAAATTCTTGGTCTACCTCATTTTTTATTCACTCAGTTATTTCAGCATACATTTTTCTTTAGGTCTTACACAGAGCAGGATTTAAGCACTGATTTTAGTTTGCTCGTTACCACATTACAGATTTGAAAAGTCCAACGCATGTGTGCCATATGGCTTTTTAACAAGTTGAACTGGAAGGGAGGCTGTAAGGGAAATTTCAATCTTCCACTTGATCATTTAGCAGACAGTGAGCTACGCATTACTCACCTACATTTTAATTTTCAAATATGCAACTAGATAACATGCTAATAGCTTTCCTTTAACTCATGACCAGACTGCACACCAATACATAGCTCCATTATACAATATGAAGAGTGGGCAGCTGAAAGTATTTCTTTTACACTTTGTAGTCCACAGCACGACTAACCTTACAAATTCTTAGTGGATTAGGAAGATATCTAACCATTCTAAGCACTGCAGAACTTTATTAACTGAAGTGAAAGGAGAACTCATACTTTGAGTACTTCTTGAGTTCTTCTGAAGTGTCATCCACCATGTTGCTCTGTTTAGCTTCATGTGCCATCGCCCTGTAAAGTTTACAAGCCACAACAGCTTTCACCATGGCTTCCTCTCCATGCTGCCAGAAGAACATCGCCATCCTTTGCCTTTTCATTAATACTGCCCAAACCAGGAGGTCGTTATAGGGGTAGATAAAGCCAGATGACTCATAGTTCTCTGCAAAGTTTATTTCCTCTTTTGATTTCTTCTTACACTTATGGAAAGCAGTGGATCTTTCCTATGAATTTGTTTTTCAAAAAGAAGAAAATCTCAATGAATGGTTGAGGTTCAGATTCATGTAAATAAAACTGCACACAAATCTGAATTGCAAGTAGCAAACTATTTGACTGTTATATACATTTAAATCATAAACCACAGCTAAGATCACATTCAGATTACCAATGCTAAGAAGCTAGTAACATTAGTGGAGGAAAAACACTCCTTGCTCGCCACTCATAGCCTCCCCTTCCATGGTGTTGGGCAGTCCCCAAACCCCTTGATACCAAGATCCTACTTTCACTCTTTTCTTGTATTTGTGTCATGACAAAAGAAAAAGCAATCAGTAGACTGAAACATACACCATAGACTTCTGATACTTAAAGATTATTTTCACTCTTTGTCATACTTGTAATGTAAACTTGCTATACATTTGTGTCTGGATATTACTCCATTAAAGGCAAAGAAAAAGTCTTACTAAGTCAGGTTGTCTCAGTGCTATAATGGGTTCATTTTGGCTCAGACTAATTCCAATAAAGCCATTTAAATTCATTCAACTTTATGTTTTGTCTGTCAGATATACGCATGTGGCGATCTTTGCTCTTTAACATTCTTTCTTTTAAAGAAAATACTCTATCATAATTTTTCCAGATATCAGAACTGTATCTTTTCTTAGCAGGCTTACTATAGCTAGTTTAATAAGCAATCATGAAGAAACATTAGGAAAGTCAAGAGAATTCCTACTGTTGCTTCCAAATAAGAAGAGTTTTCACCCATGCTTAATGCTTAGAAATTTGGTGATACTACATTTCAGTGAACAAAAGCTCTTAGCAACAAATGGATGGAAGTTAAAAAGTATCACAGGAGGAGTATGAGCTTGATTTCAACATAAAAATTGCAAGACTTGTACTTCATGAACAGTGAGCAGTAAAACATTGCTTCCACTGGAATTTAAGTAGAATTATGATAACTAACAGCCTGACCAACATATGTCTAAAATCTCTCAATAGAATTATTAGCAGCCTAATATGTCCTAAGCAAAGTCTAGAATAATTAATTATATTACCTTGTATTTGTAAGGCTGTGCTGTTCTGAAGAACTGAGAATGCAACGTACTTTCAGGAGATCCCATTCTGCTACCCGTCTGATTACTCTGATGAAGGGAATGAGACAGGCTCTGGGAAAAGCTGGAGAGCACTCTCTAGATCCAAAGGCATACCAAAAAAACACAA
Source organism: Aquila chrysaetos chrysaetos (assembly GCF_900496995.4). Classification (NCBI taxonomy): domain Eukaryota; kingdom Metazoa; phylum Chordata; class Aves; order Accipitriformes; family Accipitridae; genus Aquila; species Aquila chrysaetos. Next base: position 48,447,521 of record NC_044030.1, read on the forward strand.
GGAGAGAAATGCAAATTAGAGATGAATTTTGCCTGTACTTATCTCTGATTGCAATGGTGCCTGTATAAACTGATGTTATTCAAAGACTAGTGAGTGAGTCAGCAATCCTATAACTACCACTGGAGCTTATACCATCACAGAAAAAATAGCCTGTGTCACACCTAATTTAAAAAATATGTATTTTTCTGAATCTCTAAATTAAAAATACTGATTTCCCCAATAGCATCCACCAACTACAACAACAACAGGGCTTGCACCAGATTGGAATCATCCAATCTGGAAGCTCTTCCAAGTGCCTACCCTTAATAAAGAGTGCCATAAGCCCTTTAAAAGACAGAAGTTCTCTGAACTTTTTGCTGAGTGTTTTCTCCAAAGAATGGCATGTCTAGCACCCCTGGGCATTTTGTTCAGTGTTGACTAAGTGGGAAGAATGTTACCAGCTGAATCACTAATGCTTTTCCCTGCAGTTCTAGTTATATGATCATGTGGTTTCAGCCATCCCTGTTAAGGTCAAATTTCACGAGGATACAGTGAAGAGTGTTACAACTGCTCAAATATCTCTTTTTAAACATTGTATTAAGACAGTGACACACAGGAAGCTCTGTCTCTATGTTTCTGTTCACTCCAAGTAACAGTTTTCATTATTTCTTCTCATTTTCCCTACTCACCCTGAGGTTCTTCTATTAGTCACGAAAGCAGTACATGGAGAGGAGGAGACATTTTTGTTTGATTTTTAGCACATGGAAGTACTTTAATCAAAGTCCAGTTCCACTCTGAAAACTGGGGAGAATTCTTATGTAGTAAATCTGCTCCTTCTGTGATGTTGGGAATGATATTCAGCTAATTTATTGAGAAGTTTAGGCTGTTTCCAAGTTAAAAGTCAATGGGGAAAATGAAAGTTTTTTTCTGGGGCAGTTTGTTTGTTTGTTTGTTTGTAGAGGTGATGCTACAGAAATGCAGACATGGCACAATGTTGTGCTGTACAGTGAAACACCTCAAGCATCTAGAAGGTGCAGAATGGCATGCATGTCCAAGCATAACCTTCTGCCTGCACAAAGCCACTGCATTATGGGTGCAGCCTGGCACATTGAGCATGAGACTTCCCCTGTGATGACCAGTGCATCATGGAAAAAGATCTTCCAGGCAAACACAGCTCATTGGCCTGGACAGGAAGATGCACCACTAGCACTGAGCTGCTTCTAAAAGGTAAGACATTTGCTCAAAACTCAGGTCAGGGATGTCCATGTTGCTCTTCACTGTGCCATCCTGACATGCTCTAAGTCAAGTTCAGTGCCTGTTGAATTCAGAATTTCTGTGATGTGGTTCAAGTTGCAAGAGCAGAAACATGCAACTGCTTCGCAAAAGGGAAAATGGTGGTTGGTACAGCCTTGTGGATCTTTACTCATGGATGACAGACAAAGAACACAACCTGGCTACTGGACACAAAGGTAAATTTACTGAACTAACAGTTAATTTAACAATCACTGGTGGTCTTGGGGGGCAGGGAGTAGTTTGTGGAGAGATTTGTCTGTTTTATTTGCAACCTTTCCACACTTGGCAAAGAGATTCATAAAACAGACAAGCGTGGCATTCATTTAACTGATACTCTTCAGACAAACCACAACAACAACCTCAGCTGTTTTCAGGTGTCACGTTTTGGCTTTTCTTGGTGACCAGTAGTAGCCATTTCACAGAAGTTACCTTGTGTTTTCTGTAGAGATCATTGTAGAGAATTCGGAAATGCTTCCTTGTGTAGCTGCTCCGATAAGCTCCACCAAGGAGGTACTCTATCACCAGTCCGATATCAATCAGTGATATCTTGTAATCCAAGGAAAGGGTATTCTGAAACACCAAATGTCACAAGCATTTCATGATGCTATTATACGCAACATTGAACCATGTCAGAGCCCTACTACTATGAGAGGAGTCTGGAAGAAGGTGCAACTGAGAGCTCCTCCATCTGTCAGGAAAATGCACACATTCATTAGGCATATGAAACTCCCCTAGGAGGAAGAACACAGGCACATCGACATTTTCAGCCTGAAAAGTGTGACATCTACAGTCCACTGCACCCACATTGCATAAGAACATATATCATAATGTTCACAAGACCAGCTGCATTCAACAGTGAGGGTAATGTTTCTTCAAGTTAATCACCAACAGCCAGAGAGACTGATAAAAATCTTCTTCTTCTCACAACAAGAGAAAACTAGCACGGTATGATTTGCTCATTAAACTAGTTCATTAATTAAAAATGAAAAAGTGGATGAAGCATGTATTTAATGTTGTAGAGTAGTTCCTGGAGACTGGTAATCTCTTGTAGAGGGTCAAGGCTGTCATGACAACTAGGACAGCAACCGTACCTTCCGAGTTTCTCACTGCTTCTGTTTAAAGCACCACTGCTTCCCAATTTACCTCCACTGTCCTTCCAAGACACAGGATTTGTGAAATATTCTCTGAAGAACAGATTATTTTCCATGCAGATTTTAAAGATTATTGGTAAAACCTTAAACTACAACTCTTAGAAGTGAAAAATGGGCCTGCACATAGATGGCATCAGAGGCACTAAGTGCCTTTCCTAGCGGTGTATGCCTTTCAGACTGTGAAAAGTCATTTAACTCAGTAGACTGAGGTTTTTTCAACAGACTTTAGTGTACAGTACAGGTAAGGTAAGTACAGACAGGTAAGGCCACCCAGCCCTGGGGAACAGAAGGCACCAACAAGCTGAGCACTCTGGGGCAAAAGCATGTCTCACAGGATATAGCTTGCCAGCTCTGTCACTGAGAGTCAGGCAAGTGTTTCTGACTACTTATACTTGTAGATACTTCTCTGCACTAAAAAACATATTTTATGAGGGCAGACTGCAATGTATCCCCATTCAAATGTAGCAGCAGCAAAGCTGGTCACACTAATTGAGAAAATATTCTGAAATCCATGGTCACATCACTCTGGTGACTGTCCTAGCTACTGTATTACCGTATTTAATAAGACTGCAACTGCACAACTCATTCACAGAGCACTTACGCATACTTACAGAAGCTCAGGTTGAAAAGGTTTTTCAGCATTTAGACCTGTTTGCAGGTCCCAAAGTGAGTTTCGCCTACCCAATGGTGTATAAAGTTTTGAAATTGTGCACCCATTTTCTACCTAAATTCTACTATTCCATTCCAAGTGTCAAAAGCTTCCCTTTAGATCACACCCTGAGTTCTCCCAGTGTCCTGAGATGTAACCAGGCCATGTGTTTTACGAGAGGGGTCATACCAACGAGCAAATCACTTCAGTATCAGTGAGAAAGGCAGATTTCTCAGCCTGGAAAAGTTCAATATATTTTCAACACTGAGTTCTTCCAGATCTGTCACATAAATTAGACCTCAAAATATGTCCATCAGTATGGGAACACACAAACAATAGCTTGCTATGGAGACCAGAATACCCTACACCTATCTAAGAACCATCAATGGGATTGACATGAAAGTCATCCACAATAAGAAAATCATACCAGAAATCCCACTACTTGAGACCACAGAACTCTGCAAACAGTCAGACTTACCATTTTATTTTATCTTAGCATTCATACCCTAGAAAGAAATAGCAAATTAATCTAGTTTTGGATCTAGGCATCTCCTGAAGTGGAGAATAGATGCAGAAAGAACAGCTCATCCCTTCCTGGCTAAGCAGTGCTGCGAGGTACAATAGATAAGAGAAACACGAAATAAATTAACTGTGTAGCTAAATAACAAGGCTGCCACTAAACTACTAACAGAGCCAGTGCTCCATGCAGTAGTCATCCACTGCCACCTTCTGTTCTCCTAGGCACCGCAGCACATTAAAATAATATTATATCTTGTCACAGTATCTTTTTGTTACTGCTCAACAAGGAAAGACTTTTTTAGCTTTGGGGAAAAAAAGAAAACCTTAAAGCAATGAGCATAATTACTGCACTAATTACTAAATCTTTTGTACAATCACTTCATAATGTCACTTTAGTACCTTGAGAAAGAGAGTCTGATCTACACAAACTGCTTGGCTTTGAAACTAAGGTACAGGACCCTTGGGAGCACTCAGTAGTAGTATGCTAGTTAATTGCTTAGGGGGATCAGTGGGATGAAGATAAAACCACTTAGTAGATATAGAAGAGTAGTAATGAACCCATCACTTCTACTCCTAAAATTCCCCTGTATTACCTAATAGCAGTGCGCCAGTGGACACTGAAGTTCTAAGCTACCATTTTTGCTCCCCAGCCTTTCCTATGTCTATTACCTGTTTCACATCTCGAACTAGGTGATGCAAAAGTAGATTTGATGGTCCTTGTTTCTGTGGTGTGAAAAGAGAAGACAGTAAACAAACATGTCAACCTACCTTAGAAAATCTGTATAGTAAAAGAAAGCAGCTAAAAGATCGTTGGCATAAGCTACTATGATTCAAACTCTCCCCACTCAAACTCTCCCCACAAACATTTCTTCAAAAACATTTCAACACTGATCTCCAATATCTCTACTATCTTAACTCTTGACATATTCTAGAAAGAAGTTGGTATCACTTTGGTTTAACAACATATAATTTTCAGCAAGATAAACATGTATCACATACCAGACTAAAATCAGAACATACTTCTCATAAGCTTCAGGTAAGTACTCAGTCTGGTTCATGTCAATGAATTGAAAATAAAAAGCTGTGACACCAACCCAAAAATCCAACAAGACACGCAAAAATTATGAAAATCTGTTAATTTTCAATTTTTTTCAAAAATCCTTCATAAAAATTTGGCCTAACTATCAAATCTCTTAAGCAAAACAGAATTCTGACCTAAAGTTGTACACTGGGATTTCAAATACTCACTGTATTGTAGAGTTCTTCCAAACGAGATATGGTAAGAAAACGGTGCATGTTCACTCCATGCTCTATTAACAGCTTCACAAAATCCACACGGTCCATCACTAAAGCATCCAGCATTGCCTGTTCCAATGCGCCAACCTCCAGAAGGACAGAGATGAAGGAAAAGCTTAGAAAATTATTAACTTCTTTTGGAAATAAATAAAACACTCCTGAACAGCTAGGGATCTCTTTACCACAATGATTTGCCTTTACGTATACTTAAAGTGCACAGTACAAAAGAAAAATATGCTGGAGGAAGCATCTGTGGAAAAAATCCAACAGAGAGGGGGAGTAAACCTGAGTCTCCATAAACCCAACATCTGTAGAGACTTCTACAAATCTAACTTTACAACCAGACTCTGATAATACATTCCCTACTCTTTAATTCACTTCAGAAGCTAATGTATGATAATGCAGGGGGTGGAGGGAAGCCTTTCATTTTTTACATATGACAAAAGCCATTTCAAGGTACTGTATTTCAAGATCTCTCTATAGAACTTGAAGTTCTTTAAAGCAGACTTCTTTTCAATTATGACAGAGAATCTGCATTAGGATACACTCTCTCAAAGACACCATGAAGCAGAGCTCTACCTACAACAGTGTCCAAATGGTGAAAGCACTCTACTCGTGGCACTTGCACAGAGCTTAGCAGAATTTCTACATGCAAGATAGCAAAGGAGTTGGACATATGAAGTTCATATAAATCCATATAAAGAACTTCTACAGAACACATATGCACAGAAAACACACGGGGGTAAGCAGAGTGAGGATTCTGGCACACAAATGGGGCAGGTACTAGTGCTAACTTGGCACTTGAAGTTAGTCTTTCCATGTACGTATTTATGTTTGGCGGAAGTGATATTAAAAGACGACCAATAAATGTTACAGAATTGTCCCATGTGAAAAGAACACTTGTGCACTGTTCCTGAATTATTGGTGTTTCTTCCAGAAATATCTCGAAGTGACCATTCTTGTATTAAATTTCCTCGTGCAGTCATTCCTTGTGCCGGCAGTGTGTCTAAAGAGGTTTAGACAGCTATCTGGTAATTACTAAAATGACATTTGTTGTTGTAAAGTCTGTTTGAGACTGAGCTGACATTTAAGCAGAAACACAGTTAGAGCTGGTTACAATCTCTACCTTCTGAAATTTGAGGACCAGAGTTCTAGAAAGAAATGGCCACAATCTGTGCATAATTGTATATGTTTCCTTAAAAGACTTAAATAGACAGAAAAATACTAAGACTACATGGAGAATCGCCTAAAAATTGCTGCTTAAATATCTAATTCAGAATTTGAACACACAACAACAATAACCATGCACAAACTGTAGACCCTGACAATTGCAGGTCTGGCAGACCCTGACAGTCAGAGGGGTACTCGTCTTTATTCAAGAAAGCAACTAAATCAAAAGCAAACTTTAAAACTGCGCCTGTGCATCTTCTTTTTTTTCTTTTTTTTTTTCTTCTTTACAAGGTATGAAGAAAATAGTGTTATTTAAGATTTTTTTACTGCTTAATGAAAAGAAAAACTTTCAGGAATATATGTCATTCTAATTTTTGCTTGGAGAAGCAGCAAGAGATGTAAGACTTGTTTATTACGAGCTCTTTACATCTTACTTGAAGGGGAGAACATACTCATCTGACAATGACTTTTCATTCAAAATGATGCTGAACAATTGCACTGAAATAGATATGAACAGGTACATAGATCTTTTTCAAACAGAAGCAGAGGAGTGAGAGTAGGGGGACTGCCAGTGAATCTGTAAGGCCAGAGGATGATCCAGGTATAAAAGAAACACGCAAGGAGATAAGGCTATTGCAAAAACGGTAAATTAATTCATTGCCTCACTGCTCACCACAGAACGTGTTAGGAATGGTCCTACATCAAAGCTATTCTTTATGGCAGACAAATCTGAGGAACTGTGTCAAATTGAAGTGTCAGTAGAAAAGATTATAGAAGTCATCCGTAAAGTGGTAGCAAATTGTCAGGACCAGGTGGTTTTCACCTAAGAGTTCCCAGGGTACTGAAGTGTAGCTGAAATCAGCCCCTCTAACAGCAGAATGGAAGATGGTAGAAAATATACCAATTGTTAAAAAAGATAAAGGAGTCTGCAAGTTGTTAGAGTATGGCATAACAATACAGTTAGAACTTTGTAAGGACAAATATCATGAAATGACAATAACAAATAGCAATATAGGTAAATACAGCAGAGTAAGAGGAAGCAAGGTGGTTATTTTGAAGAATAAAATCAGAACTCTACCAGAATATTAGCAGGGACAATGAGGATAAGGCTATCCTATTGATAAAGTATGCTTGTATCTCCACAAAAGCTTTTGATGATGGCTTTCTTGAAGGACTTCTAAACAAATTAAGCTGCACAAGGCAAAAGGTCCTCCAATTGTTTAATAACTGATCAAATGGTAGGGAAAAAGATTATTAATGGTGGTGGGAGACCAAGAAAATCCCACATATTGAATACTGACTTGACAACACTTGCTGATGATACAAAAATACTCATCATAATAAAACTGACTGGGAGGAGGTACAGAAAAATCTCATAATATGGGCTAACCAGCCAAAAAAGCAGGTAAAATTCAATATTAGTAAATGTGAAATAACATGCATTTGGGAAACAACCCTACCCACATGTCAGTCTTGAAATAATTCAGAAAAAATGTTAGTAAATGTATGCATGAATGTAATTGGATATAAGTTGGAAACACATAAAAAAGGCATACAGACTATTAGGATTTATACTTAGATGAGTACAGAATAATCTATAAAATGTTTGTATTTCACTAAATATCTCAATGAAGAACTCCATATCTTGAATACTGGGTACAGTGCTAGTCTGCCTATCCCAAAAGATGACTGACACCTGAAAAAAGTACACAGAAGAGCAGAAAAGAATGTCAGAAATAGGGAAAAACTGAACAGATAATCACATTGGGAAAGCCAGGAGTGAAGTGAGGGGACTATGCGACAGTTCTCTAAAATCTTCTGTGTCAAAGAGGAGGGGACTAGGAAAATGTTATTTGTTACTTCCCATACACATAGAATTACAGAATCATTTGGGTTGGAGAAGAGCTTTAAGATCATCAAGTCCAACTGTAAACCTAACACTGCCAAGACCACCACTAAACCACGTCCCTAAGCACCACTTCTACACATCTTTTAAACACCTCCAGGTATGGTCACTCAACCACTTCACTAGGCAGCCTGTTCCAATGTTTGACAACCCTTTCCAAGAAGAGATTTTTCCTAATATCCAATCTAAACCTCCCCTGGCACAACTTGAGGCCATTTCCTCTTGTCCTATGGCTTGTTACTTGGGAGAAGAGACCAACACCCACCTTGTTACAACCTCCTTACAGGGAACTGTAGGGAGCAATAAGGTCTCCCTTGAGTCTTCCTTTTACCAAGGAACAGAAGGCATCAGATGAAAATATCAGGTAGCAAACAGCCACTGAAATTTAACATTCTCAGTTTAAGATCTCTCTATTTAGTAAAGCCTTTGACAATGTTTCCCACAGCATTCTCCTGGAGAAACTGGCTGCTCATGGCTTGGACGCACATACCCTTCACAGGGTTAAAAACTGACTGGGTGGCCAGGACCAAAGAGTTGTAGTGAATGGAGTTAAATCCAGCTGGCAGCCGGTCACAAGTGGTGTTCTCCAGGGCTCAGTATTGTGTGCCCAGTTGTGTTTAATATCTTTATCAATGATCTGGATGAGGGGATCAAGTGCACCTTCAGGAATTTTGCAGACAACACCAAGTTGGGTGGGAGTGTTGATCTGCTTGAGGGTAGAAAGGCTCTACAGAGGGATCCAGACAGGCTGGATCGATGGGCCAATGCCAATTGTATGAGATTCAACAAGGCTAAGTGCCGGGTCCTGCACTTGGGTCACAACAGCCCCATGCAGTGCTACAGGCTTGGGGAAGAGTGGCTGGAAAGCTGCCCCGCAGAAAAGGACCTGGGGGTGGTGTTCAACAACCAGCTGAATATGAGCCAGCAGTGTGCCCAGGTGGCCAAGAAGACCAATAGCATCCTGTATATGTATATAGTATCAGAAATAGTGCAGCCAGCAGGACTAGGGAAGTCATCATTCCCCTGTACTCAGCACTGGTGAGGCTGCACCTTGAATACTGTGTTCAGTTTTGAGCCTCTCACTACAAGAAAGACATTGAGGTGCTGGAGCGTGTTCAAAGAAGAGCAACAAAGCTGGTGAAAGCTCTAGAGAAAAAGTCTATGAGGAGCAGCTGAGGGAACTGGGGTTGTTTAGTGTGGAGAAACGAAGGCTGAGAGGAGACCTTATTGCTCTCTACAACTACCTGAAAGGAGGTTGTCGTGAGGTGGGTGTTGGTCTCTTCTCCCAAGGAACAAGTGATAGGATGAGAGGAAATGGCCTCAAGTTGTGCCAGGGGAGGTTTAGATTGGATATTAGGAAAAATGTCTTCACTGAAAGGATTGTCAAGCACTGACAGGCTGCCCAGGGAAGTGGTTGAGTGACCATCCCTGTAGGTATTTAAAAGACATGTAGATGTGGCACTTAGGGACATGGTTTAGTGGTGGACTCGGCAGTGTTAGGTTTATGGTTGGACTCGATGATCTTAAAGGTCTTTTCCAACCTAAATGATTCTATTATTCTATTCTATGAACCTATGATTCTATTATTATATCATTTATACTAATTCACCAGTCAAAGCAAGTTTCACCTGCCATACCTCTAACATAAATGCAAAGGAATTATGCAGACTCACAGGCCTTGCCAACATATATCTTCAATGATAAAAATGGCAAAAGCATAATGCTTTTCTCTTACTCAAGTATTATAGCATTTGAAGCAGTAAGATAGATGGTGTCCCCCTTTAATATCTTACACAGATGTGCTTCAATAAAGCTTATCAACAGTTCACAGCAGAGTTGTTGAAGACAAAAAACTAAATAAACACAAATAAAAAAAATATGTGCTATAAAACAATGAAAGAAGACATTGGGAAAAATAAATTGTCCTCAGAGTCAAAACGTAACAGGGTATCATAAAAAAAAAAATCATAAAGGCAAAAAAATGCACACGTCATTTTGTATACACAAATCTTTTCTATATTCCATAAAAACAAAAGTCTGTTGGACAGAAATACTGTTACGGGTATACAGTCAAACACTCAAAAGTTATCAGCTAATTGATCACCATGAATAATGGTACAATTATTCATTGCTCAATCATACACTATGTTTCCCCAGAGGGCATAGTCTTATTCAGTTTATAGAGTGAATGATGCTTTCTTAGCAGGGAGCTAGTCAACATTTTGTTCTAACATTATTGTTCCAGGCTTGGTACATCCCTTATTATTCACACACCGTTCAAATCCTGAAAATGAAACCAGCAATTTCCTTCTTTGCCTTTCAGTAGGCACTCGACACCATTTATTTTTACCAGGTTTTGTGCAAGAACATGACATGATCATCTGCACTGCACAGATAGAGAACTGAGCCCAAAGAGGCAACAACAACAACAACAAAAAAATCCTTTAATTCATGGATGCCTAATTGTAGACATCTCAGGCATAGTCCTCCATGTATTCAGCCTTATACACCACAGGAAAATACAGACTGGTGATCAATAAATTCAGCTCTCTTGTGTCAAACAACCAGCTGCGGTCACTCAGAAAAAAATATACCCACTGTCCCTTTTCCAAAATTTACATTGTAAAGAAGAAAAGGCACTCGGGATTGGAAAAATCAACCTTGTAATTCTTGGAAGCGAAAACTTTTGGAAGCATTAGAAAAAATTTCTTGAAGAAAATATTTACTCTTATAACAAATGGGAATAGCATGTGTTGAGGCACACACAGTTTTATATTTATGATCTCTAAAAATCCCTCACTTAGGGAGGGTTATACTTAAATACTGGATTACATCTGAAAACTTGAAAAACACAATTATAGGACTGATTCAATTGCTACTGTATGTTCTTTCACAAGCAGACAGTTAATGTGGCTCTAAATCATGGCTTGCCTTGACTGCAGCTATTCCTAAGAAACAATATCTGAAATAATGCCATGATGCCACATTACCACAGTTAATTCTACCTTCTTTTACCTGGTAACACCATAAAGGACCGTGATTTCTGTATTTCTGTCTAAAGCTGGGAAAACAGAGGCAACACTCATTTTGAGTTTACTCCTTTGGCAAAAGAGTACTCTGGGCTACAACGAAATATCCTTGACCACCGATGACTGTCAACACAGGCTTGAGGAATACAGATCCAGAAGGACCACTGAAACTACTTGGAAAAGCTAGCAGCAAAAACTACAGGAATTATAGGTATCACCTTTTCTCTGGGGAAACAAATGTGATTTTCCATCTGATGCACTCTGCAGTTGAATACTTCACAATTTTAAGAACAATGCCTCTCCAAAATCAAAGATGATTACTCCAGAAGACTCCAACCATCAAACTATTCCTTAATTAAAGCTTGACAAATGCAAATCATGGAAAATTAGTCATCATAATAAAGTGTAAAACCACTGTGAAAAACAAAAGGTAATATTACCTTCCAGTGTTGTCCATAAACCAGTATGTGTTTCTTGGCAATATCTAGCCGGTTCCAGGCCAACGCCAAATCTAGCTGATCTGAAGCAGACATATTTGTACCTAGGAAACAAGTAAAGGACCTAGCAGTTTTCACACATTGATGTTACTCCTTTGCTTTGAAAAGGTAAACCAATGGAACTGTATGTCAGCTGAAAACAGATCATACTTTTAGACAGGTACCTTTCAAGAGTGCAGTCAGAATTGCCAAATCAATGTCCTGCTGATCTTCTGACTCCGCATCAAATACGGTTATCTGTTAGAATTGCAGAAGTACACTATTTGAGGTGAGGCAGAGAAGTCTGTAGTTATTGCTTCTTGGAAAGGGCTGTGGTAGATTAAATCATACACATTTCAACACAAACAATGGCAAAGGCCCAGACATGATTTTCCTTTGTTTCAGACAGAAAATGTACCATTTTGCTTTTTAATACAATGGCATCCCAGGCAAACTGGAATCAACCTACTGCTTCATAACTTGACTCTATTTCCTTTTGATTAGCCTTTAAAGCTGAGAAATGTAAAAATGCAACATGGTTAATATCTACTCAGTTTTCAACTAAAAAACAGACAAATAAAGTAAAACAAAAAATAATAAAAACATATTGGGTAGTTTCCATCTTAGTGATCATTGCTACAATAGTCATTACTCCCATAACAAATACTTGGTACTTCATCATATTTGAGAAGTCGTGGCAGACTGGTGAAGTTCCCAGTGACTGGAAAAGGGGAAACACAACCCCCATTTTTAAAAGGGGAAAAAAGGAAGACCCAGGGAACTACAGGCCAGTCAGTCTTACCTTTGTGCCTGGCAAGATCATGGAGCAGATCCTCCTGAAAACTATGCTAAGGCACATGGAAAATAAGGAGGTGATTGGTGACAGCCAACATGGCTTCACTAAGGGCAAATTGTGCCTGACAAGTTTGGTGGCCTTCTACAATGGGGTTATAGCATTGGTGGATAAGGGAAGAGCAGCTGACATCATCTACTGGGACTTGTGCAAAGCATTTGATACTGTCCCGCACAACATCTTTGTCTCTAAAATGGAGAGACGTGCATTTGACAGGTGGACCACCTGCTGCATAAGGAATTGGCTGGATGGTCACACTCAAAGAGCTGTGGTCAATGGCTCAATGTCTGGGTGGAGACCACTGATGAGTGGTGTCCCTCAGGGGTTGGTGCTGGGACCAGGATTATTTAACATCTTTTTTGGGGACATGGGCAGTGGGATTGAGTGGAACCTCAGCAAGTTTGCAGATGACATCAAGCTGAGTGGTGGGGTTGATACTCCAGAGGGAAGGGACACCATCTGGAGGGACCTTGACAGGCTTGAGAGGTGGGCCTGTGCAAACATCATGAAGTTCAACAAGGCCAGGTGTAAGGTCCTGCACCTCGGTCAGGGCAATCCCACACAGGGATACAGGCTGGGCGATGAGTGGATTGAGAGCAGCCCTGAGGAGAGGGGCTTGGGGGTGTCGGTTGGCAAGAAGCTCAACATGACCCAGCAATGTGCACTTGCAGCCCAGAAAGCCAACTGTATCCCGGGCTGCATCAAAAGAAGTGTGACCAGCAGGTCGAGGGAGGTGATTCTCCCCCTCTACTCTGCTCTGGTGTGACCCCACCTGGAGTACTGTGTCCAGCTCTGGGGCCCCCAACATAAGAAGGACATGGACCTGTTGGAGGGAGTCCAGAGGAGGGCCACAAAGATGATCAGAGGGCTGGAGCACCTCTCCCATGAAGACAGGCTGAGAGAGCTGGGTTTGTTTAGCCTAGAGAAGAGAAGGCTCCAGGGAGGCCTTATAGCAGCCTTCCAATACCTAAAGGGGGTCTACAGGGAAGACGGGGAGGGACTGTTTATCAGGGAGTGTAATGATAGGAAGAAGGGTAATGGTTTTAAACTTAAAGAAGTTAAATTTAGATTAGACATTAGGAAGAAATTCTTCACTGTGATGGTGGTGAGGCACTGGAACAGGTCACCCAGAGAAGTTGTGGATACCCCATCCCTGGAAGTATTCAAGGCCAGGGTGGATGGGGCTTTGAGCAACCTGGTCTAGTGGAAGGTGTCCCTGCGTATGGCAGGGGGAGTTGGAACTAGATGATCTTTATGGTCTCTTCCAATCCAAAACATTCTGTGATTCTATGATTGTACTCACAAATGAGCACCTCAGCTGCTAAACATGCCAGCACATTTCAAAAGTACATTTCAATACTCAGAGACAAGTTCTAGCACAATTCTGTTATGAGAAGAAGAATGGATGGAAACTTTTCTAAACTAAAAACAAGACAGAGAAAAAAAAAAAAAGTAGGAATTACTTGATCTTTCCTGTGAAAACAAAGATGGCCTTTTACTAAAATCAGAAAGGCTGTCATTTCATAAGCAACCACTGAGACTTGAGAAGTTAACTAAACAGGTTCTGTAGAGCTACTCAATATATAAATTAGCACAGACACCTTTGTGTTAACTTTATATTAGAACACCATTACTTCTACAAGTGTTGTGCCCATGCCAACCCACCACAGAAAGAGCAAAAAGGGTAACAGCTAACGAAGATGTCCTAAACTCAGAGCATGAACCTCACTCACGGACTCTCTGTGCTCCATGCATTCCATCAAAATGTGAAAGAGATGACTGGACTGTTTCTGTCCCAAGCTAAATGTGTTTTGAATCATCACTAAGACCTCCTCCTTCACTTGAGGGCGCAGCTCCCTGAAAAACAGATATACAAGCAAGAATAAGTATATTTTTAGCTACTTCTTGCCAGCCCAAATGACACCTCAGCAAAACACAAAACTTGTGCTAAGCAGAGACATATAAGAAATCTCTTTAATTTCTACTTTTCTGTTGATTAATTCCTGCCTTCTTTCAACAAAACAAAGCAAAGGCATCCCATAACATAAATTATTATTCACTCATGCATTAGTTCTGACCATACATATAAACTATTGGTAATAGAACAAATGAAAAAGGTAACAATTTTCAAAGGATTGTCTGTGAATATAAAGCTAAAAATCACAAAAAGTTTAGCAAGCTTTTTCTTCTTTTCAATAATCATACAGGGATAAAATTAAATTCCTCATTATTTGTTCATCAGGCTTCACACCTCTCCCATCTTTTTTCCCCTCATTTATCTTTCTGTTAAACTTTCCATCTATATTTTACTTTTCTTTTGAAATGGCAGGATTTTTTTTAAAGAAAAAAATGGAAGAAAAAGCAAGTGAAGAAAAAAGTTCTCAATACAACACACTAGGGAAAAATACCACCCTCCCAAAATAATATTTAGAAAACATAATAAATAAACAATTAGGATATAAAGTTTATTAAATTGTTCATTTTTTTAATTGGAAAGAACCCAGGCCACCTTTATAAATTTGATTTTTTATTTTAAAAGCACTTTTGACTTTGAAAAACTTTCACAGAAATATTAATTGGCTACACAAATATATATATATATATATATATTTAATTCCAGTTTGGACATAAAATTTTCATCAAGGTAGGTTTAATAGAGTCTGCAGCTGAGGCTGCACTGGAGGTGACATAAAGAGTTACAGCTAGACAAGGATGACAAATCTGGGTTACCACTGGGTAAACCAAAGCCAAAGCCAAGGAACCTTAGTCCTCCTCCTCACTCAGTCTGAGGCTCCTACAGCTACAAACCCCAGCCCTAGTCTCAAAAGCTTTGTGCAACCCAAACCCAAGCCCACTTACAGAATACTCATGGCAGGAGAAAGGATTGAGTCAAAACCCAAGCAGGCACCCTGCAGTAACCCAGCAATGTCCCTCAGCAAAGGTGAGAAACGTTATAATAACTCAAGATAGCTAGATGCAGTTTCTTTTTCCTCTTCAAAAAAGCCACAGTAAATTTGGCAGAATAATTCTTTCAGCACTAGTTTGAGGCAGGGAAGGAAGAAACTCTCACTGCTCTCACTTCACAGAAGTAAAAGCCAGCAAAAGACCATGGCGGGGTCATTACTAGAAGCATTAGAAATTATCTCAGTGGTTTTGAGACAGGCTATTTCAGGTCCCTCCCAATACAGCAGACCAAGGAGGAGGAGCATTATGCCACTACTCACCCTGTATCACCTGTGTGTTTGTGGGTAAAAGCCAGGATATCGGCAGCTCTGCCAGTGCCCTCATAGACCACCACGGGGACAGCTGGGCTGGCCCTCACGTACTCCCACACCATAAGGATCACGTTGGGGCCTCCTTCCACCACCAACCCAACTATGGGTATACCTTGGCCCATTCCTGTTTCAAAACACACCTAACTGGTTACAAACAGGTCTCAGTCACACCAAAAATCAGAACATCTTGTACATAAATACTCCTGAAGGAGTCTCATACATAGTTCAATGGAGAGGAAACCATGCTTTCACCATCTCTAATTTGACTTACACTTTTTAAGACTTTCACAGAACTTCTGCAACCAGATCAAAAAGACCAAGAAAAACTCCTGATGAAATTGTAAGTAGCCCTAACATTGGAAGGAAGAAACATCCTTCAGAATATCCCTCTGCCCTTTACAATACCTCTCACATGCAAGGACATTGACGGTGTTTGAAATTTGGCCAATATCCATTTGTTTACCTACACACATAGAAGAAAAGTAATCAGGCACTTCTTTACAGACTTTCTCAAGTTTTAGAGCAAGCAGGGTGGGTTTTTTAATAATCAGAAATAAATTTCAAATAAGATGCAATAGAAATGGAACAACAACTGAAAGTCTGACCTGCAAAAACTCGTAGTAAGAAAAGATATAAGAGGATGAATAAGAAGCTCTAAATATGAACATGTGAAAAATTGGGTAAGTTTCTAAGTTTGTAAATACTATAATGTGAGCAGATAAAGGAAACAAGGATTCAGCATCATAACTCTAATGTCTTTTTAACATACCGCAAGATTTAAATCACTAGGTAAGAGTGAACTTCCCCAAATAATTTATACAATCTAGTGCATAAAAATAAATACTTGTCTACATAATAAATATTTCATGCATCATTTCTATGCCGTAACTCAGTCATTGTACAGACAAACAATGGAAGATACATAATCTGACAAACAAACATTGGCTGAAGGTATTCCTTTCGCAACCAGTCTTTGTTTCTGTACCTGAGGAGGTCACAGGTCTGCAGTATAGAAGAGCGATGAGGACAAAAGTAATGAACAGGGGAAGAAGGATTTGAATTCCACTGAATGTGACAATTTTTCCACCTAGAAAAATGCTGGGAAACTATCTAGAGCTGATACAGAGACCATGCAAAACTACAAAGTGAGCAAATGCAATACTTACTAAATAACCTGAGTCATTTAGATGTCTCTACAACTAAGAAACCAAAATGCGAGTTAGCCCAAACACATAATGCTTTATAGAAATGCTGTCCTTTTCATTTTCCTGATATTCAGGTTCAAGACACATGCAATTAATAACTTTCAACCTCAGTGAAATCTATGGCAAATGAAGATGTACAACATGTAACAGGAAATGTCAACTACCTCCACTATTTTTAGGACAGGCTTTTCTGTCATAAAGCTGACCACAGCAGTACTCACTTGTGTGTATTTTTTGAAGTGATATGTACTTCTCCAAATTCCTCCTGAGCATCATTTCATTCCCATACTTGCCTACTGTCCCATCATCTGCCATTAGAAAATGAGAATGCATGCTGTTGAGGGTGCTTAGCTTGCTGAGTGGATTACCAAGAGTCTGGTACAGGCAAACTACCTAAGAAAACCAAAATAAAAAGATCTTCAAAGAAACCAACAAAATATCACTATTTATCTTGCCTCGCTTGTATGTATTTCATCGTATTGTGATCTTCTGAAAGCCTCCATCACACTTTTTGCTGCTCTACTCAAACATGGGTTTTCATTTGATTCTTAACAGCAACAAAACCACAATTAATACCACAGAAAGCATTTCTGATTAGGCTTGTAGTCCTTAGTAAGAGTCACTGCCTGCCTTTCTTTGCAACAGTTGAAACACAATGGCGTATTTTTCGTGGGTGTATTCCCATTAAAAACATGTGAGCTATCATTTATCAGGACAGATTTCACCTTGTCAAGTTTTTTTAGACAGTTATGTAGATTGTGCCCCCACACTGGCACTCACATAAAGTTCTAGTTTATGAATAAAAATCATGCATATTTATAGCCTATTTGTGTATACCATTAACCTGATTGCTCATCCTGAATCACATGAATATAGAAATACATCATTTGTAACCACAAGAGAATTGCCTAATTAACTACAAAATTTCAAAAAGGAATGGCAATTTCCTGTAAGAAGAGAAATATTTTAAAACTATTCACTTACATAAAAAAGGCAAAATACAGTCCCTCAACATGCCACAGAGTTCTACTGGTGAGCAAAATCTAAGCTTCTATTACTGAGAGAAAAATATCAAACCAGTGAAATGAAGCAAGCAGAAAATAAAGCACACAAGAAAGCTAACACGCCTTGAACATTAAGGCTTTTATTACTAAAATGTGTCCAACTCACATCTTTTCCAATGAGATCCCTCTGGTTCTCAATGATACCCCATGGAGGAATCCCAACAGCACAGATCTTTCTTAGGTGTGGTGAGGCACGGCCTTTCAGTGCATCCCCCACATGCCTGGACACTCCTAAACAGATAATTAAAACATCATTTTTCTTCTACATTTGGAGACCTGCTACAGGACACCAATGAAAGGGTTTCCCATTATTTAGTTTATTCTATGGTTATGTTTTAACCAGAAACAAACCATCCCACCCAGCTTCTATATTCAACATGCAACGCAGGAATTGTAACGCTGAGACATAATGCACCAATGTTTTAAACTCAACACATATTTCTAATTAATAATACTCATATATGTTGCTAATGGTGCTTTCTACCTCCATAAAACTTTATTATTTACGTAAGTGCACAGGACAGTTCTCCTGTAAGGTCACCGGATTGAATAAAAGATAAAGAAGTACAGCTGTTTCAGTTCCATGGCTTACCAACCCGCTCAGTTTTTAAGAGTAGTCTACAAGGAGTTTCAGATACTAATAGGCTAATTAATGTATTATCCTAATTCAGAACTTTCTTAATTATAAAACACAAGTTAAATTTAGATTTGAAAACTGTTTCAAAACCACCAATCACAGTCCTCAGAACCTAAATATTTTAATGAAGCAGATAAAATTGACTGCAATTAAGTTCTGGTTATCTACTATCAGTGTTTCTTATTACATGCAAAATACTCTGCTCTTTAAGAAAAAAAAATATTAAAAATATTCAAAATGCCTGTCAACAGCAGAGGAACATTATGTCATTCTTTGAATTATCATTGTTCCTTAAAAAAAAAGCTTCATTTTGTGCTAAAATATCAGAAATTATCAAAAAATGTCATTATATTTGCCTTAAATGTATATGCTTGTATGCAGAGAAAGAACACCAGCAGAAGACTGAAACAAAGAAAAATAATTACACTACCGCTGTTGATGCCTTCTGTAATTATCCATGCTCCTGTAGTCTCAGCAGCCTTCACCAATCCTTTGCTGAAAACCTGCTTGACCTTTGAGGGAAGCTTGAAATCTTGAATGCCTCCATGAACAGAGATCACTAGCTTTGGTAACTCCATCTGCCATTCTTTAACCATCAGGTGCAACAGCTGATCCAAATTGCTATCATAGGAGAGTCTAATATACTGGAAGAAATAATAATGGGTAAAATAAACAACCTTTAAATACTCCAAGAGAAGAAACTGATCTTACAAAGTTTTCAGCATTAATGTCTTAAAGATTTTGTGCAGGATTAGAACTTTCACAATACCACTAACATGATAGCACAAAAATACATCAGTGAGCAATACACACAGCAAGACAGACTACGCTTAATCACGGTGAAGTTCGATGTAAAAATATCGTACACACACTCCAACCTGACTTACTTTTAGATTCCCCTGCCCTCTTAAGACAAGCAATCTGATATTCACCCAACACCACTTTTTGCATTTCTTATGCTGAAATTATAAAAAGAAGTCGGATATACAAACCCAGCATCTATTACCTTGGCATGGTAAGTGTGATCTCCATCTTGAAAATTGATTGTACCAAATGCGTCCGTTGGACTTGTCTTTGTGTGTTTTTGCACAGACCATTCTCCACCGTCTATCTGTGGGGCAGTCTGATAAACAGGCCAGCTACAGTTTACTCCTGGGTGATCTCCAATCAGCCGTCCACAGCAACATCTCTCATTAAAAATAAAGAAATTATTTTATATCAAACCCCTTTGCCTGCAGCTCTAAGATCTTCATGAGAATATCCCAAATAGTTTTTCTACAAAGAAGGATATTGTAGCTTTCTGACATGGAATATAATAAAAATTAACTAGGCTGAAAAAATCTCAACAATGTTAAAATGACATTGAATTAAACCATAAATATGTTTTGTTGGATACAGAATTTGTTCTCCACCCGAGGAACACTAATAACAGTTGGAGGGTTAGAATAATCTTCAAAGGTCCCTTCCAACCCAAACCATGCTGTGATTCTGTGTGATTCCATAACAGTTTGAGAGTCCTGCATAGCAATTCTGACCTGAACAATGTAGCTCAGATTTACTGGTCTTGCATGTGACATTTCAGAGGAATATCTTAGGACACCAAGGTTTGCTATGGTTATTACCCAGGTTGTTCTGGGTACTGAAGAAAGATCTAGGAGTTACTGTCATTAATCAGGGGAGCAGCAACCCTCAGTCTAGAGAGAACTTCAGGGTGGCCTGTGAAGGCCTATACTAAGGTCACCCTTGGATGCCAGCAAAGTGAATATACAAAATAAACAGACTGAAGTGCAATGTTAAGGGAAATTTAGCAGAAGCTCGGTTAACGTTAAAGGCTCGCAACTGGATGAATAACCTAGATTCCAAATTCAACCAGTATTACTGTCTTACAGGCTTCGACAGGCTTCAGTGTCTTTTACAGGATTAACGTCAATATAATTTATAGTGACATCTGACAGTCCAGTTGTCCTTTAGGCATTTCAGAATTTAATATACACTAGGAAATGGAGATAAATTCTTCCCTTTTACTCTTTTAAGATACCAAACAGCCTTCAACAACCCAAACTCAATGACTGCCTTGGGACTCAGATGGGCAAGTTAGATGTAAACATCTGCAAAACCTGAAGAGGTACCTTCAGAAAGAGACAGAGTTTTCTGTGGAGATGAGTAAGAACTAACTGGTGAAAAAGAAATAGATTACAAATAACAAACAGACAAAAACAAACCCCAAAACAACCCTAAGCAAATTAAGGAAGTGAACTGCTTTAGAAAGGTACTTTTTCATACCCAGAAGCCATGAAATTATGTTTGCATTCCGGTTTTTCAACACAGGCAAATTACATTTGATTGATTCAATGCTCTGCAAAAGCAGGCTGGAGAAGGAAGCCTCCCACACTCTTGGGGAATTAATAACTCAACTAAACAATCTTATTCAGTGGAGAATTAAAGAGTTGTAGAAGCCTAGCACTGCAGAAAAGACTTGAGCTCTATTGTCACATGTATGATGATGGTTAGCTAGAAGTCAGAAGGCAATAGGAACTACCGAAAATGTCCAAATTTTTGTCAAGCTAATTCAACATGGATTAGCTAACCTAGACCAGCTACACCTTCTCCCTAGCTGAGACAAATAGTAGGATATCACAGAAATACAGGGACTCACCAGAAAGAAGTCAGGCATGTGGTCACAACTGAACCCTGGAAAAAGGAAAAGGAAATGATCTAGCTGGGGGCGGGGGGGGAAGCCTCACGGAGGGATTTTTATTGCCAAGTTACTCTAACCAGAAGTATTTCCAGGTCTGGCTCACTGCATGTCTCCACAACCATTTGCACTGCGGTAGAAATACTGGCAGAAAAAAAACCAGGGATTAGCAGAGGGGGCACAGGAGCTGCTGAAACAAACTATTGATCTAGGGACCTCATTTTGATGACCCCCAAAGCAAAACCCATTATAATTTTGCCATCTCATAGGCAAACCAAGACAAACAGGTCAAGGCTCATAAACTAAACAAAAAGTATCCAAGCTGTAACTTGGAGAATAAGCCAGTCACACTGAGTCATTTACAGATGTACAATTAAATTACTATTTCAGAAAACTGTGAGGGATCAACACAGATGGAAGATCATTGCTGACATCGTGTTGCCAAATAACACATGGACTCAGAATCCACACTCAGAGTCGCTATAGAGACATATCTAAACTAAAAGTGTTTCAGAGCAACATAGCTGTAAAGCAGGTAGCACAAGGGACACAGATTTGGATAAAATCTGCCCACAAGGAGCACAAGGCTGATGACTATACTTGTTTATGACTCTTCCTGCATAGCTCAAAGGAAGGACCAGAAGAAAGAAACAGTTTTGATTTTATTATTGGTCTTCAGAGGACAAATTTCTCTACAGCTGTGCTATTAGCCTCCTTGCTCCACTTTTTTATGCTTGCTTTTTGGGAGGAATCCAGGGTAAGAGACAGCAAATGTCAGGAAAAAATTGATCTTTAGATGAAAGATGAGAAAAAACATAGATACCCTATTGTCCTTTGGTCCTGAAAATACCTTGTGGTCACTGTACTCCTAGAGTGGTCTCACAATAACAAGACCTTTCATCCAGGAGCCATTCTGAAAGACAGAGGACCAACAGTGGTCCCAACCAAATGCTATATTACCTTACATTACTCGCATACCACATTACACAGACTGAGTCTGACTCAGCAAATACTAGTGCTTGGAAGGACAGCACTGAAAAGCAATCAATCAGGCTCACCAGCAATGGATTAAATTTTCTAAAATGTTAATTAATTTCAGCCCATCATCAAAATATGAGCACAGAATGACTATCTATCTCATACATTACTGTTCCATACGGGGTTACATCAGCACTTCCTCCTAGAGCAGCAAGAGTCAGAGCAACCTGCCTTTTCAAAGCAGATATCCTGTGGAAAGGAACTAACCATCTGACAAGACAAATCAGTGCTGTAACCTTGAAACTGAGAGGCCAAATGAACACTGAACTATGTTAGTAATTAACATCATTTGCATTACATACTTAACGTTTACATGTAAATGTACCCAGAGGTGAGCTACACTCAGAACAGCTCAGTTATGCTGAGCAGGCAGTGGAGGAACTCCACATAGACCTACCACACAGGTGTGCAGGGTACATGCAGCTGCTTTTACCTCAGAGATTACCATAGCAAAAAGTATGAACTGTGAAGGACTGGTGTTTCCCAAATAGCTCATGCTCTGCTCCAAGCTGGCACACTCACTCTGTAGCCATCTAGCAGGAAGGGACAAGGTGCTAAGGACTCCTGAGATACTTGAGAGGTCAAAAGGCAAGACTAAGTGGCTCTCAGGAAGGTTGAGGAAACCAAAGCAGAACATAACATACAGCTGTCTCAGGTTTTTTTCTGTAAGGTTTTCTGCTGTGTGCATAGTGACAGGGCTCAAGGAGAAGAGCTACCAGACAAGGATGATGGTTGAGTCGGGATCACTTGGGAGCACTCGACACACACATGTCCTTGGGACCTGTCAGGCTGCACCCCAGGGTGCTGCGGGAGGTGGCTGATGTCCTTGTGCAGCCATTCTCCATCAGCTCTCAAAGGTCATGGAGATCAGGGAAGTCTCCAACAGTCAGAGAAAGGCAAATGTCACACCTGCCTTCAAAAAAGGGCAAAAGCCAATCTAAGGAATTGCAGGACGGCCAGCCTCCCATCAGTCCCAGGTGAAATCAAGGAGCATGTCCTCCTGAAGCCCATGCCTGGGCACAGCAGGGACTAGACAGCAACAGGGAGCAGTCAGCAAGGATTTACCAAGGGTAAATCATGCCTGACTCACCTGACTGCCTTCTGCGACAAAATTGTGGGGATGAGAGGACAGCAGCGGATGCCACCTACCTCCACTCTAGCCAGGCTTTTGGCACTGTATCCCCTAATATTCTTGTACCTGGGCTGTGACATTACGGTCTGGGAGGGAGGACGCATTGGTGGGTGAGGACCTGGTTGGGTGATGGGCTCACAAGTTGGTGGTTGTTAGGTCAGATGCTGCCTGGAGGCCAGTATGAAGCAGGGTCCTGCAGAGTCTGTGTGGGGTCTGTCCTGTTCACCATCTCCACGAGTGACCCAGAGGAGGGGATGGAGGACAAGTGCAGCCCTGGGGAGGGGCAGCTCTGGGGCATGGCCCTGGGTGCTGGTGGGCAGTGAGCTGAGCCGGGGCCACCCGTGTGCCTGGGCAGCAATGAGGGCCAGCAGTGCCTGTGGTGGTGTGAGCAGGACATGGCCCGAGAGCCAGGGGAGGGCAGGGACTGTGCCCTCTGCTTGGTCCTTGTCACACCCTGTCTAGGTACCGCCTCCAGTTTGGTCCCCAACACAGAACAGAAACCAGCAAACTGGTGGGACCTCAGGGGCAAGTGACCATCCTGGTGGTGGATGGCAAGGCTGGAGCCCTTGGCCTCCAAGTAGAGGCTGCGGGACCAGGGATGGTCCAGCTGGGAGGAGGGATGGTTGCAAGGGCATCCAACAGCATCCCTGGCACTGACAGGAGGGAATGGTGGAGATGCAGCTGGGCTCTTCACAGTGGTGTGTGGTGGGAAGGCAAGATGCAGCAGCACAGCAGAAACACGGGAGGCTCAAGCTGGAGTTAAGGAGAAGCCTCTTCCCCAGGAGACCAGCCCAGCGATGAAGCCGGGGCCTGGGGATGGGGAGCTCTCTCTGGCCTTGGGGGTTTCACACCCCGACTGGGTGAAGTCCTGAGCAGCCCAGTCTGACCGCCCCAGCTAAGCCTGCTTTGGGCAGGGGCTGGGACTGGAGACCTCCCCAGGTCCCTGCCCACCTGAGTTATCCTCTAATCCTATGAATGTACCATATGAATTGATTTAAAGCGTCTTTGCAATGACTTTACCTTCTTTGCCTCAAAGGCTCACTAGGCTACTAGTGAAGGAGGGAGCAATGTCAGTAACACAAAAGCATGACTTCTGGATAAGTCACACTTCAAGCAACAAGGGGAAACCTGAAGGGTCACACTGAGGCAAAAGTTACTGTAGTAGCCAGATTACAAAATCCAGTGCCCTGGCAGGCAGCACTTCAGAGATTGCATCCAAAGAATATGCCTAAAAGGTCAGATATAGCGACAATTTGTGAGAACATCTCAGATGTGTAAGGATACAGAAGTTCAGCACCAGATTCATGAATATTCATGCAGTGAGAATGCTACGTCTAGGTGCTGTCTGAGATGTGTTTGTGAGCACTGCACTGAAGAGTAGATAGAGGCCACTTCAACACACCAGGGAAGCACGGACAAAGGTGCCAGTAAGTTACTCAAATTTGATTAGCAACTACTAAATGGAGTTATTCTACTTAGTATTAGCAAACAGTTGCATAACCTACTCATAAACTGTTTGCAAACCTTGGAAGTTCTCTGCAAATAAGAAATCATTAACAGATTTCATTTGCCTACAATATTAGGTCAAATTATAGTAGGCATCAAGTACATTCACATGACTTTTGGACTGTTGTGGAAAATTACAGATCACAGGACGCCCAAAACCTGTTTCTTTGCTGATCTAATAAATACAATATAACCAGTTATAACACTCATGTGAAAATTATTTCCCCTTGTTAGGAACAGAAAAATTCTCCTAAAACAAAGCTTTGTGCACACCTTAAGATATACAAGAACACAAGAACAGTTAACATTTGAGAAAATGTACTTGCAAGATAATGGCTGACTGAAATGATCATCAGACACCCACACCCATTCTGCATATATAGACAGACCAACAAATAGGAGTCACATCAATTTAAACAGCATGAAAATGCTCAACGAAAAGTGAAAGAAACACCTACAAGATAAAAAACCACAAAGGTACAGGATGTCTTACAGAGAAAGGTGAAAGATAAAAACAAACCCACCCTGCAGGGTGCACATTTCCAGCTTCTCTTCCTCCCTCTCCCACCGTAGCATTCACATTCATGCAGCTAACCTGTGTTTGATTAGGAGGCTGATTTGGTGGAAAGGTAATCTTGGTTTGGTTTTCCACCCGGCCAGGTTAATTCTCCCAGACCAAATAACAACATGGTCACTCCGCAGGGGGAAGGGGGAGGACTGCCAAACTACTGTAGTCTCAATTTAGACAGGATTAAACCCCTATATGTTGAAGCACAAGTTAACTTCAGCTTAGATACCCACCTGGGCATTGGCAGGTTAGAAGGAAGCATTAAAATCCTCCCTGCATTTCTACTTCCAGAATACCTGCAAAAATATTTGAATCTCTATTCTTCTGCTCTAAAGCAAAATAGACATGCAACCATTTCCTCAGAGGGAGTTGACCCTTTCTGAACAGATGCCACACAGATCATTTGCCTTACTTACAAGGCCAACACTATTCCGTATATCAGCCCTTTACAGTGATCTGATTTCAAGGAGTAATTTATTTGCTTTTTGGAAAATGTGACTCTTGTTTCACATAAATCTTAGAAGCAAAATAAAATGTGTAACATAATGAAAAAGCAAATAATCATGCTCATGCAGGTGACAGCACTAGTTAGCACCAGCTTGCTAATTGTTAGTTATCAGAAACTCATTTTTTTTTTGTTGCTTCAGCCTTCAGAAACCTTTAACACAAAACAAATGTCAAGGGAAGTTAAAAATTTTGTTCCAACAACTGATAATTCATTATCAAAAACATATAGCATCAAAACCTATTTGGGAACACCAGCTAAATGACAAATGTTGGATTGAAAACAATTAACTAATACAAGCCACAAAATACTACCTGTCTGAAAAACCCACACAACAAGTTAAAAGCACCAAAGTGATGTAATTTTTGTTGCTTGCCTTCCCAAAAGCACGGACTCAGAAAGCCCACTGCAGAGAAGATGATAAACCTTCGGAAAACGTATCATCAGGGATGTTTCTATTACCATCTTTCATAGAATCATAGAATCATTTAGGTTGGAAAAGACCTTTAAGATCATCGAGTCCAACTGTTAACTTATTACCGCCAAGTCCACCACTAAACCGTGTCCCTAAGTGCCACATCTACACATCTTTTAAACATCTCCAGGGATGGTCACTCAACCACTTCCCTGGGCAGCCTGTTCCAGTGCTTGACAACCCTTTTGGTGAAGACATTTTTCCTAATATCCAATCTAAACCTCCCCTAGCACAACTTGAGGCCATTTCCTCTCATCCCATCACTTGTTCCTTGGGAGAAGAGACCAACACCCACCTCACGACAACCTCCTTTCAGGTAGTTGTAGAGAGCAATAAGGTCTCTCCTCAGCCTCCTTTTCTCCACACTAAACAACCCCAGTTCTTTTAGCTGCTCGTCGTAAGACTTGTTCTCTAGACACTTCACCAGCTTTGTTGCTCTGCTTTGGATGCGCTCCAGCACCTCAATGTCTTTCTTGTAGTGAGGGGCCCAAAACTGAACACAGTATTCAAGGTGGGGTCCCACCAATGCCGAATACAGGGTGACGATGACTTCCCTGTTCCTGCTGGCCACACTGTTTCTGATACCGGACAGGCTGCTGTTGGCCTTCTTGGCCACCTGGGCACACTGCTGGCTCCTATTCAGCTGGCTGTCGAACAACACCCCCAGGTCCTTTTCTGCCGGGCAGCTTTCCAGCCACTCTTCCCCAAGCCTGTAGCACTGCATGGGGCTGTTGTGACCCAAGTGCAGGACCCGGCACTTAGCCTTGTTGAATCTCATACAATTGGCATTGGCCCATCGATCCAGCCTGTCTGGATCCCTCTGTAGAGCCTTCCTACCCTCAAGCAGATCAACACTCCCACCCAGTTTGGTGTTGTCTGCAAAATTCCTGAAGGTGCACTTGATCCCCTCATCCAGATCATTGATAAAGATATTAAACACAACTGGGCCCAATACTGAGCCCTGGAGAACACCACTTGTGACTGGCCACCAACTGGATTTAACTCCATTCACCACAACTCTTTGGGCCTGGCCACCCAGCCAGTTTTTAACCCTGTGAAGGGTATGTGCGTCCAAGCCATGAGCAGCCAGTTTCTCCAGGAGAATGCTGTGGGAAACAGTGTCAAAGGCTTTACTAAATTCAAGGTAGACAACATCCACAGCCTTCTCCTCATCCACTGAGTGGGTCACCTTGTCGTAGAAGGAGATCAGGTTAGTCAAGCAGGACCTGCCTTTCATAAACCCATGCTGACTGGGCCTGATTGCCTCGTTGTCCTGTATGTGCCACGTGATGGCACACAAGATGATCTGCTCCATAACCTTCCCCGGCACAAAGTCAGGCTGACAGGCCTGTAGTTCCCCAGATCCTACTTCTAGCCATTCTTGTAAATGGGCGTCACATTTGCTAACCTCCAGTCAACTGGGACTTCCCTGGTTAGCCAGGACTGCTGGTAAATGATGGAAAGTGGCTTGGTGAACACTTCTGCCAGCTTCCTCAGTACCCTTGGGTGGATCCCATCCAGCCCCATAGACATGTGTGTATCTAAGTGGTGTAGCAGGTCACTAACAATTTCCCCTTGGACTATGGGGACTTCATTCTGCTCCCTGTCCCTGTCTTCCAGCTCAGGGGGCTGGGTGCCTTGAGAACAACTGGTCTTACTGTTAAAGAGTGAGGCAAAGAAGGCATTAAGTACCTCAGCCTTTTCCTCATCCTTTGTCACTACATTTCTCCACACATCCAATAAAGGATGGAGATTCTCCTTAGCTCTCCTTTTGTTGTTAATGTATTTACAGAAACATTTTTCATTGTCTTTTACAGCAGTAGCCAGATTAAGTTCTAGTTGGTCTTTGGCCCTTCTAATTTTCTCCCTATGTAACCTCATGACATCCTTGTAGTCCTCTTGAGTTGCCTGTCCCTTTTTCCAAAGGTCATAAACTCTCCTTTTTTTCCTGAGTTCCAGCCAAAGCTCTCTGTTCAGCCAGGCCAGTCTTCTTCCCTGATGGCTTGTCTTTTGGCACATAGGGACAGTTTGCTCCTGCACCTTTAAGATTTCCTTCTTGAAGAATGTCCTGCCTTCCTGGGCTTCTTTGCCCTTCAGGACTGCCTCCCAAGGGACTCTGTCAACCAGGCCCCTAAAGAGGCCAAAGTCTGCCCTCCAGACACCCAAGGTAGCAGTTCTGCTGACCCCCCTCCTTACTTCTCCAAGAATTGAAAACTCTTATAATTTTATGATCACTAGGCCCAAGACAGCCTCCAACCATCACATCACACACAAGTCCTTCTCTCTTCACAAACAACAGGTCCAGTGGGGTGCCTTCCCTAGTTGGCTCACTCACCCACTGTATCAGGGAGTTATCTTCCGCACACTCCAGCAACCTCCTAGACTGTTTCCTCTTTGCTGCATTGTATTTCTAGCAGACATCTGGTAAGTTGAAGTCCCCCATGAAAACAAGGGCTAGCAACCATGAAACTTCTCCCAGCTGCTTATAGAATATTTTGTCTGCCTCTTCATCCTGGTTGGGTTGTCTATAACAGACTCCCACCACCACAATATCTGCCCTGTTGGCCTTCCCCCTGATTCTTAGCCATAAACACTCAACCCTATTGTCACCATCATTAAGCTCTAGACAATAAAAATACTACCTAACATACAGGGCTACCCCCGCCCCTCCTTCCTTGCCTATCCCTTCTGAAGAGTTTATAGCCATCCATTGCAGCACTCCAGTTGTGCGAGTCATCCCACCATGTTTCCGTGATGGCAACTATATCATAGTTTTCCTGCTGCAAAATGGCTTCCAGCTCCTACTGTTTGTCGTCCATGCTGAGTGCATTGGTGTAGATGTACTTCAGTTGATCCGGCCACTTACTGATCCGGCCACCTTTTTATGGGTAGAAGCCATTCCTACGTGATGACTTTCAGGCACTTCCATGGTTTCTAACACATCAGTAACCCTTGTGTCTTTGCTGCCACATGGATCTCCATCATGTCTTTGCTGCCGCATGGATCTCCATCCCCTACCTCCACTGAGATGGCAGACCAAAGGATCTCACTAGCACACTGTTCCTCAAACACTGGCATGCCGCCCCCAGGCTTATCTCTAGTGGGCCTGGTTTTATCCTTTTCCCTGTTCAAATTTAGTTTAAAGCTCTTTCAATGAGCCCTGCTAACTCCTGTGCAAAGATCCTTTTCCCCCTTTTAAGACAGGTGTACCCTGTCTGCCGCCAGCAGGCCTGATGTCGTGTAGACCGACCCATTATCAAAAACCCCCAAATTCTGCCATTGACACCAGGCTCTTCCTGTTTCTTCCTCATCATTCCCTGCAACTGGAAGGACAGAAAACACTACTTGTGCTCCTGATCCCTTAACCAGTCGTCCCAACGCCCTGAAGTCTCTCTTGATTGCCCTCAGACATCTTGTTGCAACTCCATCGCTGCCTACCTGAAAAATCCATAATGGATAATAATCTGAGGGCCATGCCATGGTGGGAAGCTTTCTCTTCACATCTTTAACCCAGGCCCCAGCGAGGCAGCAGACTTCCCTAAGAAGTAGGTCTGGTGTGCATATTGCGCCTTCTGTTCCCTTCAGAAGGGAGTCTCCCATGACAATCACCCATCTTTTTTTCTTTACGGAAGTGGTTTTGACACAGGGCGTAGTCCGACTTAACCTTGGCAACACTTCCATGCTAGAGGAACCCTTGTCCTCATTATTGTTCGGTTCCACTTGCAGAGCCTTGTACCTATTATGCAAGGGCACCTGGGAAGGTGGGGTAGTCACAGAAGAACGCGCCTGCTGCGCCAGGCAGGAACTTGTCGCCATTGCCCTCTATCCCTTAAGTCACTGTGTTCAGCCAGGCAGAGAGAGGACAGGGAATCCTCCGTACCATGCATCCTGTCTGCCTGTTGGGCCTGTTTCAGGGAAGGTAGGGTGCGAGTCCAGTAGTCTGTCTCTCTCTTGCACTCCCTGATACTCCTCAACCTACTCACCTCCTTACGGAGCTCTGTTACCAAGGGGAGGAGTTCCTCTCCCTGGGCGCACCTCCCACCGCGGTGCTCACTGCTGCCGTCCCGTACTGGCATGACGGCAGGGCACAGCCCGCAGCCTGGCACCTGGCTGGCAGCGTGTGCCCACCGGAGCTCTGTCTGGGCAGCTGCATCAGCTGGGGCAGGTGCAGAGCTTAGGGAGGCCATGGCTTTCTGCTGGGTGGATACCATTGCTCCCTGGTCGAGTTGTCAGAGCTTCAGCGCCCTTCCTGCACGCCCTGCCATGCCAACTGCCGTGCCGCGCCGCACCGTGCCCCTGCCATCGCGCCACGGCCTCTTTGCCCAACCTGGTCCCTGGTGCTCCCCAGGAGCTTCTTTTATAGGTGTGGGGGCTTGGCCGCCAACGCTCCTTGCCCTGCACAGGTCCCGTCAGCCACTGTGGCACAAGCTGCGGGCTCCTGGCAGTTCTCTCGGCTCCACGGAGGTTCCCCCGGTTCAGGAAACCCCCCGGCACGATGCTGGAGCCCTCCGCTGCAGATCCTGCTGGCACCAGAGCTGCTCTCCTGGGGCGACTGAGTGCTAGTTTTGGTTACACCATGTTCTTCTCCCGTTATTTTGTTCTTCCTCTTTCCATAATTCTTACTGTTCTCCATGGCTTTTGTCTCACTCTCCTTCATATTACCCAGGATATAGCTGGAATTGTCTCCCATTTAAAGCCATATTTCTGCGTTTCATTCCTCAGGAGAAGATTAAGACAAACTCACCCACACAAGGTATTGGGATAAAATTTCCTATTGCAAATAAATTAAAGGTTATCGTACAATTTATTTTACCCAGGTTTATGCTAAACATTCACCAGCACAGCCCCAGAAATGCTGCTTTGACAATATAAGAGGAAGGATATTTTTGTTGTCATTAGTTCCTTGACTAGGAATGCCTATCACTAACTTTAGGTCATTATAAAAATCATAGATACCTATTTATGCACTCCTACCTGATTAAATTCTGGCACACCTGGCACCCTGCAGGACACCTGTGATAAAAGATGGATAATTAATACACGCTTGTATAAAAGAAAACATCCGTAATGGCATTTAGAAAGTATCAACTCACTTGTGAAAAAATTCTCATCAACAGCATTAAAGGCTGTATTCTTCTGCACGCACCCCTGGAAGACGTACTGGGTAACTTCAGTGATTTGTTTGGTGTTTTGCATTTCAGACTGTATATCAAATCTGCATTTCACAAATGAGCTATTTATCTTATCTACTGTACACTATCCGTGTGTTCAAAACAATACGATCACAATTA
Source organism: Aquila chrysaetos chrysaetos (assembly GCF_900496995.4). Lineage (NCBI taxonomy): Eukaryota > Metazoa > Chordata > Aves > Accipitriformes > Accipitridae > Aquila > Aquila chrysaetos. Next base: position 48,479,233 of record NC_044030.1, read on the forward strand.
CAAGTTTACATCCTCCGAATGTGATCTCACCGAGTTTATTTAGGCAACACCATCCACTAGATACACAAACTGGAATGCCAATTTATGTTTGCTTTCTCAAGTCCTAAAACACAGGTTGTAGGATTTAATTTTCCTTACTCTTCACACTCTACACCAGCCTGACCAGAAACCTCTATCTCAGAAGATTGTGATCAGCAGCAGGCATTATTCTGAGGAAGGGAGAAAGTGGTGGTATAGGATTAAGAATTCCTGTGCAGCAGTAACTCCGTGTAACTCAATCTGTCAATTGGATGCCATACCACAGTTTTGGTTATTGGACTGAGAGCAACACATCTAAGAAGCCTAGGAAGGTCAATTATTGCCAATTTCTAATTCAGACGAACAGCCTCATTTAAAATGTACTGGTGACAGTATCTATGAAGACCCATAAACACCAGCAATCACCAACCAGGCTATTGCAAAACTGCAAAGAATTTCATACAAGTTACACACAATGCCCATAAAAAATTATTCATTCTAAATGTAAACAGAAAGAAAGTGAAATTCATTGTTTTACCTGTGAGGATCTTTTGAACTGGGAATGATGTGTACACATTCTCTTTTACTGAAGACCTCTTCGATCCAAGATTTGGGGGACTGAAAAGACATTTCAAATGTAATTGTATTGCTGAACTTAAGAACATAAAGCCAAAATACGCACTATAACATCTACATGTCTGTATACGCATAACACATAACTCAGAATGATTCCCATCACAATGTTAGATGAAACCAAACACTATAACCTGAAGTTACAGCTCTGAACAGTCCTAGCCCTTCACCCCCAAGTTTTACACAGCCCCACAAAAAGACCAATATTAAAATTTTCCCACCCCTCACTAATAAACATGAAAATTATTTAGAGGATCTGTCAAAAACATATACAACAGAGGAAGTGGTAAGGATGAATCACAACTGCTTAAAGGACTGCACTTTCCTTCTGCCAGAAGACTAGCAAATGGCAAACTTACTAAAGCTCTAAGAGTCAAAAAAGGCAAGATATTCTTTTTACCTGAAAGAGATGGTTGATTCCTTCTTTTACTATTCTTCACAGAGTTAAGAATAGATTCATCCTGTTTATATGTTTGCTGAACTAGGACTACTGCGAAATGCAAGAGCAGGGACCAAAGACTAGACCTAGCACTTAGTGTGCATGTCAGGTAGGTTTCTCCCACTGGCCTCCTGGGACACTGTGAAAACTGTCTCCATGAAGCCTGTTGCAGCCCAGTAAACTGAACAGTCACTATGGTAGACAGTTTTTTTTTCAAAGAATCTCACTGGGACTCTTCAAACCTCTTTCTCTTCAGGTCTATCAGGATCAAATTCCCTGAAAGGAAGGATGGGTTTTGGGTGCTGAAATCTGAAATCTCTGGGACTGAATTTAGTAAACTGGAAGTAAAGGATTTTTTGTTGTTGTCAAAGGGAACTAGCCCCACAATGAAACATGCAATAGACAGGTATTTTATCATGAAGAGTAAATGCAATTATACCTGTCATCATTGTCTCATTGTTTCTCATGTTCATCTTGCTCTCTGTCTATCTGTTACATAGACAGCAAGCTGTCTAGGACAGGGCACAGTGGACATACAAAGCAAACAGTAACCAAATAATAAACATTGACTCCTTATTCACTCCTCATGTTTAAAAATTATTGATCCTCTGCAAAATGTCTACCTTCTAAAAATACTTATGGTAAGTATTTGTCTCCATACTTGTTTGTAAAATGTGTCTTTCGTACAATGACTTAGAAAATAATTCAGTTCACAAGAATGCCAGTAATTCAACTTATTAAGAGTACTGCTGGGAGCATTTTATGGATGGAGTTCAGCAATAATTCTTATCAAAGAGAATACGTCTCTTTTATCTCCTGAATGGAATTATGATCCTTAATAAAGCAGGCCTGTTTGAGGTTTTTTTACTTCAGCTTCACATCCCTAAATATCCCACATGATCTCCCAGCTAGTCATGCAGTTATGGAGGGCCACAAGCTACCTGAGTGAACTATCAGCTTGTCTGCAGTTGAGGACCCACCTTCCACCAAGACTAATGGGAGTCCTACCTTTGGTTTTAATGTACTCTGAAACAGGCCTCCACTGACAAAGATGAAAGAGGTTTACTGCTGTAAAAAGCAGTTTGCTGGTATTGGTGTGCATGTGTATTCTTCCAGGAGCAACTAATTGAATTGTGTCTGCCTGAGCTTTGAATGAAGGATTAACAGCATGGAAGATCCTCAGGGCTGGACAGAGCATGGGCACGCAAGAAAACTATCTTAGAAAGAGAGCTACTGAAGACAAAGTGCAAAAATTAAATCCAGAGAAAAACCTTGGAAACAGTGAAGCAAATTTCATTACCTGAGGGCAGGCACACACTGCTTTCAAAAACCTTTTGGTAGTATTCTTGTTAGTAATTAGTATTGTTTCATGCTTCCTAAATCACTTTATTCTAGTTGTTTGAGCTACCAAGAAAACAGTGAAGTGCTTCTAATACTACAATACCCTGGGACTCTGATTCTTCTGAAACCCATTACTATTTCTGGTAATTGGTTTTCAATCAGAACTAGGCAACAAAAATTTTTTTTATGTTATGGAATGACTTGGATAAGAAAGAACTTTACCAAACTTTTCATTAACAGGAAAGGGTGGGACAGAAAAGCCAAGAGGTTGACAAGTCTTACAGCATTTGCTGAGGCAACATGCTCAGCCTTGTGAGAGAAGAACAACATCCAACTGCTGTCACTTTAATTTAGTAAGAGCACTAGTAGTTCAAAGTAATTTTGAGCAAGCTGTTGGCATCGCACAGTCTCAGGTAGCTTCCTTTGAGCTACTTTACCTCCAGCACGACACATTCTGGAAGTCAAGCGTTATCTGGGTATCTTTCCAGGTGTGAAGGCCAGCATTGGAGATATACAGTCCAGCGTAGCAGGGAAGCATTGCATCAGCCTAGGCACCACCAGCAAAACATGCTGCCAGCTGAGCAAGGCACTGGCACTCAGCTAATCCAGATGTGAATACACTTGAAAAGGGGTGTCAAAGAAGTTTTTTATCTCTAAATCTTAGTGTTCCTAATCATAAAGTTACATGACACAAGACAAAACATAAATCACTAATTTTAAAGGGAGGAGAGGTCATCTGGTACACAACAGCTGTTTGGTGTGGTTATCTCAAACCAAAATATAACTTGCAGTCCTCAGTGATGGCAATACACTGTGTGAGTTGAAGTTACAACATCTAATATGGGAGATGAAAAGGCTTCTTCTCTACTGTCAACTTTTTGAACATCTAAACTGTCTTCTAAAAAACATACCTTTTTTTAAAAAATTCTCTTTTTTAAGATTTTGGAGGGTGGTTGGGGGTTAAGACAAAAATATCAACGCTTAAAATTCTGGATGTTTCGTGTACCCTTTTTCAATTTGGTCCAAAAACACCTATGTTTGTCTGCAACTGAGGCAGGAAGGGCAATGACTAACACACTCCACAGCTGCTCAGGCCACTCTAGCAACAATTGGTCAGGCTCAAGGTCCAACGAAGCCAATGGAAAAAAAATCCTACAGCTTTGGATCACATACCATGAATCTAACCTTGCTACTAAAGTGGTCATTGACAAAATTCCCATTTATTTCAGATGAACAAGATCGCTATGAAATTTACTTGATCTTTGAATCTCAAAGCACCAAGGATGCACCTTACCCAGTGGCACAGAGACTCCACTAGTACAGCACTCACATCAGGTAACTCCAGGATTCTCAGTAAATAGGACTGAAAACAACATTTCAAAGTGCAATTGATACAATACTGGGAGTTTTCACCCTGATCTCCAAAGAAACATAGTACCTACCCGTATAGATATTTCAAGCTTAAACTTTGCTTATTTACATAAAGCGTTTGCCGGAGTGTTGCCTATACTGCACTCTTTCACCTCCTTGCTTCCTGTAATTTTTACATTTTAAAAAGCAGTACTTAGATAGCATATCATCTGTATATGATCCTGACGAAGGCTGTAACTTTACCATTTGTTTTCATCTCAAATGATAAACATGTGAATATAGCAAAAAACATTGTTTGCTAAGTCCACCATTTTTTGTTTAATGAAGTTCCTGAATAGATGGTACTGCTTAAAAATAAATATATATTGAAATTCCAATCAACCATAGGGAATAAAAAAGTACAAGACTGTATCACTGTATTTCATCTTATGAAGCACAAATCTCAAAACTGAAACACTGTGAAATGCAACACATTTACCATTATTCTTAATTTTATGTAAGGTGAAATCTTCACTTAGTACATAAAATTTACATCATAACAATAACATTCATTTCTTAATCTAAGGCTTTACTTAGGTTTCTAAGCTAACTGTATAACCAGGAAAAGGGTTTTAAACCTTCATGCTTTTTGACTTGAGGGCTGGGCAAGTACAAATGAAAAGAGGAGACTTCTGAACTGCTATTTGTCTGCTCTGGATTCCTATCTTCGTAAAAGACCTCTGTAACTTGTATATCTCCTCTCAAAAAACTCTGGCTAACATTTCAAAACTGTCATAATTTAATTAAACTTCAACAACAAATTAAAATTTCTCCCGTCACTACAGTGAGGTACATACACCTCAGCCAGCATGAACCTGTATCCTTTCTACGACCAAACCCAAAAGGAGACAAAAATACACCTACATGTTACTTCTTACTGTCAAATTTCTGTTCTGATATACAGAAGACCTGAAGCCAAGTTTATATTGCAGTTTTCCTTCCAATTTTCCTTCCAGAAAGTCCTGAGACCTGTGTTTGGGAGTTTTGCCTTCTCATTTCTCGCCAGTCTGAGGATTAGGATTGCTGCTTATACTTCCCTGCCACGGAAGAGGCTTTGGAGATTTCTAGACTGATTTAGTCAATGGAGTGGCAAGAGTTTGGCTCTGAAATTTAAGGCACATGAGTAGTTTTTAGAAAATTGCTTTTAATCACTTCTCCAATATCTTTAATGTCTGAGATCCTTGCATAATATGGTATTAAAGGGACACTGTCAGGTCAAATTCGGTTAAACGTAAGTAATGTTCAAAAAATAAAGGTTTCCAGAGGTAAAGAAAGAGAGCAGAGCATAAAATTTAGAGAAACACCTGCACCACTCATTTCTTTCAAATACTTGCTTATGGGAAGTGAGAGTAGACAAAACATAAAAATCCAGCCTAGCAGGGAGGTATCTGTCCTCCAAAACCCAGGGGTCCCATCAGCAAGGCAAGTGACCATGCCACCGTCCCGCCAGGGTCACGGAGCAGGACGCAGCGCTTGGCTCACCAGTCTCAGAGGATGGGGCGACGTAGCCCTGAGATCACCTGCTGTACTGGTGGCCCCACTGATTCCACCACCCACCCATCCAGCACAAACGGGTGAATGCTTCCACTTCTGCTGCTGCTTTCTTCTGCCCCAGCGCCGCCCCCCCCCCCCCCCCCCCCCCCCCCCCCCGGTAAAGGACTTGCCAGAGTCAAAGCCTTTAGATGCACTGCACCAATTAAACACTGATAAGTAGGGGCTAATGTGCATTTGTCCTGCTCAGAATTAGATTTACTAAACTAAGATCTGCAAGAAACATTCCGCCCCTTCAAGACCAGACAATAAGCACTGTTCATTGGTGGAGTACCAAACTCAGAAAAACTAGGTTACACTGCCCATACTACATGACAAATTTTTAGTACCATTAGCTGTACTTATGTTCCCTTTGGGGTGAAAGGCACAGATACACACATTTTCTAATGAAACAGCATGCTGCTCCAGACACCGTTCAATCCCCTGCAAAAGGAAATTAAGAGGCACACACCTCTGTGTCAGAATAACTTCATCCATTATTGAAATATAACCATTTATTGGACAAAGCAGGATCAACTGCCTTTAATGACACATTGTAGATCCAGACAGGGGCAGATAATGAGAAATCATATAATGACTAGCCAGTTTAAGTAACAGGTTAATTCATTTAGGCAAAGTACAGTTGTGCTGGAAACTAGCCAGAACAATCAAGTTCTAAGTCGCTTACTGAAACTGCAAAAAATTTGTACTGGTAACAGAGAGCAATAATTTCTACCTTGTGTCTTAGCCAAAACACTACTTCAAGAGCTGAAAACTGCTGCCAAGCACCATGCCTCAGCTCTGCACACACTGTGTGTATAGTGAATCCACTACACACAACCACTTTTCTATGTCACCTCTCAAGAATTTGGGTCTTCCTAAAGACCTTAACTATTAGAGCCAATATTTCTGTATTGCTGAGCAGGTTTGGCAGAATCTTAGCAAAAAAACCAGTATAGTTACACATCATATAACTCTTTGTTCCAGTGAGGAAATTATTTGTTACCCTCAAAATGCTTAGATGAAAGCAAATACTCATTAAATAGCAACAGATAATCCTGGGGCTAATACATTTGCCTCATGACTCCAGTATACTTATACAGTACCGGTAAAGAACCTGTACTGCTGATGGCAAGAATTAGAAATACCCGAAAGATCCAAAACTGATTTTCAGTGCCTGGGAAGGAGGGAGACACCATTTTCAGGTGAAAGCATATCTGTGAGAAGTTAGTGTAGCATAGTGTATGACCCACCCTTATTCAAGTACACAATGAGGGGAAGGAAAGAAGAACTTCCCCTTATTACAGCCACTGCAAAAATCCAGCCTGTGTTCAGCACAGCGTCCTAAAATATCTTAAACCCTTTTAAAAATTAACTACACATAGAGCAAGTCACTTGCAAGAACATTAGATACCTGAAATGCAGCCAGAGTTCTCGTAAGCTAACACTCAAGACTATTTCACAAGAGCTCAGCCCGCAAGCACATTGGTATCTCTTGAACCCTTACCCCTGGCAACCCTTCCTGAGCCATAAAAGCTAAGGTGGACTTGCAGGTATCATCATTTTATACATAATAATTCTTAAGTGAAACACAGGACTTCAGCACTATTTCTGCATCCCATGGCAACTGGTAAATTACTGCCAGCATTAAAGAGATTTCCAACTTAACAGGCTGTCTTGCATAAGCTTTTCAGGGCAGGAACTTTCTGGTTCAGCATCCATTACATGCATGCTTACAGTATGAAGTAATATAACAACTGATTGTAACAAAGAACACCACTTTGGATCCACATAGGGTAGAAGTGCATTGTAAAACTCCAGGGTCATGTGCAATAAAATATGAACCCAATGTGAGGTTTTCAACAAACTCTCAGGTCTTCTAGAATTCCCTTGTGTTCAGGCTACCCTGTCAGAGGACAACAGCCTGGCTTTGTAACACAGACGCAAATAGCAGTGGGGTCATGACAACAAAATGCATGAAATACTAAATACAAAACTCTTACCTTGTCAAAGAAGCTCCAGCTTGACCCCTGGAGCACAGAGCTAGACAAGAGATGGAAAGCTTAGCCCAGTCTGAAAGACTAGGCCTTTAATTAATTTATTACTTTTTACTTTTTAAGTTTATTAACTAATCTATTAAGCCTTTCTGCTATCCCTGAACATGTAAGGTTTTGGAAAAACACATCAAACAGCATTGCCCCAAGAGCACAGCCAGCTCAGGGTGGAGGCGCTCATGGAGGGACCCCTGGTTTGCAGCTGTAGGCTCCGAGCAGACTCTCCTGTCCCCCTGCACAGCCCATGGCACTGGACTAGAGGGGGAAGGCCACAGAGGCCCTCACCTTAACATTTCTGCCAACAGCCCAGGCTTTTGCAAATGAGCTCTACACAAGAAATCTCAAATCACATTTCTTTTCCTCAGACCTATCCTTGAAACAGGCCCCCAAAGCATTGCTAAAAATCCTATCTTGGCATTAGACATCTGCGAATTACTTAAGAACAGGTTTCCTGGTCTATTGCCCAACTGGAATAGTCTCTGTGGCATGAAATGTAATTCGGCCTTCCACCTAAAATAGGCCACTCCAAAACCCACTGCCCTAGAAGCACAGCGACTGTTGAGAAAGTTTGGATCTGGCTGTATCATAACTGTGGTCCATACATGCAATGAAAAAATCTGTGCTTAAAGCTGATGGCAGCTACCTTGCTATAAGGTGACATTTATCTTACATTGCCAGCATTAAAATACAATATAATACTGTGTATCTGCTGCTCTTATAAAGCCAATTCAATGATCAGCATAAAATGTGGATTCTTGAACAAGCTAGTCATACATAAAGATACAGAGAGACATCTTCTAAAGATTTTAATTGATGGAAAACAGTCTGAATAGCAGAATAAATTATAAAAGACACATAAAACTTGTAGCAAACAAGAGGAGGCACCAGTAATGGAGCAAGAAATGGCAAATTAATCCAAACTATATTTGCAAATTATTATAAATCCTTAAATATAAGAATGGCCTTATTTTACTGTGTGTCTTTCGGAGACAAAAGTTGCAGGGCTTCCTTAATGAACACTCCTGCCTGTCTCACAGACAGTATTTTGGAAGCCATTAGTACCATTCCTATCCCAAGGAAAATGAAGCATTTGGTCTCCTTTTATTAACTAATGCAAAATAATCAGAAAATCCCACAAATTCAAGGCAAGTTACATATCCCCTTTGAAATGATCTTGTTGTAAGCCATTTTAAAGAAGTGAAAATCCAGGTAGCCATAAGAAAATGATGTTTCAGATGTGTTATTCAGAGGGTCAATACAATGCTTCAAGTCTTGCTCAGATTTCCACTTTGGGATCAATGGAAGCCAGTGCTTCTTCTTTGTTCAGCACTTGATGTTAGCAAAGAGCTAAACAACTCGCTATTTTTGAAACTGGGTCTTACCTACGTGGCACTGAGCGATCACAGAGGTCAACCACCCGCTGCTATCACAAACGCATTCCTCCATCAAAGGATTCAAAATTATAAAGCATAAAGCTCTTCCCAAACCAGGAGGAGGAAGATAAGAAACTTATCTGCTGGTAAATTTCAGAGCTTTCTTTTTTTTGTTTTATATTTTCACAACACAGGGATTAATACTGACTAGAGAGGTGACTCTCTGAAGACAGGATATATCTAAAGTATCTAAAGTGGAAAACAAATGTAGTTAGCAAAATTCAGCTGACCGATGCATGAAGGGCCCCAGTACCTCACAACTTGATAGAAATCTGTATTAAACTGTAATACTATGAAAATTAAAGGATGTGAGCGACCCACACATGACTGTTCACTGTCACTCCTGTCAGCATTGCTCTTTTTTGCTCCATTGCTGGTCTCACACAGTAGTAAAATCTTCATGGGTTTGACAGCTGTGTACAGCAGCCCTCCCACACACTGCAAGACAGGCAGACTGCTACAGGACTGAAATACCACTTTCCAAAGAAAGAGAGAGCACAGCTCGGATGATTTCTAAGGAAGCTGAAGGTATGGTCCCACCTCTGCATTTTCCACCCGGCTGTGGCTCACCACTCTCCTCGGCTCTGCCTACCCCACCACCTCGCACAAAAAAAAACCCCTTTGTGTGCTGTCTTGCTTTTAAATGTAAGTCACACCATTAACCCACCGAATGCTGCAGACCCACAAACAGCTGCCTCGACTCAGCTGGAAGAAGAGCCGGCCATGGCCTGTGAGCAGCTGCCTGGGACTGCGGGGATGGAAATATCCTCCTGCCCCTTTGCCACAGAGGCCATCTGAACACACTCTCGGGCTCTCCACTGGGTCTTCCCACGCCTTCGGCCTCGTGTGCCAAGACACATTCTGCAACACCAGCCTTATCCCCTGGTTTGTTGCACTGGAGGTTACAACAGCAGACTAAGGGATCCCCAAAGGCTTGGGTTTCCCCACGGCCAGGCAGCGAGGAGCAGCTGCGGTTGCTGTTTATGCCGGGCTGCACAGGACGACCTGGCAGCCACCACCATTGCCCTTCCTGCACCAAGCCGGGCTGCAACTCCTGGCCCCCACCACGCCAGGCTGCTCTCCCAGGCACACTACCCTGCCGCCTAAAAGGCCTCTGCTCCATCCTACTGCCAACTCCTCTTTCCTGGGTGGCAGTCCCAAAGCCCACCCAGCCTCCCGGGAGCACTCCCTGCTCACCAAGCTGCCTGGCTGCATCCGTGTTTGGACAGTCTCGCGAGCTGCGCCAGCACAAGGGGTGAGGGAAGGGCCAGAGCAGGGGCAAGGAGGGTGCTGCAAGAAGCAGGGACAGGGCGAGCTTGCTGAGAGGGCTGAGGCTGCATGGCATTGCTACCCAGCCTTTCCAAAACGCTGGCAAGCCAGCGGGCAGAGGAACAGATGTATTTCGTAAGCACTTGGGATGTTCTAGTAGAACCTCCTCTACCCCTGTTTGGGGGTTAAATTGCGCTAATATAATGTAACCAAATGCAGTAGTTCATAGCAGTAGGACTGTGATCAAACCTGGGATCGTCCCACCCCAGCCCAACATCCAAATGACTAGTTTCGTCTTCAAATTTTTTTTTAAAACAGCTTCAGTCAGCATTGCGATAAAAATAAGTGAAAATTTACTAGAGCCAGAGGCATTTCTCCTACATGTGACATCTAACCATTGTAAACTTCGTGGCATTCCAACAGCACTACCACAAAACCACCGTGCAACGTCCCGCTTGTAGCGTGGGCAATACTTTTTGCTGGAAGCCTTTTACGGCTGCTAGAATACAAGCAGATGTGTGCGTAGTAAGATCACTCAAGTCCACATCTGCAGAAGCACAGGGTGGGGACACCGGGACACCCAATGACTGGCAAAACAGCCCCCTGTAGCCTGAGGTCTTCTCTTTGCCATCAGCCCAACAGATCTGTTCTCTGCCCCGGTCGCCGGGACTGTCAGATGAAGTCTGACGCCGTTTACCGGTGTGCCCGAATGCCACTGACGAGGCGGCGAGTGCACTGCACGCCACCGGAGAAAAGAAAAGCTTTAGCTCGACGCCGTGCTCCTCCCGCCATCACCCGCTCCCTCCGGACATGCCTCCCTCTGTCTCAAAGGCCGAGGGGACTTTGGCCCGGGGGAGGACGAAGGGGATCGATCGGCCCCTAACGACTCCCGCTCCTCCGGCAGCCGCCCGCTGCGCCGCGGGGCGCTCGGCAGCCCGGCCCCGGCCGCGGAGCAGCGAGACCCCCGGCCACGCCACCGCCCGCCTCCCGTCCCCGCCTGCACCGCCCTCACCTGCGGGGCCGCGGGCTCGTGGCCGCCCCGCCGCTCGGCGGTTCCTCCGGCCGCCGCGCCTTCGCTCCTCCTCCTCTCCGCTCCTCTCTCTGGTCCCGCCATCCGCCCCCGCCAGCCTCCACACTTCCGCTCCGCGGCAGACGGAGCCCAGCTGCGAGAAGAGCAGGTCCCGCCACGCCGCCATGCCCGCCGGCGCCGGTGATCCTTGTCCCGCGGCGGCGGCGGGGAGGGCGGGCGGCGCCTCGGCGGGGCGCGGCGGCTCCCGGGGCGCCGTCCTTTACCCCCGGCGTTTTAGGCAGCGATTTGCGTGGTTCTTCGCCCCTCCAGTGTTGGAAGGCGCACGCTGCCGCAAGGCAGCAGGCGCGGCTTTCCTGCGTGGGACAGCCGAGCACCGGCTCTGCCTCCGCTGCGGCTCTCCCGGGGAGCCCCGAAAGCCGGGCTGGGCGCCCGCTTAGCGGCCCCCCGCCGACACGCTGCCTCCCCCCCCCGGGCCCAGCGGCGCTTTGCTTCGACCCTGCCAAGTTCTTCATCGCGTCGAGAAACCGGATCGCAGGTATCCCAAACGCGGGATACGGTTTTTGGCTCGAGTTTGTCTGCATCTCGGCTCCCCCTCTCAAGCCTGAGTTTTTTCCCTGGTCGTTTCTTAGGGTGTTGCGAAAATAAATTCATAGTATAGGTTAAGCTTACAGCACTCATGATAAACCTAATGGGAAGGACCAAGAGGAAACCGAAGACTCTCTCTTGAATTACGAGGACTTGAATCATATGTAATCAACACGTTACTGGAAAGCGAAAGGTGAAAGAGTAATTGGATTACAGCTCATGACGATGAACAACTCAACCGGTCTACGAGAAAACCGGTATGTGACCAGTATGTATGTTAATTAAAATCTTTATAAAGTGATGAAATTTTAATATAAACCCAAATTTCTGGATACTGGGGTTCTTGATCTTCCTATTTTTCTTCACATACCTTTTGTACCACTTTTTCCACACTGACAAAGAAAACTCAGAGGAGGAACCTCAACACCCCTTCAGCAGTTATCACTGTCTCCAGCAGGACTGGAGCCCTTGAATGCGCTGAGGACCACAGCCATCAGACCTAAACAACCACCTGCCGCAATTATAGCCAGTTGTACCTAGTGTGGACTAACATGGTAGGCATACGCCATTCTCCCTTTATTCTGAGTTTCTTTTTCTTTCCAGTTTTGTGTATTTCCTCCACCTTGTCTCTCAAACCTCACTTTTCTTTCAATCTCCATTTTCTTTTGTCCCAAACTTACCCTCTTCCTATAATCAATCCCAACCTCCCATTCTTTGATTTCTCTGCTCTGCCCTCTCACACGCTTTTTGCCTACTGTTCCTTTTATTTTGTTGGTTTCAGTTGTGCCACGGTATTGACTGTGAGCTCCAATGCCCGCCTGCCTCCGGATTTTCTCTGTATTTCCCATCCACTTACTCTTTCTAGACGTTTCTCCCATTTTCTGGTCTCTCCATTTCTAATTTTCCTGCCCAGCCAAGTCTCATCTTCCTCCATGCTGCCCAGCTCTCCCTCCTCCTCCTCCTTCTACTCCTCCTCCTCCTCCTTCCTCCTCCTCCTCCTCCTCCTCCTCCTCCTCCTCCTCCTCCTCCCCTACACGAGAGCCCTGCCTTTGGACCACGCTGTCTCAGTGCAGGAGCCAGGGAGCAGCACCTCTGAAAGCGATAGGGAGAAGACACTCCCTCTGTCAGGTCAAGCACCCAAGCTCAGCAGCACCCCAAAAACTAGAGCAGAAAAGCCTGCTCAGCCCTGGGGCATGCCCCAGGGCCTTCTGAAACACTAGCTGTTAAACTTAGCAGTGGTTCCACATAAACTATGCTTTCAAAGACAAGGAGGAGAAGAAAACTTCTTCCAGGCCCCTGCCAAACATGTTTCTGCTTCTTATACTGCATCTTTTTGTCTTTAGACTTCTTACATTGCACTTCTTACACAGTAGGCCTTAAAAAGCATTACAGCTTCCAATAACAGAATGCACTGCTAGAAATTTTAGCAGGTGATGAACAGCATGTTCATTCTTTTCCTAGCTACACCTTCTAAGATATTAAATTATTTTCAATTAAATTTTCTCAAGTCATCCTGAGTCAGCATAGAAACTTTCAGCTCAATTTGCTAGTTTCACTAGTGTTTATAAATTATATAAATAAGTGTTTTAATAGGACATATCAGTCACTGTTACCAGGCCCACTCTTCATATGAATCTGAACCCTGTAAGACACCTGAAACACATGTACCCCAGCACATGCAGACACTCTGGACTTTGACTGGGACATAGCTAGATGTACATATTCCTCTGACTGCAAGAATTTTCTTAATTCCAAATTTCTGCCATTGCTTTCTAAGTTGTGCATCTTCTTTCAGACATGAGAAATTCTCAGTCTTCCCTGGAATCAAGACTTGCCATTTGTAATCTAATACAAAGACCTGAAAATCTGCTCTCAAAAGCCCTACAAACCAATTGTCATGCTGCAAATTCTCACACTCAATTCCCCAGCACTTCACTGATATAAAAACATGTGTGGTATGTTTTATAACAGACATTTTAGTAGTTCAAAGTCCACATAACTATCATGTACTCTTTATTGTGTTATCTCTAGAAATCAGAACTGTTGAGATGTTTTCTCCTGCAGTCCTACTGCAGAATATCAATCCTATTTCTACAGACTTACCTTAAGATGAGCACTATCTTGGTTATCCATCCTTTATGCTTCTTTTTGCTTAAGTCCTATATTCCCAGTGTCTAAGCTGTCACTTCAACAGCAGTGCGGCCAGCTCAATTCTTGGATGCCCATTAGGAACAATGCGTCACACTTCTTGCTTTTCATGTCCTAAGTAAGTGAAACGCAGACATGTCAAAGTATGACTGCATTAATTCATGCACAACCTTCCGTTGTTTTCAAAGTCCAAAAATCTCCTACCAAAAAGCAATCTTAAAGGAGGATAATACGCTTAACAGAAACTTTTACCGAAACAGGAATGGCTTTGTTTCTGTTGTTTCCATGGGGTGCCTGTAAAGGCATAAGCATCAAGATACCCACTCTGTTCACTATGTTCTGTTAGACCATACCTCCTATCCAGCAAGTATATTAAAATGTTTTTTCCATCAACTGTGTTTAATCAGGCAGGATCTACTAAAGGCGTGTCCAGATTTTGGAATGAAAAAGCCAAAACTAATCTACATCTTATGCACTAATCTGCTTTAGAGGGAACTCCCAGTTTCATTGTTTCATCATCTCCAAACATGCTGAAGACACTGAGTTTCGTGACTACAAACTTTTACCTTTGCCTTAGTGCCCTAGCAGATCTTGAAGAACTGATGAAGCAGCAAAGAGAGGAGGAAGGAATGAAACTGGTAAAGACTGCTTCTAGATTTCTCCCCCTGTCCCATATCATCATCAACAAATCAGCCTGCCCCTAGGCTTATTTACCTTTATCTTCCAACATAAATAAAGTCATCTCATAAGTTAGTCCAACACCTAAGGCTGGCAGCAGATACATTGAACACACACTCATCAGATGACAACTGTTTCTGCTACTCCTTTAGCATGCTGCGGAAAGGCACTGTGGCAGATTATTTTTCTTTATAGTGCAAAACTTAAATCTTGCTTTACCATGCAGATTCTGGACTACAACAGAACAGAATCTTCTGCCTTGGTCTTCCCCTGCAACTTACAGTGTGTAGAAGCAACCTCCTGGAGTGAGCTTAACTCATGCTTTATTGCTTATTTCACAGTATGTGAATATGCAATGATGATTCCAGGTCCGATTCTAGTAGATCTTCCCTCCTGCTGCCCACTGCACACTGATATTAGACACTGGTCTGCCAATAAATGCTTTTCCAAGAAGGAGAACATGATTTCCCTCATCACAAATAAACCGATTTTTCAGTTAAAGTTGAGGATGACAGAACCCAGGCAGGCATATAACTGTCCCTCAGCTACTGGTTCACATGATAGATGTGCTTCAACAGGAAGCAAGAATGAGGACAGTCTTGAGTACTGAATTATACACAGCCAGGATGCCATGTGTTCTTTTGGTGTTTTTAAATCAGATCATTCAGTGGTTGCAACAAGTAGTTACATGGCTCAAAATCCTTCAAGATAGTTCAGACATTGTATTTGCATGAAGAATTATTCAAAGTCAACAGGACTGTCTGCAGAATTTATTCTATGAGAAAATTGGCTTTTAAAAAGTTTTGATTAGAGTTTGTATGTTGCCAGGAATGTAGTGGGGTAGGTTTTGTCAACTTGATGGTCACAGTCACAAATATCCTATCATCAATTCTCCCGAAATGCACTCCGTAAATAGCTTTGAAGTCAGTGCAGACCCAAAGAACAAAATGTGACGGGGTCTTGTTACAGTCATGAATAGTTTCTGTGCTTCTAGTCATAGTCCCATGGAAGCCAGCATACTGCTTCCTAAGGCAGGACATCACAGTCCAAAATTGAGAAATAACATTTCAAATGGTGTCATTGGTCTTTGTTACTCAATTTTCTTAATAGAGGTAGGAAAATGAGTGAAGAAGGCCTAAGACAACTCAGTATATGAGTGTGTTTGGCAGCTTTAAGATGTAGTAGTCTCCATCTCTTGAGAATTAAGAGAATAAACCCTTCACAGAGGTGGAGAAGCACAATGTACTTTCGTAGGGTAATAGTCATGGAGACGAACACGAGGAAGATGCAGGATTGAAGGATAACCACTTCAGCTGCTGTTCTTACCTCAGTATTAGATGATTCCTCAGATGGTATGTGTAGCTAAACAGTAACACCTTAAAAATTTTTCGAGCTTCTGAGGAGCCTTTCTTGAGCATTAACACAATCCCTGCTTCTAAGAATAAGAAGCCTTAAGGGTTTTGCAGAATAGTCTCATGGAACACTGCCTCTCTTCAGTTTGCTCTGTCATTCCTTGTATCCCTCAAACTAGTTAACAGACTTTCCAAATGTGTCATCTTTCAGAGTACTCCTAGATGTGAACTCTGACTTGTCAGCTCCCTGGCCTGGGTCAAGTGACAGGCATCTGGATTCCTCAGTGAGACTTTCTCCAGATGTGACCCCAGAGCTTTCAAATCCTCATTTTAAAACAATTTTCAAAATCTGTTCTTTTCCACCTTTTTTTTTTTTCATACCAGATATGATATATCTTTCTCACGGGGACTATACAGAAGGTAGAATTGGGAGGGTGGAGGTTTGTGTTACTATCCACACTCAAAGACATGCCAAAGCAAATGCTTCAAGCTTCAGAGGAAAGGAGACAAACAAAAAACTTCCTGCTTGAGACTGAAAAAAAAAGAACTTTATCCACATGACCTCTTTATTTTGAACTAACCTAAACCGGTTTGCCTCCAAATTAAGGGTTAAACAGCAAGGAATGTACTGGGAGCACCATGTTTCACAAAAGAAGAAGGAAGTCTGTCCTTTAGTGACCCATGGCTGGAGGCAAGAGGAAAACCTGAAGACACTTAATTAGGGTGTCATTCAGGTACACTGAGCACACGTGGTCTCAGAGTGGAATACGTCTGTGCAGAAGCCTTAAAGCAAAGCCAGACTCCAGTGTAAGAAGATGGGCTGATTCATGGAGAATAGTATTGTCCCAGGACAGTCTTCCAAAGGCTGAGGGCAGCTGCAGGTACATCCATGCTCACATGACACTGTGCCTTTAAGATATAATTGCTGACTGCTCTGCAGGCAAGTCCCTAACACTTGGCTGTTGGGTTTCACAGGCTGTCCTAGCAACTGTGGGGTTTGCGAAAGGGCTCCCCATCAGGCGCAGCCTCATGGCATGGCCACGACCCAAGAGGCAAGTGACCACATGGATTCACCCTATGAGCTGCATCTGGTCTGCAGGGCATTGCTCTGACTGCGCCCGGCTGAAAGCTGCGGGCAGTCAACTGCAGGCAGCAGTCCCGTGTAAAAATACTGAGGTGCTAGTGTCAGCTAGGCATGGCGCTGTTATCATCAGTACTGCGTTCAGGCGGTGTTCTGAGGAGCTATCACATGCTACATGATAGAAATACGCCATACCATGAACCTTCAAACTGATTAACTTCACTGTTTGTTGCCGGCTGCTCAAGTTTCACATTTAGGTACCTAGATTTCTAAAGAAAGCAAGGTAAATTTAAGCTTATTTCCATTCAGCAAATTAAGAATATTATTTTGCACTTCTCCTCTGCGCCAGTCATCCCTTTCTAAAACAACATTCTTCTGCTACGACCCAGTGTCTTATCCTTTACATAATTTTTATACCAATGTGTTTGCTAACTGCTACATTGTGGTTTTAAATGGTAGTTTTTAACATCACAGAAATCAGTATTGGCAACTGAAATCATTCTCTTAAATAGTTACCTCATATGAAAACACCTTATGTATTTTTTCTTTCTAAGGAAAAACTGACCAGCCTAGGAGAGGAAATTAGTTTGGCTGCATTTTTGGTTCCAAGTGGTGTGACCGATTTTTTTTAAAAAATGTATTACACAATCAGATAGACCTTTTTTTTTTTTTAAGAAAACATACTAAAAATACTGTTAATTGTTTCCTTGACTACTTGAGACTTAAGATAAAAACCCAAGGACCTGTTCTTGTAAATGCTAACAGTAACTGCTCACTACTGTGAGCTGTTCTGGAAGCACAAATCTCCCTACAGCATGAGTACACTGCATTTTGAGAACTGTAAGTCAGAATACTACATCTCAAAAAATCAAATTCCACTACTCTAACCTGTAGTAAAACAGCACAACTGAAATAGAGAGACCTTCAAAATCATATCTTTAAAAGGCAAAGTGTTTCTAATTTTCCTTACTGAAAAGGAAAAACTAATAATGCGCTTTTATCATTCTCTTAAGTCAATGATAAGACACTGTTAAACGCCATACAATGTGGTCTAAGGAATTTGAGTGTTTTGATTGCTGAACTCATTATTGAAATGACTGGTCTTAATAAATTAGCAATTCTGGCCTCACAATAATTCAAGACCACCCGAACAAAGATAAAACAGAAATCCCAAAATGATTTGAGAATGGAGTAGTTGGCACTGACAAATCCAGGATATTCACAGATAAGCTGCACAACATAAACAGGGGAGAAAGGAATGCATTGAAATGTGGGTACCAGAATCTTACAGCTCAAAATAATGAGAAATAAAGATAATGGAGAGCCTATTCTACCCTTTATGCTACTTGCTGGCATAAAAACAAGTAGGCAAGTAGGCGCTCTCAGTACCTATTTGTTCAACTCAAAGGGATTCCACTGACCAAGCTGTATCCTTAAAGCACTTTAGGCATATATGCATTGTATGCATGGACTCTAAGAAAAAAAAACCCTAAAACATATTGGACATCAAAACCATCATTATTTCTCCCTGAAGCCTTGCCATGTCATAGAAATTAAGGCATTTTAATATTTACATTCCAGGCTTGATATTACTATTATAATAGTAGTCCACAGTATAAACATTTTTTGCTTGTTAGCCATACCTTTCCCTCTCACATCACACTCTATTTCACAATAACATTTTAGAATTATTTTTATGGCTTCAATTTAAACAATGAAAAGCTGTCTTTGGTGTCTCTGTATTTGCACATTACACACTTAGAAATACAGAGTCTGAAGTAGATTTTCATCTTTTCAATCACAGGCTTGTCCAATTCCTAAAAGGCAGAAGTAGAAAAACTATTGCGGGATACACAGATGCAACATTTTGTGATTATTCGATAAAAAAAATTGCAGTTTACAACTCACAATCATGAAACCATAGGATTTTGGTAGCTTACTTTATGCCAAAGTAGTTCTTATATAGGAATTGCTTTGTATGCAATCAGAAGAAAATTAGTTTAAAATGCCAGCAATAAAATTAAAGCAAATTTCATATTCTACAAGTTGAAGCATCAAAAGGAAATAACCACTACATAGCATCCGGCTTCAGAGAGGAACATCTGACACTTAGGGTAGATCCAACGGAATTAATTATTTTATGTTCCAATTTAATTAGAAGAGCACTGTGCCCTACTCAAATGAAGGACATTACAAAATTCACCTGTGCAAGAGAAGAGTGAATAGATGTGGCTCATTTCCATTCATAGCTCTGCATGAGAAAACTTTCCTCTGGCTTACACTTCACTGAAGATATTACAATACTATTTTTGTTTACTTTTCTCAATCTCTACTTGGTAAGCCACTTATTTAATCATATTCCAATCCAAACATGAGCCCCGGGTATTCATATAAGAAAAGTGGAAAAAAATGTAATGTTTAGCCAGTCCATATCCCTTCTTTCAAAAATTCACTATTATAAAAGAAGACAAAACAAAACCAGGAAAACTACCATCCACCACAATCATTCTTAAAAGCAAAATAAAATTACAAACAAAAACTGACTTTGCCTCCGTCCTCCTTTCACAATTTTTTCCCCTGGGAATGGTAACATATCAGTAATAAGAAAACTATTTTTTCCTTCACTAGTGAAAGAGTTATGATCTGTATGGCTTTAAAAGAAGAACGAACAATGAATTTTAAGCCCTTAGAAGTGACTAAGAAGTCATGAATGCTATTTTTTTTGACCAAGAGCATTTAAAACTTATTTGTTAATAACTGAGTTCACTTACAAATTAAGTATCAATAATTAAAATATACTGTTTGCTGCATCAATATCAAATTCTCTAACAAAGTTTGAAATAGGAATTTAAAAAACCCAACCTTTTAGTAAGACTTGAAAAACCCCGTTTGAAATTTCCTCATTCATTTCAAATATATTGTTACCTACATAGCAAAATTTAAACACTACTTCATGAGTTAGTTTCTTATGAATTAGCACTTACCTTTTTCTTCCTCATATTTAATGAGTACATTTCAAGTAGCCTTCAGACACTGACTGAAGTTTCCATCCAACACACAGATGAAGCTTGCTTTCGAGTTCTAACTAATGGAAACAGTGCTAACAAGTAGTGACAACAAACTCCCAAGTGTTGATAGCTTTTTTTTTTTTTTTTTTTTTGGAGGCGGGGGCAGGGGGAGAGAAACAGGAGATGAACCAATTCTTGACAAAATGTTTTTATTCCAATGTTGCTGAAGACCTTGTGTCACCTTATAATCAGGAACTTGTGACTTGACCTGCCTTTATTTATATATCACAGTAAGGAAATGATTAACATTCATGATGTCACTGCTTGAATTTTCAGTAGCGGTTCAGAATAAAGGCATACCCAAAACTTTTTCCAGATTCATTGTAGTTTACTGTGTATGTGTATTGCCACCTAGAGAGTCAAGGTTATAACTGTAAGCATGGAAATAATTAAGCCAGCCCAAGCATACTAGCTATTTTGAAATGCTTCTTTGAACATAAGCTTTAACATACCAAGCAATGAGTCCGTGCAGTGTATTTGATGCAGCCGTCATCAGATGCTTTCACAAAAATACACAAGAATTCCCCACAACGAATCTGCTGTAACCAGAAATAGCTGCCAAATGCTGGACAGCAATTATCTTCGGTGCCACCTGGAAACATATACTTGCACTGTCTTATCTTCTACACAGAGGATCCTGTGGATTTTCAAACTACCCATATACATAAGAGTGTTGTACTTTTTTAATGTCCATTAAATTCTTGACCTTGCCAACAGGAAAAAACATCAAGCAGCAACTGTCAAAACAGTGAGAAACCTAAGATTTACTGTTAATCATGATATTTAAACTATTGTAAATGTTGCTGTGCTGAAGATGGAGCCAATGCTGAAAATATTACTTCATGTCATTGCTCTGCTGGCCAGCTATGCACTCATTTGCTACGCTACTTCATCATCATCACCTATCTTCCATTCCCTACTTTCTTCTTTTTTCTTTCTTTCTACCACAGTCTAGTTATCCAAGACATGGTCATCAGTGCAGCCTGTTTTTCATAGTAGTTCTTCACTTTCCTGATTTGGACTGAGCTTTAAGCTTCTCCTGGAGGCTCATCTATCTTGGGAACCATAAATACAGTACAGGCCTTCAATAAACACAAATCAGTCCATGAAAAGCAGGCCTTAAGTTTAGAATGAGACAGAAAATTTACAAAAGCAGGCAAGCTGGTAATACTACTTTGCTGTTTAAATCTGCTCTGAAACATGTTTAACTCCAGCATTTCATTTCTCATCAGTATGCCCATACCCTTACTGTGCTACTTCCATATGCAACACCGTATCAACCTGGGTAGTATCCAGATGATCTCTGTGGTTACACTGCGCATTTTCTTACTCTTATGACAGTGGTTCTTCCTTTTGAAGAGGAACATTTTAGAGAAAAGCAAACTCCCAGTTACCTAGAGAGAATATAAACAATTTTTTTTTCTCAAAGTTTAAGAACACATCAAATTAAGATTATCGGTTGCTAGCTATTACGCTACTCCTGAGATGTCTTAGAATTTGTGCTGACATTTTGTTATTTCAAAAGAACATTTTCTTCTGACTGGGTATGAATGCACATGCAAATTAAAACATCTGAAGCTTGCTTACAGTTTATGTACAGCCCTTGAATAAGAGCGCTCTGGAAATACGGAGTTGGAAGCCAAGACCAGTGTTCTGGTAGCCCACCGTGACACATGGTATCTGGAGACACCAGAAACTAAGCAATGACATGTCTTGATCACACCTTTTGACAGCTCTAATGCAAAGTTTATGTAATCTATCATCACTCCCCCTTACCTTGCCCAGCCTTTTGTGTAACTCAAACTCTCAGACTCATTTAAAAAAGTTTTCCAAGACTTTTAAATTTGCCTCTATTTGCAAACAGATGAATGGAAAAAATTAATCAGTTCAGCAAATGCTCTGAAAGTAGCCATAACATTCCAGCCCATAACCCAGAGCCCATGACTGGAACAAGCCAAGAAGCAAGTGCTTGCCTACAGCGTAATTGCAAATAAAGTAAACATATGGCCTACAACACAGTGCAAGCTTCATTCAGTTTAAAGGGCTTATTTATTTTGTTATGGAATAGCTCAAATATGTATTCTAAAGACAATAATAAAAACTCTTTTGTCCTGTGAATACAGTGGAAAGGAGAGACAGATTTTAACAATAAAATGCAGTCTATTGCTAGGACATACCTACTGCATATGAAGCTCCAAGCAGATTTTAAGTGACTAAAGTATTTCTGCAAAGATACTAGCTAATAATGCAAAATACTGGATCCTGAGAATACTGGATAGTGTGAAATATTATAAAACCCACAAATATAGGAATGCATGTATTACCTAGGGTAAAAAAAAAAAAAAAAACCAAAACAAAACAAACACCTCAACAAACCAATTAATCTGTTTCCTCACTAATTTATTTTGGTTATAGTAAACATGAAATAGCACTTGCAGTCTTGCCAGAAAAGGAGTTTGTTTTTAAAAACATTTTTAAAGTACCTCCTAAGACAAGTTGATGTATTTGGACTTATAAAAATATCATTAAAAATGTGAGAGAAGAATAAATATTGTTTAAATATGTATCCAGCTAATCTGACAGCAGGCAGAAGCACATCCAACCAAGCACCACGAAATGTTTGAGTCACTAAGCCACCTCCTTTCTTCTGTGGGTACTAAGAGACCCTAACAATCTAATGACCCTAATGAATATTAATGAACAAATACAGCTACCTTACAGCACAAATACTGAAAAAAAGTTTCCAAATGTTTACTACGAAGGCTGACAAGCTGACTATTTTAGGCAGAAAGACCTAATAAAATGGCAAAGTTATAGAAACAACAATCTGAAGAAAAAAAGTCAGGAACTTTACATAGTAATAGTCCCAAAGTTTTCAAATACACACAGGCAAAACTTTATTGTTCTTTAGTAAATACATTACTTTTAAAAAATTAGAAAATTTCAGAAGTTGCCTTCTTCAGTGATGATTCCAGAAAAAAAACAGTGTTTGCTATCCTTAAAGACAAATCACATTTACAGAGGCTGACAGTCTCCCCATACAACTTCAGTCTATTATTAAAAACAAGTCTTTCTAATTGTACTTCAGCTTGTAAATAAATTACAGAAGACAAGCATTAAGTCATATTTCACAGCAAAAAACACTATTCAGTGAACTTTTGTGAAAATTTTTTGCAAAATCCATTCTCAGCAAAAACTACACCTCGGTCAGTGTATGTGGCAATTTTATATTCCATTAACTTTCCCTGACACACCTGTGCACACCTGCCATTTCAATGCTACTGACTGATTCAGAGCTAATGTCACAAAGAGTAAGAATAGCATTAACTTGAAAATGGACCAAAAACCTAAAAGCTGGCTGACCACTGCTTTGGGTAATGTGAAATGGAGAAGGTGAGAAAACTTTTTCACAAGGAGAATGTGAAAAACTTTCAGAACAGTGGCAGCTTACAGAAGAAAAGATCCCCTTTTCCTTCCCCCTCCCTGCCACATTTGGTTTTGGTTTGCATAGAAAAGGGAATGTTTTGTCTGGTTTTAGTAGGCTCTTACTTTTTGGTTTAGCTATTAAACACGGAAAAAAACCCACATTAAAAATTGCTGGAGTTTGTATGCCTTATGATAAATTCACATTATAAATATTTCACTTTTAGGTACCACAGTTATATCTTTTTGTTCAGGACAGGCAAGATGATTTTCCATTTCCTTTTGACATGTAACATATTCACCTGTTTCTTTTAATCGCATCCCAAAGTTCTAATTTTCTGTAGTCTTCTTTTAGCCTGCCTCCGTATTTTCAAGCATTCTTGCTAGACATCATAGCCTCCTCTACACTGTACACCTCCAGACAGCTTACTATTAAGTACCTAATAGTGATTATCCCATCCACTTAAGACAACTCAGACTTGCTTTTGCAGACTGACATAATACTATTTCTTCAAAAAGGCAGAAGCATGCTCATTTTTCTCCCAAGTAGAAAAACCTGAATCCAAACGGAAACAAGTTTCCTGCAAGTACATGTACAACTATGAAACAATTGATCAGGTCTCCATTTCAGTCTCCATAGCATCAGTCCTTGAAGGAGTTTTAGCTTCTGGTGGAGTCCCTCCATCTAGGTTCTGAATATCAGACAAATCAATAGCAGGCAGTGGTGCTCTCCAGTACAGGAATGAGTTATACTGACAGAATTCTTCTTCTTGCTTTGAAAAGAGACAAACATAAAGGCAACAAAACATTAATGTATTTCACATAAGTACAAAATAATAAAAAGAAACTTCTATAAAAGAATCTGAAACAAGGAAGAGTTACTCAGCTGTTCCATATTAATAGTTCTTATCATTTTATATAGAAAAAAATGAGCTATTTCTAAGGAAAACACCATAGAAAATCTCAATCAAATCATAATTTATTTTTGTATTCTCAAATATTCTTGCAAAGAACTACACAACCTCTGGGAAATACTTCCATAACTCCACCAATTTCCTCAACTTGCAATCTTTGCACAGAACAATACTATAAAATGTGCAATTATTGGACTTTGCATACAAAAACTGTTCACTGTTTTTTCTTCTCACAATGGTATACAAATTTCATGCACAGTTAGAAGCTGGTATTCAGAAGAATGTATTTAGCTCTTTTACATCCACTCAGATGATACTTGTAGGAAAAGTGAAGCATTGGGTAGTGTTTCTACCACATTCTGTTTCTTCTTTCCTGTAGCTACATTTTGTACTCAAGTATTCATGACAAAAATGAAGACCTCTTCTATGGGCAGGGAGGGAAAAGTTTAAGAACTTTTGGTAAACCTTGGAGGAACATGTACTCATCTACTACTTTAGTATGGCACCGCCTTTTTTTTTTTTTTAAATCTCTGTTACAAAACACAGTTTGTTTATAACCATATGTAGTGGGTATAAACAGTGGCCAATCTGTGCATGTTTTTATGGATAGGATACACGTAAGAAGAGGAATTCTCAAGTCATTCCTTAGGTCTTCAGCATGTACTTTCTTCTGGTATGTAAAAACACTGAATGCTGCCACAAACCTAAAATAATGCATTTCCACATAATATTGCTTTGTATTTTTCCTAACATACAATCAGAATTTCTAAATATTTTACTGTAATGTTTCAGCTGTAATGGGTGCTGAACAAAAGTATTTTTAACAAATAAACTCGTATAACTGTTTTGGTATGGCTCTTTAAAAATGTCATGCTTTGTTTGCTGGTTCTGCAACTAAAAAAATGTAATGTTCAAAAAAATCGCAGTAGGTATCGTCCCTAAACCCTCTCAGATACTGGAAAAATGATGCTTCCCCCACTCCCCAAAAGAGAGAAGTATGTAAATTCACCATACTTTCAATTTAAAGAACACACATTTTTCTATTTGTTACCACACAAACCTCTCATGAAGTACAATTTCTTGCACTGGGTAACCTATTCTTACTACAAAAACCCTGCATTATTCAAGACCTGTAATAATTAAGAGAGGTATGAAAGGTGTTGACATTTCATAGCAGCAAGATGGCTGCGTGCCTGTAAAGTACTACTAATGTGAATTTGCTTGCTAGGAAAATACTGTCTTCAGGGAAAATTAAAGAACCCAAGTTCTCATTAATGGGAATCAAGACCAAAACCAATTAAATGATATAGTGCCACAGGAAGAGAAGGATTGATTGTATGGAAACTGGAAGAAAGCCAAACCATAAGTAGTTGCACACATTTGCATACATATTCTTGTAAACTGAAATTTTTGTACTGCACAGGATTAACAACAAAGTGCAAAAGAGAAAGGGAAGATTTTCCAGTTCGTATTCCAACCTTGGCAGCATCACTCACACAGAACGCTGCAGGGCAGGTGGCTAACAAGTGCTTTGAAAAATATCGCCAGCAATGGAGTTTCAGAAACTGTCATCTACCCTTACAAATTCTCCCCATGTTTAATCCAAACTCCCCTTATATTTTAATAAGTTACTGCTCACACTGTGAGAGCTACGTACTTAAAGTCAGAACATCCCTGTGCTAGGTGCTTCGTACGCACACAGTAAATGACAGCACTCTTGTTTAAAAGATTATAATCTAAAATTTTGTAATACAAAAATATACATACTCTTAATTTTTGACTCAGACTACAAAAAGGATTAATCTCAAGAGCATTCAAGTCTCCAGAGCAGCAGTACTTCAGTTTATTTGTATCTCCAAGAAAGATTCAGCGTGAAAATGAACAAACCCAAGGAACACAAAAGACAGGCACAAACACTAAACGCTCATACATAAAATGCAAAATAAAATACCGAGCATTCACATTCACCTAAGTATGTTTCAACACAGGTTTTGAGAAGAAATCCTAGCAAGATAAGTAACATGCAACAAGGTCAGAGATAAAAAAGCTCAGTTTCTGTGGATGAAGTTGTTTAATTTTTAAGGAGCTAATTTTCCAACTCCAGTTGCATAGGTGTGCTTGCAAATAAAACTCAGATAATATTTCTTCTCTGGCCAACTGTAATATAAGTGGAATTGCTTGTAACTTTAACAAAACCAGTGTGAAATTAACAGTATCATCAGCATGTTTATTACTGAACTACACAAGCCACAAAACAGCAAATAATCCCAACCTACAGCTCTATCTTCAGAAAGGTGTGAAAATCATCATCAGAATTGCCTTTGTGAAAAATTTAAAACATACAGGTAGGACACACAGAAGATGGAAGAAACACCTCTTGCCTGCTGTTAACCAAGATTTATTTTAAAGCAAAAATATTTTTTATAGAATACTGTACTTAGGGAAACAACCTGTTAAAAATACAGTCCTACAAAAATATTTTATATAGAGAAACACCCTTTACTGTGTGGAAATCCAAGTGGCTTATTGCCTTCCTACCACTCCTAAAGCTTAGAAAATTATGCCCAATAACCCTAGGGATAAGGAAAGAATTCAGCATCACATCTGTGTGATCAAGTAAAACTGTTCTGTGGAGGTTTGCTCAATTTGTTTAATTTGCTTCACTTCAGAAGACGCTTGTTCTGTCTTCAAAAATGAAAGGTATGCTTGTGTTTAAAAGGCCCTGCCTAAAAAGGATGTGTAGTTTTCATAGGACATAAGATTTTTTTCCTCAATTCCTTTGCGCCTGAATTCTACCATCCATCACAAACACCCCCCCACAACCAACCAAAAAACCACCACAAGGCAGAACCTGAGGAAGAAAAGCCACCATTTTCTTTACAGATCACAGATGGGTGTTATACTATCAAAGGCCCCAACTTTTCAAAACCAGAGTCTAGAACTGGAGTTCAAAGTCCATCTGACCTGATTAGACTTTCTGCCACTTCCATATCACTGGTTTGAATGCTTTGGTTTTACTTAAAAGGTCCAGGTAGGAGGAAAGGTGAGTTTACATGTATCAAAGTTCTAGACAGATGCAAAATTTGACCTAGCATTTTATTTTTGGAAAACTAAAACTTTCTTAGTACCATGTGTTGTTTTCTGGCCTACTGTGTAAAATGTGGACAGGGCCAGGGAGAAGAATGTACATTGTTCAAAGTTAACCAGGAAGACCAGAAGTCAACTGCACATTTCAATATATCCTGATCATTAAGTAACTGATCCCCTTCCCCAACCACTGCCTTCACTAGATGTTCTAATTAAAGGATAGCTCTGGTATCGCTACTTGTTTTGGGTTTGTGTGGTGAGGTTTTGGTAGTGGGGGAGGGGCTGCAGGGGTGGCTCCTGTGAGAAGGTGCTAGAAGCTTCCCCGGCTCCAAGTGGCACCTGCCTCTGGCCCAGGCCGAGCCCATCAGTGACAGTGGTAGCGCCTCTGGGAGAACAGATTTAAGAAGGGGAAAACACTGCAACAGCAGCTGGGAGAGAGGAGTGAGAATATGTGAAAGGAACCCCTCTGCAGATACCAAGGTCAGTGAAGGAGGAGGGGATGCCCCTGCAGCCTGTGGTGAAACAGCAGGCTGTCCCCCCCCCCAGCCCATGGAGGGGAGCGGGGGAGCAGATGCCCACCTGCAGCCCAGGGAGGACCCCACACCGGAGCAGGGGGATGCTCCTGAATAAGGCTGCTGTGACTCCATAGGAAAGCCTGCACTGGAGCAGTGTCTGCACCTGAAGGACTGCAGCCTGCAGAAAGAACCCATGCCAGGGAAGTCTGTGGAGAACTGCAGCCCACGGGAAGGACTCAACATTGGAGCAGTTCGTGGAGAACTGTCTCCTGTGGGAGGGACCCCACGCTGGAGCAGGGGAAGAGTGAGGAGTCCTCCTCCTAAGGAGGAAGGAGCAGCAGAGACAAGGTGTGATGAACTGACCCCAACCCCCATTCCCCATCCCCCTGCGGTGCTGGGGGAGGAGGTAGAGAGAACCGGGAGTGGAGTTGAGCCCAGGAAGAAGGGAGGGGTCGGGGGAAGGTGTTCTAAGGTTTGGGTTTACATTCTTGTTTTGATTTGGTTTGTAGTAAGTTAAATTGATTTTGGTTTTTCCCTAAGCTGAGCCTGTCTTTTGCCCATGACCATAAGTGGTGAGTGATCCCTCCTGTGCTTGTCTTGCCCCACGAGCTTTTCTCTGTGTTTTTTTCCTCACCCTACCCGGGCCCGGAACCGGGGGGGGGGCGGGGGGGGCGGAGTGAGTGAGCAGCTGCTTGGTCCTCTGTTACTGGCTGGGCTTAAACCACGACGCTCCTAAATGGCCATCCCAAACAAAAAGTTAAGGAAGTGGTCAGATCGTGTAGTAAGCCTGACCTGCAACCTCAAACAACAGAGACGCTATCAAAATAAACTCTTCAAGCTTCCACCATACTTTTGGATGGGGACATAGCTGAAGACAGACTTAAGGTGAACTCCAGACAGGCTGTTTCCCATCAGTTCTTCTATATGGGCAAAAAAGAAAAAAAAAAAAAAAAACAAGCAAGAAATGTTACTTCTTTTGCTTCGGGGAAGAAAAAAGGGGAAAAAACAGTTTTAGGAGGCCCACGACCGATCAGCACCGGGAGGCACAGCAGGGGCTGCGGGGCACCGAGCGCTGTCCTGTGCCCGCCTAAGGCCGGGCGACTCCGCCGGCCGCACGGTCCGCCGCCCCCACGGCTGGCACCCGCGCCCCGCCGCGGCGGGCTGAGGGCGCGGTCCCACCCGCGGCAACGCCTCGGGTGCCACCAACGGCGCCCGCCGTTGCACCCCCCCGCCGGAGGCGAGCGGCCCGGGCCCGCCCACGGCGGCACCGCGGCATCCTGCCCGGTAGGCCTCCCGCCGCCCCAGCCCCGCTCCGTTACCTCAGCGGCGGCGGCCCGCTCTTTGCCCCGGCCACCGGCGCGTCCCTCCGCCGTCCGCTCGTCCTGGGGCGCCGCGGGGCCGCCGCGCCTCCGTCGCCGGCCCCCCGCGTCCCCCTGCTCCCCGCGGGAGCTGCTCCCCCGCAGCCCGGGCCGCTTGCCCGGCGGCGCCTCTGCCTCCTCCAGCTTCCGTTTCGGGGCGGCGGGGCCGGTGCCCGGCGCTTCGCCCCGGGGGCGCCGCTCGGGCGCGGCAGCGCGGGGCGGCGGCGGCGGCTCGCGCAAGAACCGTTTGACGGGCACGTGACACACTAACGGCTCCGCGCACCGCTTGGCCATGAAGGGGGGGGGGGGGGGGGGGAAGAGGGGGGGGCGGGAGGGCGACCGCCGGCGGCTCCGCGGAGCGCGCGTCCCTCGGGAATGCACGCACGGCCGCCGCGCGGGGGGGGGAGGGGGGGAGCGCATGCGCCTCCCGCTCGCCGCCGGCCCCCCACGGCCGCTGGGGGGGCGGGGCGCGGCGCTCGGCCCCGCCCACCGGCGAGGGGCGGGCTGCCGGGGGTGACGGCAGGAGGGCGAAGCTGGAACAGAGAAAGCCGGCGACACGTCCGCCGTACCTCAGAGCAAAGGATAAAATCAAACATGAAGGAGACCAGTCATACGGCAACTTTTAATATCCAAGAAAAATCAAGTCCATGACACACGCTGAAAATAGTGGGAAGTTCATGATTCCCCTTCGTACCTTCATAACTGATTGTAGAGTGTACTGTATATAAATAAAAATATGGGACACTTTACACATTTGTCAAACTTGCTCCATAGAAAGAAGTATTACACTGAAGATTATGCAGCATTTTATTTTACTCCCAATACCACGTACAGTTTAATAGTTTACATGGTCTTGGCTTCAGCTGATACAACACCTTAAGCGTTTTCCCCCCCATGTATACAATTGACTAGAAGAATGTGATCACATTCAATAATACATGGTCATCCCTGCACATAAAACTACAAGTGATGAATTTAGAGAACTCATAAATAGGACTGCAGGTAAATCACTACTCACTCATACAGCTTATTCACAAGATTACTCTGCATTACTAACTCTTAATGCAACTGTTATAATTTAAAAGGAGAACAGTGGGGAAAACCAGCATTTTCTACATTAGAAACAGAAGCACATCACTATATACCTGACATAAGTAAATAAAAACATATTTTCCAAAAATAACACAAAAATGGCACTTGTGACAACATGGGGTGGGAAAGAACAAAACCACCAGAACAAAGGATATCGACATTCAACCAGAAAGCAAGATTTCGATTGCCTATTTGTGAGAAACGAGAACACCACAGTGCAAGTGTAACTACAGACTGGGTAGGAGGCAGAAACTGGGCAATATTACAGGTAGATACACTACCCAGCAACAGCATAATTGACATTCACCTAACATCCTATTTCAAGGAGCTTGAAAATCAAGTAAAATACTAATATTCTATCTAAGGAAAAAAAAAATCAGAATGAAAGTGAAGAACCACAAAGTCCCTCAAAAGATAAATAGCACAATAAGGAAATTAAAGCAACTTTTTTCTTCTCCTTATTTTTAGGTGTGCGAGGGCTTTTATTTTTAATCTACTTGTTGCAATGGCAGTGTTTCAGCTTTAAACACATTTTTCTTGGAGCACAGTAGAACTTTGACAGTTCTTTTATGGAGCTAAATCTTGGTTGGCCACTTTTAGGAAGAAGAGAGAATTCAAATAAGACTACTTTAAACAAAGCTCTAACTGAAAACTTCTGTAGACAAGAAGCCTTTATTGTCAATAAGGATTCTCAGCAGAAAGGGGCACAATACTGAAAGATACCCAGGCACGTGTTCTCTCACACAGTGTTGAAACTATATAAAAACAAAAGTTTGTGTTTTCCCTCCTTGCAGACTTTCAATTTAGGAACAAAAGGCACAAATTTCTGACCTTAATGGGAAAAATCCAAAAGTCAGTAACAGATCTATTAAAGAGATGCAATTGGGACATCACCATGAAAAAAGGGACTAGAAATAATGGGAAACAAACAAGCTATTGTCCAGTGCCATTATGACCAAATACGAAAAAAAAACTTAATTCCTTATCATGATGTTTTATATTTTAAAGAAATTTTTGAAAATGGATGAAAATGGCACTTAAGGTAACCAATATATTAAGAAAACAAAATGGCTAACATGACACCTCCTCTCAGCACACTGATTATTAATTAATGTTTTCTCATGTACATAACTTCTAAGTGACAGAAGATTCAGCCTCTTGTATGGTATCACAATTTGCAGATTAAATATTCACCTAAGCCACATCTGCCAGGAAAAAAAAAAAACATTAGGAAAAGGAACCAAGAAGTCACTAAGTCACAAGGGTAAACAGATTAGTCAAAAATGGTGTTATTCCAGAACTGATGTTAACATACCAGAGGCTTCCCTGTGACGTGCTGCTTTTTCTTCACTCAGTATTTTGCCTTCACATAGTATTTCAAATTGCCTATAAGTTCTGTGTTTTGATTAAAGTGTGAATAGTGGTACAGTCAAAGATTACAATTTGTATAATAATCTACTTTGTTTCAGTTCCACAGAAAATGCTCAAACAGTTCTGATGGCTATTTTATCTATCAAGAATAATTTTATCACTTTCCAACCATTTCAGACTTCATAATTTTAAGTATAGGTTTAGAAATACTTCTCTAAATGTGACACAGCTAGTACAGTAAGCACCTCTATGCATTCCTAAAATCAGAAAGTAGAAAAAAAAAATCATTATAAATCTATGAAAAGTGAGGCAGCATATGCAGAGAATTAGCCTAGGTATGCCAAACATTAGTATTTATCCTCAAGAAAATTTTTTTTGCTCTTATTTTTAATGCATTCCAAAGCACAAAGACAGTGTATGTGATCATTTCCTCCCCCGTTTTCACAAGTATATTACAAATACACATGGCATTGTACATGTCTGGATAGCAACAGAGATATTAAGAAAATAGACACTATCTAAATCCTATTAGGAATAAGAAGGCACCACTGATTCGAGGTTGTGTCCAGACATCACCCAGTCCATTTTATTCTCATTTCTAGCTTTCAAGCCATCTTTTTTTTTTCTCATTAACCTATTCAGACCACTTCTATTCTGGTTTTCTCACCACAAACAACACGCATTCATAGTAGTATTTCATCATGGAGAGTTCATTCACAGTGTAAGTTGACAGTACAGATTCTTTCTCCACCTGAAAAAAACCCCCGGCAGTTTTCAAAACACCTTCTCTACAAGAATTATACAAGTTTCTCTTAATAAGAAAGAAATTGCTATATACTTACTAGATTTCAAGGCCCATCTATACATGTTTTAAAAAAATGAGGAAAGCATATAATTTGCAACACAAACATTTAGTTCTCCTAGAAGTTATTAGTATATGCCATTATGTTGAGCTAAATTTAAGGTAAGGGTTTATTCAAAGCAGTTTATCTAGTTTATACCAATACTACTTACTTATTGCAAACTACAGCGTCTTCTTACCTCTAAATGGAATCCATATTGCAGTATAACATTTTTTATATCCTCGTAGCTTAATTCTATAGAAAGTTCATTTCCCAAGTTTTCGAAGTGGTACAGGAGAGGACCTAGAGTACAAAGATACAACGGAAATGGCTATCAAAAAGACAAAAATGTTTTAAAAATCAAAAGCACACACTGAAAGTCCACAGAATGCTTATAGCTAGACTCACATATTCAAATACAGACAAAAGAACACACTTCCATCACTCAAATATGATTTTTATAACGAAATTCAGAATCAATGCAAAATGAAAACAAGTAAGTTCAGCTGCTTATTCAACAACAGTCTCATTTCTTACCAAACTGTGTTTTCTGAATCTTAAAATTTCTTCAGTCTAGCATCACTGCTGTCTCTATAAACAGAAGACAGGACATACTGTGTCCTACACTCAGTAGCTTGCTTGACTGGTCAGGACAGTGACTGACTGACCAGTGACTGACCAGTTTCTACCATCCTAAATGTTTAACTCCTGAGTTTTGTCTGCCATTCCTTCACCATGGAAGACTTAAATTAAGTCTCTTTTCTTTTGAGCCAAGGCATAGATAAATCTCATTCCCAAAGCTTCTGCTTAGAAGCACAGTAAAAATTAGACAACAGATTAAGAAAAAAATGCAAGGATGTATTTACACGCAAAACAAGTCCTGTTTTCTTAGAAAAAGAGCAAAAAAGAATACAGGACACTACATTTGTCAAATAACAAATGTTTGATGCATGAATGCAAAACCTGCCACTGGGAAGATTTAATTCTCTATTTAAAAAATCACATGGTGTTGACTTGATTGTAACTAGCAAACATCTGGACATATTCTGAACACATCTGAGGTAACTTCCAAGCCCTAGATGTTTCTAGCTCTACA
The DNA here is from genome assembly GCF_900496995.4 of Aquila chrysaetos chrysaetos. Lineage (NCBI taxonomy): Eukaryota > Metazoa > Chordata > Aves > Accipitriformes > Accipitridae > Aquila > Aquila chrysaetos. Next base: position 48,513,000 of record NC_044030.1, read on the forward strand.
GAGTTTTCAGCACAGACACATTCATCCCCACAACTCTTTTCAAGTACTAGATGCCTGTTACATGATCAAACAACTCAGGGCTAGCAGGAAGAGAGGTTGGTCACACTTGCCTACATTTATCCATATTCCTCCAGGCTTTAGTATTTTCCATATAGTATCAATGTAATCAATAACATTATGTGCTGTATCTATGAAAAAGCAAGTCGCTATGCAGTCCCATGTATCTGCATAAAAAGAGCAAAGTATACAGAGATTAGTTTCAATGTCTCTACCCCTGTAAAAGTTCATAATTTAACTTTTTTATTTGTTTACATTTGTATTGTTTATCTACCCAGCGTGTATATTTATTTGTTTATATACTCATTTGTTTGTATACTCAGCACTACCTTCAACTAACAACAGATGAAGGCTCTTAATTTCATTTACAAGTAAATAAAATATTTTGGTTTACGTTAAAAACAATTAAGTTTGGGTTTGTGTGACCTATATGTATGTCTGTGTGTATATATACACATGCACACTCCAAGATATTACACATTTATTATTTATGCATTTTATAAAATTATTCATATGCATTATGAGATATATTTATATTCTATACTGTAAAACATAAATATTATAACCCATTTTATATAAATGAAGGCCCAAATGTGCTGTTACTCACCTGTCCTATGAACTTCATTACCACAACTGTTAAAAATACAACTACAAAAACACAGTGTACTTTCACAAATCACATAGCTTTAAAACATTTTATTCAGTATCTGAGTATTTCTCTGTCTTTTACCACTTAATTTAACAAGCAGGATCTTTCAAAGTCTACCTTTTAAAGCATGTCTTCCTGTTTTTCTCTAAACATGTATCCTTGAAATGGCAAAAGTTTTAAGTTGTGTAAATAAAAAAATTAAAACTCAATTTATGCCAGTATCAAAGGTCCTAATGTAAGACAGAACCTTCAGAAAATTAAGTAACTATTAAGAAAGGCTCCTGCAAGAAAGTTTCTTGAAGTCTAGCTGCACAATAAGGGGCAGATCAATAACTATATAATCCTGGTGAACAATGGCTATGGGTCTAATAGGGACAGAAAGGTGGAAACAGAAAATAGATGTCTCAGGTGATAATCCAATACTGTGTAAGGAAAAAATTGTGACTTCTAAAAAGGCATATATTAGAATATTAGACTACACATAAAACAACTGGGTAAGTGCTACCCTTGATCAAATCCCGAATATGCAATTGGTAGAGTAGGCATAAATAAGATACTCTTCTACAGGTTAATTCAACATTAGGTTAGTCGTAAAACATTACTTCATAGCTGCAATGAGGACAGCACAACTAACCTGGTATCACAAGAAAAAATAAGGTTATTTGTACTGACAGAAGTCTCAATCTTTGATAATTATCATGTCCATAACATGCTTCTGAAATATTTACTATTGACAGTCACTAAGTATGTATTTTTTTCATTTGTAATTTGCTACTACTGAAACAGTTTACTTTGCTTTTACAACAGGAAATAAATCAACAAAAAACCACTCATGTTTCTATTTTTTATACTAAAGAAGAGAAGTGACTAGTTACATTGTTCCCTTTGTAGCTGTATTAGGTTTGTGTGGCAAGGTTTTGGTAGCAGGGCAGAGGGGCTGTACCAGAGGTGGCTTCTATGAGAAGCTGCTAGAAGCTTCCCCCATGTCTGACAAAGCCAAGGCCAGCCGGCTCCAAGATGGACCCACCGCTGGCCAAGGCTGAGCCCACCAGCAACAGTGGTAGCACCTCTGGGATAACATATTTAAGAAGGGAAAAAAAGTTGCAGCAGGCACAGAAACAGCAGCCGGAGAGAGGAGTGAGAATACGTGAGAGAAACAGCCCTGCAGACACCAAGGTCAGTGAAGAAGGATGGGGAGGAGGTGCTCCAGGCGCCGGAGCAGATTCCCCTGCAGCCCGTGGGGAAGACCATGGTGAGGCAGGCTGTCCCCCTGCAGCCCATGGAGGTCCATGGTGGAGCAGATATCCACCTGCAGCCCATGGAGGACCCCACACCGGAGCAGGTGGGTGCCCGAAGGAGGCTGTGACCCTGTGGGAAGCCCGTGCTGGAGCAGGCTTCTGGCAGGACCTGGGACCCCATGGAGAGAGGAGCCCACGCTGGAGCAGGTTTGCTGGCAGGACTTCTGACTCCACAGAAGGGCCCCACGCTGGAGCAGTCTGTGCCTGAAGGACTGCACCCCATGGAAGAGACCCATGCTGGAGCAGTTTATGAAGAACTGCAGCCCGTGGGAAGGAGCCATGTTGGAGAGTTTGTGGAGAACTGTCTCCCGTGGGAGGGACCCAATGCTGGAGCAGGGGAAGAGTGTGATGAGTCCTGCCCCTGAGGAGGATGAAGCGGCAGAAAATAACGTGTGATGAACTGACCATAAACCCCATTCCCCGTCCCCCTGCACTGCTGGGGGACGGGTTGGTAGAGAATCCAGGAGGGAAGTTGTGCCTGGGAAGAAGGGAGGGGTGGAGGAAAGGTGTCTCAAGATTTGGTTTTATTTCTCATTACCCTACTCTGGTTGATTGGCAATAAGTTAAGTTAATTCTCCCTAAGTTGAATCTGTTTTGCCCATAACAGTTGTTGGTTGAGTGATCTCTCCCTGTCCTTATCTCGACTGATGAGCTTTTCGTTATATTTTCTCTCCCCTGTCCAGCTAATTCAGAGTAAGAGTGATACAGCAGCTTTGGTGGGCACCTGGCGTCCAGCCAGGGTCAATCCACCACAGTAACATCACTTTTCTAGATCAAGTAAACCTTTCCATGATACTACTATGCTGTCTTACTCTAAAAGGAGCTACCGCAACAAAGATCTGCTAGACAAGGAGGTATCCACATTTTGTTATAACTAAGAATTAAAGCTGATTTGTACTAAGAAAATCTTAGTACAGTTAGTACTTTTTGCTTAATGCTTGTAGACACAGTTCCCTTCTATCTGTAATCATTAACTGTCCCATAACAAATACTCTGACAATACAGTTACATGGATAGCCTAGAAGTTTGCATTTACTCACTGCACTCGGAATAAATTTCTTGAAAATCCCCTGCTGTCATAGAGAAGTTTGAACCAGAAGGAAGACTGTGAGGATCAACATCAGGGAAATAAATTGGACGTATCTGATCAGCAGATCTTCTGTTATTGCTAAACTGATGAATCCAGGGATAAAGCTTACATGAGTTAATTTCAGAGCATCTGCAAAATACAGAAATCAGCACAATTCAGTTTCAACTCATTGCTTATCTATTATCTATAAATGTAGGAGTCAAAGACTTTCACCAACATCTATTGTTTTGTTGATAAAGTTCTTGCAAAAGCTACATGTTTTCTAAAGGACTTTTATCTAGTTCATAACACTTCAGACTGCCTAAATTTATGAACTGATCGAAAACCCAATTCTACTCTTGACACACAAATTACCACCACAAAATAACTGCCTTTTTTAATTTTAAAATTTTCTTTTGCCACTTTTTTACCATTTTCCCCAACTTATATTTCTCCACTGAAAAGAAAATGCACAAGATTCTTCAATAAGATTAATGAAATTTATGATTTAGTACGTTCAGTAAAGCTAAGCCTTTCTGAATTATTTTTTTCTATTAAAAAAAGAAAATTAGTAACATTAGTTACATGAATTTTATTGGAAACATTTGTTCTCATTCTAGACTTTTCTGTCTTTTCTGAACCATAATCGTAGGGGTTTTGAAGCACAGCAGAACAAAAGCATTCTTCAGATGCTAACTGAAAGGATTCTTTTAAATTTCAATAAATAAATTCCATTTTGCAAAGCATAACAGTTTTCCACTGGATGTCATTTTAAGTTAGTGACATGTGGAGTGCTGCAATTATGCTAAGTAAACAGGTCTTTGTAAAATAAAATTTGTGGGTTGACATGACCAACTAAGTCAACTCTTACTTTACAAAGTGATAAAATACAGCATTAGAGTATAAAAAGCAGCTTTCCCCACAGTTTTAAATTAAAAAATGAAGGCATTTTCTTTCAGAGACAACAGAGGACACATCCATCCCATAAACATGTATCGCCAAACCCTTCATAAAGTGCAAACAATCTACCAGCTTATAGAACATGCAGTCTTTTGGCTGGTGGATAGAAACCATCTGTAGTCAAGTCTTTGAAATAACATTTTTTACCTTCTTTATGTCATACTTATATTTCATTTTATCAGTAAAAAAAAAAAATACAAAACCAACCTGTATTTGAGCAGCAGTATACTGCGCTCATTAACTGCCTCTATATAGAATGAATAAATAAATAAATAACAGATATATGGCGTCAATTAAAGGAAAAAAAGCAGGGAAAAAACCTTATAACATTGGCAACATTTTATTCAAGAAAAGCATTTCTATTTTGGTTAAAAACCAAAACAAACAAAAAGCCACCTCCCACAAAAAAACCCAAACAAACAGCACCCCCTCAACAACAAAAAACCCACCCCAAAACCCCCACATCGGCCAACAAAATTTGTGTTAACTATTCTAGCACTCTCCTTATGTTCCCAGTCAATCTGTATTATCCTCAGAACATTTTTTCTTTAACAATGAAAATTTACCCAAAAGCAAGGTAAAGAAAGTAAGACATCCGAGCAGATTAGAAAGGAGTGGTTTTTTTCTGAGCTATAAGGGAACACACACATCCCTGTATTTTTTTTTTCTCAGCACAAAGTATATTCATGTAGACTTCTGAGCAGTCCCCAAAAGAATTCCAAATTTAATATAAAAGACCAATCCCTCTTCATATTCAAGCTCTAAAACCTTCCTTTCCAGCTTCAGTAATTTATACTTCAAAACTAAGTAGTGCAGTCCTTCACAATTCCATCCTTCCAACAAAAGATGAATGATGTAAGTTATGTTGTAAAAATCTAACATCTTCAGCTAGGTGTAACACACTTCAGTACTTCCATAGGGGCAGGGCATTTACTGTTCAACATTCAGTCAAAAAGACAGTTCTGGAAAAGATGGGTAGGTCAAATGCTACTTCTGACCACAGATTTAAAGATAAAATGCCTAACTGTTTTCATCCCAAGGCATTCATGGACATGCAACAAATACAGTTAAGCAGCCTTCTCAAATGCCAAAATTTATCTGAAATTACATTCTCCCCAGAAAGTAAGTATTAGCCAATTATTAGCATGAATTCTACTGGTCTTAATTAAAGCTTTTTTAAACTAACCCTACTCTGGCTTGGCTACAAAGTGATTTTCTATTACTTCAACTGAACTTTCTCAAATATTAGTAGGTTGCTGCTGAACAGCTGTTGGACCAAGCCTACGGACCACATGCTCTGAATCTCCAGCTGCAGAAGACAAAAAGTCAGCAACCACCTGCTCCAGTCTCCTCCACAGAGATACCACCCTAGCGTTGGTTCTCCTCCTGTCAGATGTCAAAGGGAAGTAACATATGACCTGTGGTTCCAGACTGCCTAAAAATTTTGGTATGCTTTCCAGAGCCAGGACAACAGATTATGCTTTTCAGTTTTTTCTCTTCCAAAACATATAAGAAATGAAGTGTGTCTCTACATCACCAATGATCACCTCTGCCATCTGTCATTATATTCAGAACTCACGTAAACACTCGAAAAATACAGCAGCAATAAGAACCTTACCCATACAAGAAAAAGCACAATTTCCCATACAAGGACTGCAGCAGCCTTGGAGCCATTGTAGCTTAACTACTGCAGGGTCACTTTGTTTTCAAATTAGAGCTTCCTCAATGGAATAATGCACTCTAATTAATTTCAAATACAGTGACCACAGTTATGCTTTGACACACTCTCTGTATACCATGCTGTGCAACTTTATCCACAGTAACAAAAGTTCACAGTTTAAGAGAATTATAGCACTTCATATACAGAAGACTTAAGTCACTGTGACACATCTAGGAGCCCACTGCAGTAGTTGGCTGGACACTCAAGACAGTACTTTGTCTTCCTAAAAATAAACCAAGGTCAAAGAAAGAAGGTATATCCAAACTAAGAACGTTAGCAAAATACTCATGGTTTTATCAACTGAAAACAAAAATTAATTAAATTAAGACTGTAGTTAAAAACTAATTTGCAAAATCCTTCTTTCTTACCACTCTTCCTGAACTGGTATCTTCAGCTTATATTGATCATTGCTGTTTCTTCCAGTTCCAGGAAGGCAAACATCCGTTTCAGAAGGCTAACTGCGAACAGCCACTTAAGACTAAAAAGAAAGACCCAGAAGTCCCTAACACCTTCTTAATAGACATTCCAAGCCCACAATTAGATCTGGCAGAAAGGAATGCTTGGACTTCAACTGAATTGACTGAAATTCAGAGTCACATTAGCAGTATTCTCTTCCATGCTAACAAGGAAACTTGTAACTGACAACTTGCCCAGCAAAGATCAAGATTACAGCAGCTGAGCAACACTCAATTTTGCTGGCTAAAATCTAATACTGTTAGCAAATCTCATGCATATACACCTTTCCTAAATATCTTATATAAATAGGAAACACCACATGAGCATTAGATGCTAAGAATGATTACTATCATAAGCTAAGCATGGATTTTCAGGAGAATTCCACACATAGGCCAAAGACTCATTATTTAAGGAAGACAAAAAACATGTCATCAGAGGTAGCTAGGGGTGAAGTTAACTTTCAGGTGTGAACTGGTATGACAGCTGATGAGTACTGCCAAAGATGGCAAATGAATATTTGTATGCTGCTTTAAATAATTTCATAAGTTCCAAAGAGCATAAAAACCAGCAGGGCTGTATAGCTAAGGACAAGAAGAAAGTGATGCCCTTTCAGTAGCTGCAAGCTTTAGATCAGCTCAACTGTAATACACAATTTCACCACCAGATGAGTCATTGTCCCAGTTTCAGCTGGGGAAGAGTTACTTTTCTTTCTATTAGCTGGTATAGTGTTATGGTTTGGGTTTAGTAGGAGAAGAACGTTGATAACACACTGATGTTTTCAGTTGTTGCTAAGTAGTGTTTAGACTAAGTCAAGGATTTTTCAGCTTCTCATGCCCAGCCAGCAAGAAAGCCTGGAGGGGCACAAGAAGTTGGGAGGGGACACAGCCAGGACAGCTGACCCAAACTGGCCAAAGGGGTATTCCATACCATGTGACATCATGTCTAGTATATAAACTGGGGGGAGTTGGCCTGGGGGGATCGCTGCTTGGGAACTAACTGGGCATCAGTCGGTGAGTGGTGAGCAATTGCACTGAGCATCACCTGTTTTGTATATTCCAATACTTTTACCACTATTGTCATTTTATTATTGTTATTAGTTTCCTCCTTTGTTCTATTAAACTGCTCTTATCTCAACCCATGATTTTTACTTCCACCCCCTCACCCCCCCAATTCTCTCCCCCATCCCACTGTGGGGGGGATGAGTGGCTGCGCAGTGCTTAGTTCCCAGCTGGGGTTAAACCACAGCTGTCATTTAAGAATGATGTAAGAAGAACAAATAAACCTCTAGCAAATATCTGTTTTCATCACACTGACCAATACTGTTTTAAGCAGAGGTGCAGCAGCTGTAATAAACAGCGTTTCCCCCTTGTTTCTGAACAGTAAGCTGTAACAGATTTAATATCATCACAGTCTGCTGTGGACAATCAGTCTACAAACAGGGCTCCAAAACATCAGGATAATATCAAATACAAGCCAATAGTTTAGGCATTTTCAGTGAAGGTGTATCATTTCAGATTGAAGAATGAACTGGCAAATTCTGTCTCTCTGAACCTGGTACCAACTCCCCCAAAAAACAAAACACCGTCTCAGACCTCTTTCATACTTGCCCACCCGTAGTCTTCCCACCCTCTTTCTGAAAACGAACAATTGCATTTGCTGCCTTCTATCCTCTCCAACAAGTTCATTATAAAACCAGTAATTTCCAATTTAGGTGACAGAATACCAAATACAGAAATGTCACTCAAAGTTGAACCTATAAAGCAAAATTTACTACCTTCAAATTTAGTACTTCAGCATTAATTGTAGAACTATTAACTCTATTATTTTAGCCACTTGCTTAAGAAGCAGTTCAGCATGCTTCAGTGGTTTGTTTTTCATGTCAAAACAGTACCTAAAATTTCATCATGGAATGTAACACTTTCTTTAACAAGATTCCTCTGTTACTAATCACCAACACTAAGTACCATGCACATATTAACTAGCCTATATTTGACACCAGTGAGATAGGCATGCATTTTACAGAAACAGATGTGAAATAAACCATAAAACCTATTCAAGATTATGCAGAAAATCTGTGGTACAATCTAGAGATTTTAAGTCTCATAACTTAAAAGCCATGCTTCCTGCTATAATTTTAATGACTTGGATAAGAATGGTTTCCTCCCCCATTTATCCCACTGATTTTTTTTTTTTTTTTCATTAAAACATTCTACGAGTGATTATGTGTGTCCTGTGTTAGGACTTACAAATCTGTTCCTGTGAGTTCTATTTATTCAAGTTTTTCTCATTTATAATTTTGCCTCCCTAGGTTTCAATCAGCAAGTAAAACATAAGCTATGTACCTGTTGAGTACAAAGTTAGAAGAAAAGAGCATAAAGAGGCTCCATTCATTTCCTTGGCAAGCATAACCGAGCATAGCTATTTCCCACGCCAATCTACCTAGCCCAGCACCAGGTACCAGGATATTAACTTTGGAGAAATCCCTGCAACAGAACAAAAATAATAGTTAAGTCTTTATCTGATACCTCTTAACAAAACTTAGAGGTCCAGTCAAACATTTCCCCCCACCATATACTTAGATATTATAATGTATTTCCTGTATGACTTTACTTTTTAAATGCAAACTGAGCTAGTTCTGATGAGATAGGTTAATTGTGCAGTCAAAACAATTCACAGAAATGACCCATGAGAATATATACAACCCTCATTCAGAATACAGAGCACAATTACAGAACAGTTCTTTTCCTGAACACTTTTACAGTTATCAAGCTAAAAATCTCTTAAGTGAATCAAAGAAAGAACATTATCATATAGCATCATTTATTTTTCTGTGAGGCTCACTGGTAACTGGTAAATATTCTAGAAATCTTCTTGGTTACATCACATGAAAAATAAACAAGTATTTTGACATCAGAAACACAAAACAAGCAAAACTTCCATAAGCTGATGAGCAATTCAGACTGTAAAAACCTTAAAGTAGTTACCTTCTCAGCAACTGTGGGTTTTACATATGCTGCTCACCGATTTCACTGAAGCACATTAAGTGATGTAAGATTTCCTAGATCAAAGTACATTGCAGCTCTCTAACCCTTCAATTCCCATAACGAAGCATCAAACTGAAGACAACCAGCAGAAGACGTCTGGCAGTGTGTGTTTACTGAGATACCTAGAAAAACCTCTCCCATCTTCCAAGTTCAGCAACTAATAAAGAGAACTAAGAATCTCAAAATTTTCTCCTCTTCCAGGCAGAAAAGGCAATATATACATATTCTAACCATTAGACTTCCATCACAATGCAATCAAACCTTCACTCACAGACCAACATACTCCCACAACAAACTGAAAATATACATAATTTAAAAAGAAACAATTTTTCAGTTTCCAGTCATGAACAACACTTCATCATTTCATATTCCAAAAAAACAAAGTGTGAACACTCAAAGACTACCCTCTCTTTTGCATGTAACCTTCAAAGAGAAAAAAATACATTTATCAATTTATATGCAACTAAATGAAGGAAGCCACAATCAGCACTTCCAAACACAATGAAAGAAAGCAGAACGCAAAGCCTGTGACTACATAAAAATTCAGGATGCCAAAAAGGGTTCGAAAGAGTTAGCATGTTGCATAAGCATGAGGATGAGTGAAGGAGTTATGTAAATTCTGAAAAGTAGTACATTTCTGAAGACTATTACCCAAAACCAAAAGAAAGCATTATTCTTTTCTGAAGGTCACACAAACTAGGAAAGCAGTTTTAACAGTGCCTTTTGGTTTGTGGCTTAATAATCTAATTAATGAAACCTCCCAAATGGAAAATCAAAGTTCTTCTCATTCCTGATTTTCATTTCCATTCCATTATGCTTTGAGATTTATTATTATTATTATTATTATATTGATTGGCCAGCCTCCTCTCCCCACAGCTGTTGGGTTGACAGGCCAATGTTTTTATGAAATTATGATATTATTGTATTGACTATATTGAATATTATTATACCAATTAACAAGCAGCAGGAAATCAAGACTTTGCTATTACTTAAGAGCACTCCTGTGAAGCAACGGTTCTCCTTATCTCTTCTAGAAGGAAAGCCAGCAGAAAGCTAGCCAGGAAGTCCTACTGAAAAAAGAAAGATTAATTCAGGGGAAAACTACTTGCTCAAGATGAAATTTTTGAAAATAGGGACCCAGAAGGAGGAGGAAGAAAATCCACTTTCTGGGAGAAGCTAGAAAAACCTCAATCTTACAACTTTTTCAATTCGTAGTGGTACACTGTTACTCCAAATGCATTTCTAACCTCATCTATTTCTTCATTGCCTTACAATTTAACTTTATTTATAAAATATTTAGGCTAGCTCTACACAGGTTTTTGCACCCCCATGTGGACATTTCTATAATGAGGGGGTTGAAAAGACTTATGCCACTTCATTATCACACATTGATTAGAAAACACACTTTTCTTAAAACAATCTAATAACTAATAGCTATGCAGGGCACCTTTATTCATCCTAAAACAAGATAAAGCCTCTAACAGTCAAGTAAGTTGATTTTAAATTGCCTGTAATTCTCTTCCATCTTTTTAATTCACAATAGAAAGCTTTTCTATCTCTCAACTAATTTTCCCAATTCTCTCTTAGAAAATAGTTTTTAACTGCACCTTCCTTTGCACCTTTATTAGGGGATTGAAGTCTGCCTGGAAACTTGTTAGCAATTTAATTTATATCTATCCTCTTCATAAGAGTTGCTAGGGTCTGGTGCTGGTCACCAGCTTCATTTCAGCATACAGAACACAGCTAAGAATACAATATAATCAAATCTGAGTCCACTAACATTGACACTAGCCTTCCAAAATGGTTTAAGAGTATTTTTTTTAATCTATAATACCAGAAATTAGGTATGTGGCAAACTTACTGCATAACAAGTGGTGACTGTTGATAGTGTCCTGCTATCAGAAAAAAAAATGCTCAAACACCTTTTACTTTTCAAGACTTAAAAGGAATTTAGTGACAAACCATTTATGAATTTCAAAAAAATTAAGGTACAAAACCAGTGGTAGTGGGAGCATGCCGATGCACTATATTATGCTAATTTTTGAATCCTTAGAACAGCTAAGAATTTTTAATTGCACTGCTTTTTTTAATGGCTACAGTCATAAGACAATTTAGGGGGCTAGAAAAACCTGCTTTCCTTTGGTGGATATGCAATTGCTGCAGTAGCAGAAGACAATTAAAAAAACACCCAAGACTGTGATAACTGATAATAGCCGAAGGTTACCTACAGTGAAACTAGTCTTGAACTAGCCAGCAGCAGCAGGATTTCTATGACACAGATCTAGCACTGGCTAGGAACTTAAATAGGTATCCAACAAGGACCCATTAAAAACCTGTGGGGCAACAGGGAAGAAATATTGGCCTATCAACCCAACAGCTGTGGGGACAAGGGGCTGGCCAAAGAGAAGGGAAGAGGGCTGCATGGTACTGTTTGGCCCAACTACTGAAACTGCAGCAGTCTCTTAAAAAGACAGTGGAGAAGTATCAGAAACAACTAAAATCTGTCATGCCATTATTGTACTGCATTTTCCAGTGTGATTTATTTTCAGCTTTTAGAATTTTAATGCCATTAATGAAGATTTTAAGTTGGTGTCCTTTTTTAAAGGAAAAAAATATACATTATAAAAATAGAAGCTTCTTATTTTATGCCTATTGTGCTTTAACAAAAAAATGATGGTGCTGAAGGGGTAAACTGAATTTCAGTAAAAGAAAAATTAGTGTGTGTGATCAAACACAAACCTCATTTTTATAAACTAAACACTGCAATTCAATGTTATCTAATGATAAGAAATATATAGCCCATACACAGAAGAACAGTGGAAATATCAGCATAGAATCACACTGTGGGACACCTTCTTTCCTGATGTCTTTCTTATCTCTCTAACATTTGTAAATTTAGATAGTGAACAGACGCAATTCTCAGTATAGTATTTCTTGTAATTTTACTGTAATTCTATTTTCAGAGAGACAACTACTTATCAAATAAAATAACGAAAGTAGCTATAAAGCATAATGATTTGAAGAGCAATTCTTCTCCAAACTTAGCAGCTGAGGTTTATATACTTCCATGTAAAGACCTGCAAAGCCTTCAGTGGACTGCAGTAATACTGAAGATATAGTTTGCTCTTAAATCCAATGTTTAAAGCAAAGTATAGGCTAAGTACAATGTTTGTCAAGATTAAAAACCCTGCAAGAACAGATGTATTTTAAATAAAGTTAAATAAAATTTGTATAAGGCAGAAATTTTATCTTCACTATAAATGTGACTGAGCACATGCAAGAAGTATAGTCAAGCTGAGGCTTAGGACTAATAAGCTATGGTTTTCAAATAGAAAGAAAACTAAGCACTGACCATTTCTTTTGGGCTGTCCTGCCAGCATCTTGGAAAATGCAATCAATCACCGGACAGCATGATAGACTTAAATTTCAATTTATAGGTGGTTCCAGAGGCAAAGTTAATGAATGAAGGAAAACTTGGGGAAAATACCTAAGTTCCTGTTCTTGGCCATGGAATGATAATTAATTAAAAGGTTAACTATTTCTTTGGTTCCTCTTGGATAAGAAGCTGATGATCTTTGCATCCTCTCACATAAGTAGGAAGGGTAACAGTAGAAGTAAAAGAAAATAAAGACAACAAAAGAAGAGGGGAATTAGGAAAAAACCCAATATACCGGTATGCTTATTTAGATTGTCAACTTAATGTTTCCCCATAAAAATGCTTTAATGAACACATTCCATCAAAAAATATAAATGTACCTATGTTCTACTATTTTCTCCCACAGAAAGCAGTGATCATGGTTCACTCAGATCCAAGAAATCCAAGAAATTTAAAAGACTTCATCAAAAAGTAGAAATATTATAGAGACCCTGTGAGGTGAAACACAAGTCAATTCCAACATGAATAACACAGGAAGTCTATCAGTTCTTCAGGAAGACCTCATCTCACGGGACTTCACTTAAAACTGCTTTGTTGATCCTACTAACAGATTCTGTGTTAAGGTGCTAAACAGAAAGAAGGAATTAATTCTGAAGAGGAATGGGAGGCAGAAACAGCTTTTGCCATTTTATTTTAATTTTAGATGACAGTCTTCAGAAGACTGGACTGAAACACAAGATAACAGTAGCACCTACTCACATGACTGTTCTAATTTACAGGTGCTTTCCACCATTGCTTGTATCTCTTCTGCGTTCCAGAAGAGCAAGCATTTAGAGAGCTGCTTTTCCTGTTCTTTGCGGACCCAACTGAACCAATACAGGCCAATCTTGCAAAGAAGAGCAACACAAAATGTGCATGCGTGGAGCAAAACATACTTGAATAGTTTCAAAATTTTAAACGCCATTATTCCATTCCATGCATTATTCCAATGCATGGAATCAATAATGTTAACAAATAATGTTAACTAGAAACTGAATGTACAATTCCATTGAAGCCATTAAAAAGTAAAAGGTGACTTGTACTGACAGTTTTAAATTTAAAATATTTATTTCTCCATCTTTTTCAAAGCAAAATAGATCTAGACAAAGCTGTTTTCATCACCCACTGCCAACAATACACTTTTTCTCTAGCATTCACTTCATCATCTCAGGAGACTTCAGCACTCTGTGCTACAAAAGGGAACTCTAAAGAAATGCAGAGCTGCACTCTGAGGTTCTATCTACAGGCTGTTTTCCTCCATGAGCACCCACAGTCAGTCCTCTCCAGAGGAAACTTTGTACCCGCTATACACAACAGCCAGAATAACTTCACTACAGTTAGTTCAGGCCTTGTCCATCTCTTCAAACTGAAACAACTGCTCCCCTCCAAAACTGTAAAAAAGGAACCAGATTGACCAGCCAGCTTGCCCTGCCAGGGAAGTTACTTCTCGCACATGGGTGAGGTAGCACTGCCAGTTATGCCTGATAATGCACAAAGAGAACAGGCTGTTCTGAACATCTCTGCTTCTCGCCTCAAAGAGATAAATTACACCTAAGTAGGAGAGCCTCTGGTCACTAGGAAAAAGAGCGAGCTGATGATAGTAACGATACGTCAACAGAGAAAAGGTTTTATGTAAGTGCTAGGACAGCTCCATAATGATCATGTGATACTAAACTTTTAAACAGGTATATATGTAATACACATTTTATAAATAAAAAAATTGTTTCATCTGACAAACTCAAACTTGTAGTAGTGATGTTTGATCTATACACTGATGTTTTGAGATTTCTGCAGTGACAAAAAAAACCCAAAATGGTATTTCAGAGCCATTACAACAGGGACAGAAGCACTGTCACATTCGTTGCGTTTGACAACAACAAACAGAATTCCTGGTAAAAAAGCACAAAGCTATCAACTTCAGATTCACCCAATCTGTTACCACATGTTGTTTCCTAATACCAACTGGAAGTTTTGAAATAGAATTGATTGATGATAAATGTAAAAGTCAAGACTTTTCAGCTTCAGTCACGTATCTCTTGACGTAAGGTACCTCTCCCATAACCAAAATGCTTTAAAAGCTAGCATACAGAGAAAAAGGTGAACTGCTACCTTGAAGATTAGGATGATTACTTTCACAACTATGACTTTTTCTACATCTGCACATCAGAGGTACATCAGGTAATCTGTAGTATTTAATTCATTTTTATCTTATTTAGGGCACTATTAGCACTAAAACATTGCAGAAAGTTCACCTTCAGATAAAACATTTTTAGTGGTGCATGCACCTGGAGATAAGTTAGCCCAAGGCAAAAGAGGGAACAACCAACTATGTTCACTCCCATGTTCTGCCACCACTAACAGTCTTTAGTAATGAAAAGATGGCTAGCGGAAGATATTTTCAAATTGGTAGAAATGCATTATTAGCAATTACTGAGAAAGAAGGAAACCCACAGTACCACTAAGCTGTATCAAACCTAAGTTCTGACCCATTACATTTATGAGTACAAAGTTCACAGATTTTCCCATTATAAGAGTGTTAAGTTTAAACTGAAATGTACTTTATGATGGCTAGGCTGACTAAATGGCAGAACCATTAACACATTCTTACAGCAGTAGTACCTTCTGAGATTCTACCAGTATACTCCTACTTGAAGTTACCGAAAACAGCCCGCCAATGACTATTTTGGTGGTGTTCACAATCCAGCGCAGTTACAAAGCTACCCTCACATAATGCAGCAAGACTTTAAGACTTGTCTTGTAACACCTGTCTGAAACCAAGGCTAGAATTAAGTATTTGCAAGGTAAATTCTTAGTGCAATAAAACTGTGCTAGAGGTTAAGAGTCTTCTTCCTTCCTTCCACCATGAAGGGCAATACTCATACTCGCTGCTGTCACAAGGGTCCTTCCCTTCATCTGCATGCAGCACACGCTCTCTGAGAATCTGCTAACCTGCACACTTTACCGCACTGAGCACAACTGAATTAACTTCACAACTTCCTGAGGTGTCTTACTTGAAAAGTTAACAGATCTCCTGTTACATCAAGCTGCAGGAAAAAAAAAAAAAAATTATTTCTTGTTTACCTGGTATTCCTTTCTGAAGTTTATGACTATGCTCTTTTCCAACACCTTGTATTAGAAACAAAAACTTTCTTGATTAAAAAATAAATTCCACTGCATTCACAATAATTTCTGTATTTTTAAATCCAAGCTTTTCATTACCTGACAAAAATTTGTTAGATTAATGCAACAGCGTATACCCACATAAAAGTAAGTCTTAAAACACTATTACCATCTTTCTTTTGGGAAGTTCTTTACAATTTCACTAATGATTGGCTGGTAGCAGGAATCTCTCTCAGGCTTTCCCTCTTCACTCCAGTCTCTCACAAATTGCTTCAAAGTGGATTTTAATTTATCCATGTCAAACGTTGAAGCTGGTGTAATCTTCCCTCTTCCCTGATTAAAGTGGGTGGGGGGGGAAAAGTTAGTGGAAAATGTACCAAGTACCTTTAGTCTTGAAAGGAAAAAAAAAAAAAAAAAGGTAAATTATAAACAGACAAAAGCCATGCTATAAGGGCTGTTGGGGAGTTTTAGCTGACAAAGCACTTGCCTTTCACTCCTGTGACCAGGGCTCAGATCCAACCTATAATCCCAAACAAATTGATATTTATTGATCTCAGTTTGGCACCCAAGAGACCAAGGTTCCAGATCAAAAAAACAATACACAGCATGGCATAGCAGAGCACAATTGGTAATCCTTATTCAGGAAAGGACCAGGGCTTAGCTAGAGCAGAGGCTGACCTGCTTATCCTGAGAAGAGGATCCCTTTAGGTACTGATAAGGCAACACTGAGAAGCTCACATTAGAGCTGCCCATTACCGTTACCTTGCTTGCAGATACCAAAAAAGGACTTCAGTTTCCATCTCTGCCAGTCTTTTAAGTCTGAGCGCAATTTTTTTTTATAGATATGCCACACTGAAAGAGCAGGTAAGTAGTGAAAAAGTTTTTACAGATTAAAACATTAAGAATTCTTGGCCTATCTAAAATTGTAACTGATTTAGAATGCTTAACATGTAGTAACCTACAGTAAGACAGACAATACCATTTATGCTCTACATAGTTAACTGAAAAAGTAAGGTTAAAATGTAACCAGGGTAGAACTAGAACTCTGGAGTGAAAAACTGCTTGTTTACAATAAGTGATTACTGTCATTTGCCAGATTCACAATTAGTTTTCATAAGTATAACTACAAGGACTAACAACAAATAGTTTTATTAAACATCAGCTCTACAAGATGTGAAAGACAAGAGTGAGAAAATGTAAGCAAACAGGAAATAAGAAAGGGGAAAATAAAGAAGGCAAAAAGAAAGACAGCTGGAAGCCTAAAGGTGCGAAAAACAAATGTAGAAAATCTCAAAGCGTACAGAATTTAATTTTGGAGTATGAAAAATTCCATTTTAACATACATCTTCTCCATATTCTTTATTTTCAAACATATGAACGCAGTCATTCACAATGGTCTGTAGTATCTCTTGATTATGATCAATGCACTTCCGAATCTTGTCAAGGTGAGGAAGGAATTGAGGAAGAAGATTCTGTTGGTTAGGTGGGAGAGATTTAAACTGCCTCTCTGTTCTGTTCACTCGTTCGTGCATATTTGTTCTAAAAAGCAAAAAGTTTAAAGGCTTTAGATATTAAGAAGCAGTACACACACTAAATATAAGTAATTCACTCTAAGCTACTCTAATCACAATTACTCATTTCTTTAGACACAGAAAGTGATCAGACTTTGCAATTCCTTACTAGAGAACAAGTTTTCAATATTTTTTTAGGCAAATGTTTGTTTTAAGCTTTAGTTCTACATTACTGCTCAACATGCTGCAGTTTAAGAGGACCATTGTTTTCTTCTTGCAGTTTCATCATCAGCCACTCATTTCCAGCACAGGTGATGGCTATCTTAATACATGGATCTACAAAATTTAATGAACAACCAGCCCCCAAACTCATCAAAACCAGCCAGATTGTTTCACAAATGCAATTTAAATTGAATGAATACCTGAATGCTATGGTAAACTTTAGCTAGAGAAATAATGAGACATGGAGTGTGAACAG
Source organism: Aquila chrysaetos chrysaetos (assembly GCF_900496995.4). NCBI lineage: Eukaryota > Metazoa > Chordata > Aves > Accipitriformes > Accipitridae > Aquila > Aquila chrysaetos. The sequence continues at coordinate 48,530,777 of NC_044030.1, forward strand.
GGATCCTCAGAATCAACTGCTTCTAAAAGAACCATAGAAGTCATAGCTGGACCATACTGGAGTTCTGGCAGCCACACTAAGACACTAAGCTACGTTTTGGTTTTTTTTTTTTTTTTTCAGCATATTCCCCTCAAGTGTGAGTACTGTGAATTTGATCAAGTAACTGATCCAGGCTAAAAATAACTCTTCCACTTCCCCAAAATAGAAGTTCCATAAAAAAGGTGAATCTACTGCCACAAGAAAGAGGTCTGGGGTTTTTTTTTCTTCTTCCTTCTCCTTACCCAGAACAGTTCTGCTCTCCACCTTGTTCTAGCACTCACCAGGCCTGGCACAAAGCTCGTTTAAGTTGCTAACCCTGAAGAGACCTGTATAGATTTTGCTGGATTTGATTTCTGTCAGTTTAACAAGTCAGGTTGGCTGAGCACAGTCATAGGGACTTGTTATGGGTTTGTGTGACACGGGTTTTTTGGTAGCCGCGGAGTGGCTGCAGGGGTGGCTCCTGTGAGAAGCTGCTAGAAGCTTCCCCGGCTCCAAGTTGGACCCACCTCTGGCCCAGGCCGAGCCCATCAGTGACGGTGGTAACACCTCTGGGAGAACAGATTTGAGAAGGGGAACCTGCAGTGGGTAGGGGATCGGAATGTGAGAGGAACCCCTCTGCAGACACCGAGGTCAGTGCAGAAGGAGGGGAGGAGGAGCGCCGGAGGAGGGGATGCCCCTGCAGCCCGTGGTGAGATGCCAGGCTGTCCCCCCCCAGCCCATGGAGGGGAGCGGAGGCCCCCGAAGATGGCCGTGACTCTATGGGAAAGCCTGCGCTGGAGCGGTGCGTGGCTGAAGATCAGCCCAGGGAAAGGACCCACGCCGGGGAAGTTTGGGAGGAACTGCAGCCCGTGGGAAGGACTCACACTGGAACAGTTCGTGGAGAACTGTGTCCCGTGGGAGGGACCCCACGGTGGAGCAGGGGAAGGGTGAGGAGTCCTCCCCCTGAGGAGGAAGGAGCAGCAGAGACAAGGTGTGATGAACTGACCCCAGCCCCCATTCCCCGTCCCCCTGTAGAGAGAACAAGGAGTGGAGTTGAGCCAGGAAGGAGGGAGGGGTGGGGGGGAAGGTGTTCCAAGGTTTGGTTCTACTTCCTAATATCCTTGTTTTGATTTGATTTCTAGCAAATTAAATTGATTTTGTTTCTTCCCCAAGTTGAGCATGTCTTTTGCCCATGACCATAAGTGGTGAGTGATCCCTCCCTGTCCTTATCTCGACTCACGAGCCTGCCTTTATATTTTCTCCTCATCCCACCATGGCCAGGGCAGGGAAGGGGGGGCAGTAAGTGAGCAGCTGCGTGGTGCTTTGTTACCGGCTGGGCTGAAACCACGACAGGACTCTAGAGAGAGAGGTCACAAAGCCAGGACAAGGGATACTGCCCCTTTTGGCAGGAGCAAATGACTTTATCAGGTCAAGTCATACTGCAGTTTCTCAAACTCTGTGTCAGCATACAGCAGCACAGAGTTGAAAACTAGCCATCAGACAGTAAGGTGCAACTGCTGCAATTTTAGCTGCAACCTCATTCTGGAAATTTGACCAGTTAATATCTCTAAAATTACATATATGCTACTAAGAAGGGCATGTTCATTGCAATAGCTACACTGGTTTAAAGTGACATTTAAGAACAAAAAACAGAGAAGGAACAGTAAGAAAAATAAACTCATCCTCTATATAACGCACATCAGCTTAGCTTAGTATCGTCGTCTAGAAAGTTTTGTCAGAAAAACTCTTTGAACTAATCCTCTTTGAATCCTGGAGGATTCAACTTTCACGTTGAATTGCAGCCTTCTAGCAGAATGAATAATTCACTGAAATCAGAAGAACTACACACAAAGAATGAAGTTAAGTCCATGTATCTCCAGAAGACAAGAACTTTAATCTGGACTCATCTGAAAGCATGCTATTGCCTTATTCTTACAGACATTTCCAATTAAATTATTTTTGACTAGCAAGATATGTAATTTCACTTAAATTCTGAGCTATTTCTTTGAGGCAGAGGTAATTAAATTCTATTTCTGTACTGGAAATTTGAGTCATATCCTTTTGTTACATGTTTACTTAAACTGAAGTATTCAAAAGCAACCCAGAGTCACAGCTGAGCATGAGGTTGAGAAGGATGTTCCCACCTTCTAAGGCCTGAGGATACAGGAGGTGTGCTACCTTTGTGGTTTACCACCTAGCCCCCATCTTTGCTCAAATACGAACTGGAATAAAATACATCTGCTCTGTGTGTATTTTGGCATTTCGCACACCAGGTAAATGACCCCACTTTTGGAACAACACAACTAAATCACTGATGTAAGTAAATTACAGTTGGTTGTTGTGCTAATAGTAATAACTAACATAAAGTCTTTGGTGCAGCCAAATTGAATTAGAGAATTCCATTTGGAAGAGACATTGAAGTGTCATCTAGACTAACCTCCCACTCAAATATTAGTCCTGGAAAACAACAACAAGAAAAAACCCAAGACATAAAAAGAGTAAACAGAAGAAATACTCTAAGTATGACCCACTCCTTCCAAGAACCCCACTGTCATGTAAAAATTATCCTTGTTTTACATTGACAAAAATTGCCCAGCACATAATAATGATTTACATGATTGGGGTTTGACAACTGAAGTATAGAAATATGTAGTATAGCTCTAACCCAAATCTGCTTCGCAAGCCTAGAGTAACAGAAGAGTTTACCAAAATACTGGAGAGGACTGGACTTTTTCAGCCAGTCCCCTCCACCTCGCTATTTGAGTAACTTTTGTTTCTGCTTCCATTCAATGGATTCGGATATAAAGTCGGGTCCCCGTCCCCCCGCCTTAATCTCATTCCTATAAGGCCATCGAGGCCTTTACTGACTCCACAAATGTCTAGAAAACTAAAGTTATAAAAAATGGTATCCATTAGCCCTACCAACAGGTCTTATCTCTCGTGAAAATTAACACGTCTTTCAAAAATTTCCCCAACAATAGAAACATCGTTTGCACTTCTTTACCAGCAGGAACTACTATTGTTTTGAGTACTCTACAGAGTCTCAAAGCATTTTATCTTATAAAAAGAGACCTTTCGCACCCTCTTCAGGTGCGTCGTACTTTGAGATGGCTAGGAAACATAAAGGGGGGGGGGAAGCCACAAGTGGACAAACACACCGAGGCGACTTTGGGCGCATTCAGAAAAGAAAGGGGAGCGGAGGTCCCTTCCCGACTCGAGTTTCTGTCGCCCTGCCACAGGCACGGCGCTCCCCGGGGCGTACAGACCGAGGGTGGCGGCCACACGACATGCACGGAAGAGGAAAGAGCTCCGGGAGCCCGGCGGGCCGCCCGCGGGGCCGGCGAGCTCCTGACACCTGCGGAGGCAGGCGGGTGCGAGGAGGGAGGGAGGGGACGCTCGCCGGGCCCCACGCCCGGGGCGGCAGGTCTCGGTTACCCGTAATATCGGAAGGCGTTGATGATCCTCCGGAAATGCTCCCGCTCCAGCCGCTCCTCCTCCGCCTCCGCCTCCTCCTCCCCGGCTGCCGCGGCCGCCAGCGCCCTCGGCTCTTGCGGCTGTCGCCTGCGCCGCTCGTCGCTCAGCGAGGCCGCCTGCTCCACCTCGGGCTCGCCGGACCCGCCGACCGCGCTCTCTCCCGGCCACGGCATCTGCTCCCGCTCCTCCTCGTGGCCCCGCCGCAGCCCCCTACGCATCGCCTTGGCCGGCGGATCCCTCTCGCTCGGAGGACGCGGCGGCAGCGGCGGCGGCTGCGCTTTACGGGACACGGCGCACGTGGCCGACATCCTCGCAACGGCCGCCGCCAACGGTCGCGCCCGGCGCGCACGCTCCTCCGCACACTTCCGGCGCGGGGCGGAGGGAGGCAGACCGAGGCGCGCCAAGCCCGCCCAGGCAGGCAAGCAGGCAGGCAGGCAGGAAATATCGCGAGAAGATGGGCGGCGGGATGCGCAGGCGCAGACGCGCTCCTGCCGGCGGTGGGCGGGCCGGGGCCGGGGGGGCGGTGAGGTGAGGTGAGGTGAGGTGAGGTGAGGTGAGGTGAGGTGAGGTGAGGTGAGGTGAGGTAACGTCACGTAACGTAACTGGCGGGTGGGCGGGCGGCTGCGGCGGTCGCCAAGTCTCGGGTGATTTCTGCGCGGGCGTCGAGGTGACCAGGTTAACGGTGGAGCCCCTAGGCGAGAGGCAGAGGCAGCCCCGCGGGCGGTGTTTTAGATCAGTGCCCTGGCAGAGTACTCGATATCCAGGCATTAGCTGCTGCAAGGAGGGAGAGGAAACTCACTGTGGAAAAGTGCTAGTCCTAGCCTGTACAAAATGGCACGGTGGGCTCGCCACGTGGCAGCAATGATGCTGAAACGCCTCTGGAGCAGGCCTGAGGAGGATGCGTGCCTGCCTGGCCCCTCTGGAGTCGTCACGCAGAAGTTAATGAAGTACAAGTTCAGCACTTAAAGCCCGGCTCTCGCTCAGCGGGCCACAAGCCTCAGTCTGGTCGGCTGCTCCAGGTTGTGGTAAGTTAGGCATCCAGCCCCATCCCATGGCCAGCCACAAGCACGGAGGTCGCTGCGCTGACGAGAGGCCGGAGCCGCAAAGGGAGCCCTGCAAGTCCCTCTGCGCCGGACCAAAGCTGGAGTATGCTTCCTGAAAACAAGCACGGCTACCAACTGTGGGGAGCGAAAAGCAAGGAGGCAAGTTAAGCAGTGTCCAGCAATGCATGAGTCACTAAATGCTAATACAGTAACGCACTTTCACACTGTCAACAATTCAGACAATTGAGCACATCCTTCTCCACCTGACAAAACTTGTTTGCCAGGTACTGACACTGTCTATGTGTCCTGCAGCAAGTCACCATGCACCTTTCCAACTTCCTTTGAGAAAAGGCAGCTCATACCAGAGGCCCTCCTTTGTATGGGCCTATCCCCTCCTCAGTTTGAGGACCTGAAGAGTACTACCCTACAACACTCTCTGTCTAAAGACATGCAGGAATTGGTAGTCTTTTAGTAAACCAAGTAACGAAAGCTGAGGAACAGAAGAGAAGTTTTTTGGCACACTAACCTCCTCTCTGTGCAAATAGGAGCATCAGCCTCCTAACAAACACTCTCACTTTACTCAATGTTTTCCAGTTTTCTTTACTCTTGCACTGCTCTTGCTCTCTTGCAACTACATTAACTGACGGGACAGTTTTGACTACAAAGGTGTTCAGTGGCAGTGCCAGAGAAAGTACAGATACCATCCCCAGTTGCATAGACAAGAGTCATTGTTCCCAAGGGCACATTAAGCGGTTTCGTAAAGTTGGAAACACCGTGTATGTGACAAAACCAACATCTAAATCAATGATACAAAGTGTAAACAGAAATTCAGCTTTTAGACTTAACTTTGAAGGTTAGAGCGGGAGCAATAGCTCTGCGAGATGAAAAGTTTGTTCTACTACATTGGTGTTTATGACTACTACACTGTTGTGTTTTTTCCCTTATTTTGATATCATGAAGAAATCACTTTCACTGTACTTGCATTTCTGTGCTTATACATAAGCCATTAGGCTTCTATAGAACACCACCACTTCTATTGGCATCGTGTTTCTAAACATATGCAAGACACTTAGCAAAGCTTTCTTTCAGCTATGACAGCCTGAAATTGCAACCAGCAGAGGGTGATGCCACTTCCAAAAGAACTTCCTTTTTTCACAAAAGAACCACAGGCTCCTGTCCTGCAGCTCTTCCCAACTACTTTACAGCTAGCACAGCCCTGGGAGTCAAAAGGCACCTGCCAGGGGCAAACTAGATTTTTCCTGTCAGGGGCTGTACCACCTTCAAAGCAAAAGCATTCTGCCAACATTCCAACATTGCAGGCATGTTCTGTAAGCTTTTGTAATGGCACCTGAAATATTTCATCTCCCAAAGAGACACAGAAGAGTTCATTGTCTTTTCCCACTAAGGTGAGTTGCTGTGGCAACTGGCAAGAGGACACACAATTTAGGCACCACAGGTGAGCCTGGCCAATTTCTACAGTCCATCCATGGTATAGCTCTGCCTACTTCTTTTACTAATTATGGTCGTGGTGTTAATTCATCTTCCCAATCCCTTTTGAACTTGCTGGTACTGTCTGCCTCCAATGCCATTAAATCTTAGAAGCTCGCTGCCTGCTATGTGAAATACCAGCTTAATATAATTGGTCAATCTGTTTCAAGTGAAGGAGTGCCCCCTAAACTAGTATTTGTACAATTTGGTGAATACAATTTCTGCATTCACTTGACTCGCAGCTTTCAAGATTTTATAAACCTTGAAATTTTTCCCCTCAGTCTTCTCCTCTCCAGAGTGAAGGGTCCCAGCATTTTTAGTCTCTCCTCAAAAAATGGCTGCTCCATTCCCTTGATCATATTAGTTGCCCTTTTAACTCCACTACGGGTTCCCTCTTGATGTAGAAATTGAAACTGCCTAATACAGAAAATGTGGGTCTACCAGTTTTACACAGGCGCAAAGTAGCACCACCTGTTCTGTCTGCAATACCCTTAGATGCCTACCTAATATTTTGATGGAGCTCCGCACTGTGGTGATGGTTTCAGAAGAATTGTCAAAGATCTCTGGCCTGAGCTGTAACTACAAGTTGCGGAACTAAAAGTTCAGTACTATGTATATTCTGATTTACAGCACAAATGCATAAATCTGAACTTGGGCTCATCTACCCCTTTTGCCCATGGAAGGATCTCACAAAACTGACCTCCTTGCCACTGGACCAATGTTGGACTACTTGAGGAAGCTCTGTATCATCTGCAAAGTTGGGTGATGTCATTGTTCATTCTTTCCTCTGAATTGCCACGAAACTTGCTGAATAAAATCACTCAGGGGCTGCCAATACTGAAATTCTTCCTCCTCCTGAGAGGAGCCCGTTAAGTCTTAACCCTTCACTTCCTCTTCCTACCCTTCTCAACTCATAAAAGGATGTTCCTTATGTTCCTCTAGAACCAACAGGTACTCACGCATTTCTCCATGTAAGAAAATACTTCAGAAGTTTATCAAAGGGGCACCATAAGCCTACAAGTTCCATGCAGGGATGGGAAAAGCAACAACAAAATATTTCTTCCCCTCACCATTGTATTGGTCTTACATGGCAAGGTTTTGGTAGCAAGGGGCTTACAGGGGTGGCTTCTGTGAGAAGATGCCAGAAGCTTCCCTCATGTCCGATAGAGCCAATGCCAGCCAGCTCCAAGACGGACTCGCTGCTGGCCAAGGCCAAGCCCATCAGTGATGGTGGTAGCACCTCTGTGATAATGTATTTAAGAAGGGGAAAAAACTGCAACAGCAGCTGGGAGAGAGGAGTGAGAAGATGTGAGAGAAACAGCCCTGCAGACACCAAGGTCAGTGAGGAAGGAAGGGGAGGAGGTGCTCCAGGCGCTGGAACAGACATTCCCCTGCAGCCTGTGGTGAAAACCATGGTGTTACAAGCGAAAAGCAGGTGCAGATCCCTCAGGGACAAGGCACATCACTCAACAAGTGAAAGCTTTGGCTTTATAGAAAACATAGCATTACCACAGTGGGAGGCCAGGGACACCGATGCTAATCAAATGGGGACCTGATGCAGTGGAGCCCTGCTCGGGAGTGAAGCTCAAGGGAAAGCACTGCAGGGGTGGATAATAAAACTTGCACTGTTTAACATATTGTGCATATGCACTGTCCTGTCTTGCTCATGAGCGTACTTGCTGAGGTAATGCAGGTACTATTGTCCGAATTCTGAGATCCACAGCTGGCTGTCATGTTGGCGCCTGTGCAGGGGTATATGCAGACAGGGGGGAAGCGAACTACCCCAGCTTACTGTAACAGAGAGGTAACGCATGCTTGGGACTCTATGTACTCGGATGGGGGAGGCAAACTGTCCTGGGCTACCATAACAAAGTCTTCTCACGCCCTACACATGGTGAGGCAGGTTGCCCCCCTGCCCATGGAGGTCCACAGTGGAGCAGATATCCACCCTGCAGTCTGTGGAGGACCCCAAGCCAGAGCAGGTGGATGAAAGGAATGGGGAGATGGAGGAAGGGAAGAGAGTGAGGAGGAAGGAGCAGCAGAGACGTGTGATGAACTGACCACAATCCCCATCCCCTGTCCCCCTGTGCCGCTCAGGGGAAGGAGGTAGAGAAAATCAGGAGTGAAGTTGTGGGCAGGAAGAAGGGAGGGGTGGGGTGAAGGTGTTGAAGATCTGTTCTTATTTCTTACTATCCTACTCTGATTTGATTGACAGTAAATTAATTTTCCCAAGCCAAGTCTGTTTTGCCTGTGACAGTAACTGCTGAGTGATCTCCCTGTCCTTATCTTGACCCATGAGCCTTTAATTTTATTTCCCCCCCCGCCCCTTCCAGTTGAGGAGGGGGAGTGATGGAGTGGCTTGGTGGGCACCTGGTGGCTAGCCAAGGTCAACACAGCACAACCATCCAAGTATGAGCTAATCTCTCACAGTTGCACCCCTTCCAAAGGGAAATAAAAACAAAAATACAGTTTAAAGTCAGACAGTCCATCACTGCATTTGAACAAATGCAACTTGAAGTATTTTTACTGCAAAACAATAATACAAAATAGTATCTGGAAGCACTTTGTCTTAAACACAGCTTTACATAGCTGTAATCTGTTTAAGAACTTTTTCTTATATACAGGTTTAGGACTCTTAATACTGTTAACAATAAAGCATTACATTTCCATCAGTTTGATCAGTTCAGCTGACACATAGTAAGTAATACAGTCCATTCTTTGCTCTTCATGTCTGTAGCTTGATTTTTATTCTAGCTGATAAAAATGTAAGTTATTGTATAGAAAATGTAAGAGTTAATACATTACTTATTCAGCAACCAAATATGGTTCAACTTACCCGTTTCCTAGTTTAAACATATGTACATAAATCCTATAGCAAAGCTTTAACATACATTTAGCATACTTTCTGAACACTTTCATTACTATAATTTCACCCTAGCTATGAATATTAATAAGAATTATTTCTTCCTTCCTCCTCCCTGAAGCATGCATTTATTGTCTAGTAGTCTGTGTCATCCCAATCCTCGATCTCTGCACAATACATGTACTTAATCTTGTTAGCGATGCATCTGCATTCTCTCCGACAGCTTATTCCTCCATCTTTTTCCAACAACCTGACTTCCCTTCAGGTTTGGATTTTTTTTAAATATCCATTCTCAACTGGTCCAACCAATACACAACACAAAAATTACTTGACAAACACCACAGAGATATTTAGCAAGTCTAAGTAAGTTCAGTTCTGATGTATTCAGTAACAGCTTCAGTTACTGAATAAGAAGTGTAACAGCTTATACAATCTTAAACTTACTATTGCCTCAGCATATAGCTAGTTCCTCTACCCATGTTTATCAGTGATTAGAAGCTCATAAAAATATTAGAGGTAATCACTGTCATTGCTATACAAACACTTCAGATTGCATTCATTCATGTTCAGATATACTTATTAATCCAGCAGAACTACATCTTTACTGTTTAGTTTTACACACAAAAATATATTTATATTCTTTAAAATGTACACATTCAATCAGATTTAAAGATAAGCCAAAGCATGACTGGTTAAAGGAATTCTAAATAATAATGCATTGTTGATACTACTCAACAATATTTGAAGCTTACAGAGTTAATAGTCACTACAAATCCACTTGTGTTGTATGAACTAGTATTATGGATGTACACATAACATCTGCTCGGTTGGCCTGCCAAGTATGACAGTCTTGGGGTTTTCAATTCGTATCAAATGGAACCCAGGCTTTCTACATTATCATGCTGTGACCCGCTGATCTAAAATAAAAATAAAAAGTACACATTTAACCTGTAGTGTCACTTCGCTGTTTGCATGTGACACCACTGTGTATTAGCAACTAATGCCACCAACACATCTTCTTTCATCAATGTTTTGCCCCATATTCCTTCTGTTCCCCCTTTTTTAATTATTATTTTATCACTAGATAACAGTGGATTCACCTATTATTTCAGAACATCCAGTTTCAAGGAACTTAAAGCTTATGATGACTTAAGAGCAATAGGCAAACATGTATAAGGACTGTAATACATAAGGAGATATAGATCTATATAATACTTGCAGTTATTTTCATATAAAAGGATTAGCTTCTTGTTAACTTGGAATGGGATAAGCAGATTCAATTTCCAGTAACATTACTTACTTCCTTCCCTCAGCTTTTTTAATTCCTGTATTATATCACTATACACACAGGATAAAAGCTCCTCTTGGGATTTTGTGCCATCCAAATAAACTAAGAAAGATGAAAGAAAAAGTTTTCATGAATTCTATACCAGTTATCTGTAATGGCAATTGGCAAAGTTTTCGGTATTTCTATGGGTGCCATCAGAAGAGATGAAAAAATAAAACCCAAGAACAGTACCTCCCTTTTCTTCTTTCCCAAATTCATTTTACATGTTAAAAAACAACATAATGGAAAAGTATTCTAATTAAGAATTAATTTACAATTTTTTTGTGGTATAGAGGTCTCCATAAAGGTAGTGGTAATAACGTTAGGACAGTAGAGCAATGGAATAATTCAGCAGAAATGTTCCTATGCAGTGGAAGACCTCAGGTTCTTCCTCAGCTTCAGGGTTTGAGCAAGTCAGGGAGCGGCACTGCGGTTCCCATGCTCACTGTACAGTAAGAAGCTGTGTGCTGATGAAGCAGCCACCTGACTTCTCTTTCCTCTGGCCCCCACTCAAGAAGTGGGCAGTTCAAGAGCTGTACAAGAGTGAACATGACACAAGCTCATGTCAGCGTCCCATCATCTGGCCCAGCTTTGACACTTCTCATGCGAGACTGGTGACTGTAGTGTGTACGGTCAGCACCTAGGAAGTATCTTCAGCTTATAGGACTTCAACCAGAATTTCAGTTCCATTCTGAAGAATTCTGCCAGTGCATCATCTATCGTTTCAGAAGCTTCCTATTTAGCTATACGTATGTATGCGCACATGCACACACAAACTAGCTTGTTAAATGGACTTAATTAGTGATCAGAACATTTCTATTTTTTAACTTCATAATTTTCATTGTTAAAAAAGCAGAAGCCCTATAGACTTGAAAAATAAACCAACAAAAGGTCCAAACCTACTGTCCAAGTGCCACAAAAACATTTGAACAAAACTTCATCCCATTCAAAAAAACCCACAACCCCCAAAAACCTGCACAAGTGCCACACTGCAACATTTTATAAGTTTAAAATTAAGGATACCATACCAATGTTACTTGCATTCTCTTCCAATTCATTTTTATATTTCAGGTACATAGGCCACACGTGTCCATCGAAGTACCCCGGTGTATCTGCTGGCTGATAGACTCTGGTGCTACACAAAAATATATTTGCTTTCCCATACAAGTTTTACATTTTCCCCTAGTTTCAGCTGGTTTAGTAAGAGCATCTATCCAAAAAAAAAAAAAAAAAAAAAAAAGACTGGCAGGCTGCATAACTGTTGGAGCAACGGTGGCTCCTTTGTTTTAATATAATCTGTGATACTGAACTCTTGCTTACCTATTTTTACCAATCAAATTACATTTAAGATAAGGTAAAAGGTTGTGTTTTTTTTTTTAATTGAAAAAAGTATTACACATAAATTAAGCTGTATTGAAAGTGTTACCAAAACAAATTACTTTTTCTTTTTTTTTTTTTATTGGGTATACAGGTTTCGCAAGTTTTAAATGACTAGCAGTTTTGTCTAGTCACTTCCAGCCTGGACACTGAAGTCCTTTAAAGGTGAGTCTAGTAAGAACCAAGAAAGTAGAATCAACCAAAGCTAGCTGAATAGAAGATGATTTCTTCACCCAGCCAGCAGATTTGGACTTCATGCACATGTATTGCTCCAAGCACACGGTTTTCCTCCAAACTTGGAGGCAAGTCAGACAATGGCTCAATAATCTAAATCAGATATACAGTACAACTAATGCACAGCCTAAACAAAGTGTACAATAAAACCACACATGAACATTGTTACTTTAACAATAATAATTGTGTAGCTGTATTCAACCAAAGATAAGACTGCTTTTTTTAACTGTTTCTCATTTTAAATATGGTTTAACTCCAATATGCAGTCAGTAATAATTTATCTGGACAACAAATTATCTTTTCAGTGTTTATAAAACATTTAACACTAATATCCCTGTGCTCCAAAATGCAAAAAAACCTCAAACCAACCCTCCCCCCGATCTCTGCATGCTTTTGTTAATGTTGGTTAAATACCCACACAGTCTTCCCTCGGAATCACAGAGGACAGATGATCTTAATAGCTTACATTTGGCAAGCACTGAAGAAAAGCTAGTACAAAAGAACCACTCCAGCTTACAGGGTACAATGAACCTCTGTGAGCAATAACCGAATAATCTTACCTCCTTCTCCTTTTGCACTCTTCGTAAGGAAGGGTCAAAAAATATCTTCTATTCCATAGTTCATTAAGTGGCCTAAGATAATAAAATATTTAGTTCCCACTTCCTTTTTAGGGCAGCTTTTAATATACCAGGTTACATGTTACTGCTTACTCATAATTGTATAGCAGAAAGCCTTCAACAATCAAAATATAAACATCTTCTGTATCTTTCAGATTGTCACATGTATTCTGTGGCTCCTGTGTCACAACACCTGAGCTTGTTGGGCTTTTCATCCAATTGCGAATACTTTTCACCATTTCATCCATATATAGGGCATCAAGTACTAGATGAAAATAGAAAGTTAGGCACACCTTAAAAACAGAGAAAAAAAAAAAAAACAACCACCAAACCCTTAAGTACCCCTAGGTTAATCAGTAAGAATCAAATAATCTACATACAAGTCTAAATGAAAGGGAACAGGATTACCCCCAAATTCTCTCTCACGCATACAATTAGTTCCATGTTTGCAACTGATGATACCCTGAAACTAAAGCTTTCCCCAGGGTGGGGGTATTTCTGGTGGATGTGGTCTCTCTCAACTTGGTGGCACTAAAAAGTGTGTGAACTCATTTCACAGCCTTTCCCTTGGCAACAGAAACTGCATGGACGGTTCTCCTATTCCAAAAAACTTGTGAAAACTTACTTACCCCAAGACCCCCACCCTTCTGTCAATTGTCACCGACACAGGCGAAGGGAGCGGGTGCTCAACATTTTTGCTTTGGGTTTTTACTGTGTTCAGGTATTTGGAGGGTGGGGATGGATGGATTGAAAGGAAGCTGGCATACAAAGCAAAACAGGGCAGTGTAGCAACTATTTTTGTTTGTAGGTATGTAAGAACGTATTGAGTAAATACTGAATGGTAGAGAGAAGGTAGCCTTTGGGTAACATAAGAGCAAACACATTTTAGAGGAGCTTGTAAGAGCAGCATTAAACCCAGATATTTGAACCAGAATGTCCAACTTATCCCACCAGTTTCACATTTCAGTTTCGTGAAGTCTAGAACTTGAGCCAAAGACTGCATAGCTGATAAGAGTCAGTTTTCAGATACAATTTAAAGTTCTGGCCAATGTTCCGAGTAATGCATTTTGTTATCACCAAGTATCAACAGAGATTAGCTAATAAGCAACTGTTTACAACTAGATAAGACCTGAACCAAAGCACTGGCCTAAAGTGGATTTGGATCTAGAAGTTTCTAAGACTAAATTGGCACATTGAGACAGCATTAACCATGAACTTCAAAACACTTGGTCTGTATGTGAGATCTGACATGATATAAACGTGTCAGGATCAGACCCAAGTTTTGAATGATCTGGAATATGACAATGAAAGAGACTCAGTGGTCATATCCCCTGAGTTCATTATCAAAGTGAAAAAAAAAAAATAAAAAATCCATCATTACATGGAAAGTGATGAGGTTAAGCTTATGCCAGTGCTGCAAACCAAGACTTCTAACTGAACAGCACCATTTGCTACTGCACCAGACGCAACTGTAGAAATAGAGGAAAAGATTAAAAAAAGAGAAGGAAAGGTCAAGCACTAACTTGAGCTATTTACTAGTTCAGCAAGTTTTCTTATTTATCTCAGTGACTTGAAACAAACTGAGCAAAGGAATGCTCTGAAACAACCATTTGTTTACTGCCTTGCTCAGAATGGAAGAGGGGCAGGTGGTAGAGGGGAAGAAGTGTTGAAGCTCAGCACAACAGAATTTCAAAAAGCAATTTTCTAAAGCAATGCATCAAAGTTACTGACCATCATATAGCTTAAATCCACGTTCATCTGTTTCTACTTCAGACTCTGGCTGAAGGGGGAAAAAAGTGAATATTTTCAAGGCTGCTTTTATGACCACTGTCACAGATACATACTCTTCAGTTACAAACATAAGAGTTAAACACTTTTTTATCCCAATTGATTAAATTTCTCTTCAAAATTAAACTGCTGTATACAACTGTTAAATACAATACACTTTATTAAATCTAGAACAACAAATTCTCCAAATCATACCTCTTAAATTCATTAGAGCTTTACTTCAGAAATAAGAGCTCCTTCACCCTCCTTAATAAAAAACTCCAATGTCAATGCAAAAGTTGTTTTTCTGTTTTGATTTGGGAGACAATGAACCTATTGTCTGTATGTGTGTAGGGTTAACACAATATCATTAACTTCATTTAGAACGAAGTATCTTGAAAACTGCATCCAACGTATACGCATTCCTTATTTTAAAAGGGTATCAAAGACGACAGTAAACTTCTTTTTTGCTGAGTATACTCAGTGGTTTTGACCACTGAAATTTCAATTACCCCAGTGCTCATTTTATTTCTCACTAAGTTAACATTATTTTAAGCAGCATCAATTTTAAAAGTTTATCAATAGGAGAACTGAAGAGAGAAGAAATGATACTAAAAATCTACTTGAGCCTACTTTTACCTATCAGGTCCTTCCATCAATACTGTTACCTTAAAGAAGTCATCTTGAGAGATTATATCACAGTTGGGAAGCATTTTCTTAAGCTCTTCTGCCAGCGTTGTTTTCCCCCCATTTGTTACACTGAGTTAGAAAACATAGTAAAAACTGCATGAAGACAAAAAACAATCTTATAAACACATGTACAACCTCACACACACACTTCTATATAGTTAGACAAAAAAACACAAACCAAAACCCCCCAGAAGTTTATTCACATTAAATACTATCTACCTCTAGAAATTTTCTGGCAGGTTCCAACAGCTTTCAGACAGTAAATCTAGCAGTGCCAAGAAAGAGGTTAGAGAGATGGTACCTGAGATCTCCAACAGAGACCGAACAATTTCTTAAATGTTACATGCCATAAAATGACACAATTATAAGTTGTATTTGTAATCTATTTTCAAAAAATACCCATTCCAAAATAGAAATTATATCACTTCATTCTGAAAGGAAGACCAGTCTTGAGCTGTAGAGGAAATTTAATTTGCTAATACTTACCCTCCAAGGCCAATAACCAATACTTTCATAGTTTGTTTTCTCCTCAGTTCTTCCCTTTCACTGTGAAAAATAGTAGCCAGTGAAAACTCTTAATTCAGCAACAAGGAAAGCAGCTATTGTGTTAAGAAATACCATTTATAGATAAGCCTTATTTTCTGTCCTTTTGTCCTTTTTTTTCTTTTTGCAAAGCTACTGTCAGAACCTCAACTGCTTGTTCTAATGCTAACAAAAAACCTGCAACATACATGCCGCTTCACAGATTTCAATGCATTTTACCTTAGACAGTATTTTAATCATTTGGGGAGAACTCTGAGAGGCTTAATTCTACCAATATTAATACCATAAGTCCCTAAAGAAAAGTACAATCACTAGCTTAAGCATTAATGATATAAAAAAGACTAGGTAAACAGAAGCTGCGGTGGCAAAACAAGCAAAAAACTTAAAAAAGAAATAAGTGACATGCTGAGGAGAAAGATGTTTTTAAAATTTCATTAAGGGTTATAATAAAGAGTATGTTCAAAGACTCTTTTATGAATCTGGTCTCAGCAGTGTAAGAATTCACCACTCCCTTGTTGTGAGAGTTAACAGCACAGACCATACAAGTGCTCCTCCTCTGCTCCACCACAGAATAATCTGAAGTCATTAAAACTACTGTAAAGGCAGTTTAAGCCATCCTAGCTGACTTAGCACTGAGAAAGACTAGATAGCACTCAATCTTCTCCAGAAAAGACTGAAGACTGAAACTCTGAAAAAGGTTACATTTGCCCACCCATATCCCTGTTGCTGCCAAGAAACCAACCCTTAGGCTCTGGCTGGCTGAACACCTTTGGTGGTCAGAGCTGCCAGAAGACACAATCCTGTCTTTCCCTGACTCTTCTCCTAGAACTTTCTTCTAGAGCGGGTGTTTGCAGAGTCCATAGTGAACTATACTGGAAAACTACTCCAGCTGAAAAACAATTCTGCAAAGGAAGAGGGAGGGGAAGAATGTTAGTTTTCAGCTGAAAAAATTCCCTCCAGTTTACCATCCAGTTACCCGTGTCTGCAACGGTACGGTGTAGCAGAAGGACAGGTAGTAATGGGGCTGCTTCTCTTGGCAGCAGTGCTAATCTACAGAGTTTGTCAAGCCAGTTTAACATTTGTCAAGCATTGCTTTCCATGAGCACACATCAGTTAATAACTATTTAACCACACGCAAACACCCTGTTTTTCACCTGCTCTGTCCTCCTAGGTCACATTTAAAGAGGTAGGGCCTATGACTCCTAAGACCTGAAAGGACTGAGGAGAACACCATCTCCCCTCCCAGACAAACAAGTATCTGTACTATACTAGACAAGAAGACTGTTACAGGGCATCAGCAGGGAAGTAAACCCGCACTATTTCTGTGAAAGTAAGTTTTAGGCATTCAGGCGGAGTCTGAAGTAATAATATCCTTTTGCATTTGGTGCAATGACTGCAAGTTCAACTGTTTCATGGGTCTGTTATATGATCTTTGCATGGTTGCTTTATATGTTTTTTCCGTTAAAAAAAAAAAAAAAAAAAAGACATACTGACTAGTCCAAGTTATCTCCAGTATGATAGCCATAGCTCTGCAGTGGTGCTGCACACCTACAGTAGTTGGCACTGGCAAGTTTTATACATTAGCGTGCAAGGGTCTTCTAAGAATATTGTAATTCTCAAGTCCAGTGATGCATCACCTGTTTATGGCAATTGGCTATCTACTCAAAGAGTGCAAACAGATGATCTGCTCTCAGGAAGTGATGATACCCAGTCCATTAAAAAACCCAAAACCCCAACTCTTTTCTAAAAATCATCAGTAAGGTTTGTGTTCCAGAGGATTAGCCTTTGACTCACAAAAAATACTTTGTAACAATCTAAATAACACCTGGACACACGTGCTGAGCTTTGGACTCTAATTTACGTCATTGTCCATATGAAAGTTAATCCCAGCTTAAGGCAAAAAAACACCGGGATGAAAAAACCACCAACTCCTCCTCCCCCCCAGAGTAATGAGTAACACAAATTGCAAAAGCAAATTTGTCACCAGTGTTGCAACGCAGAAATCCTAAACTACTCTACCCGGGCTCGGCGTAGCATCTTTAAACAGAACATAAACCCAACGACAGCCCTACGGGAGAACTGCTATCACCCTGTTTTTAACGGCATAGCGTGACAAAGCTCCAGCAGCACACGGTAACTAACAGCCGAAGCATGCTTCCTTCCAGGCACCACCACCAGACCCGGGTAGGAATCGTCTCTCCCGGGCACCAAACCCACACTCGAGGGCTGGCGGAGGGGCCAAGGGGAGCGAGCGCACGCCGACGGCCACAGAGCCCCGCACCTCTCCCAACAGCTCACAACGCTTCAGCGTCTCCGGGCTGAACCTTTAACCTTAACCACTCCTTAAAGACACCGGGGGGGGGGGGTACCCGGAAGAAGCTGCTCCGCCCGAAGGGCTTCCACGCAGGCGGAGCCCCCGCCTCTTACGCCCAGCTACGGAGCTGTCCAAGGCGTGCCTACCACCCAGCCGCGGCGGCCCCCGCCGGCACGAAGCTCCCGTCACACGCCCGGGACGGGGCAGCTCGCAACCCACCGGTGTCGCCGGGCCACGGCTCGGCTCCGCTCGGCTCGGCGCCCCGCGAGTACGCGCCCGCGCTCCTCGGCCCTCGCCGCCGCCAACCGCCCTTTGGGCACAAGCCCCACCGCTTCACGCGCCCCCGCGGCCCCGCCCCCGTCCCGCCCCAGCTGCGCACCCCCAGTGGCCGCGTCCGCAGGGCCGCTTGCCCCTCCCGCGCCGGCACCCGCCGCTGGGGGGGGGGAGGATAGCGAGGGGCGGGGCGTCGGCGCGCGCGGGGATTGGCTGGGGCTGGCGAAGCGCCCGCGGCCGCCACTGGGGGCCGCTGCCTATTACACCCGCCCCTCCCTCCCCCGCCCTTCCTTCCTTCCTTCCTCCCTCCCGCCGCGCACCGCTCCCGGGAGCCCGGCGAGGGCTCGCGCTGCCGCCCCCCGCGCCCGTCTACCGCGGGCCCGCTTGCAGGCAGCCGGTCGCCGCCCCGCCGCTTCCCCGTCCGCGCTCGGGCCGGCCCCAGCCATGTCCAAGCCGCCACCTAAACCGGCCAAGCCAGGTAAGGGAGGGGCCCGGCGGCCCGACCCGCCGTCTCCCGGCCGCCCCCGGCCGCGCGCAGTCGGTGCGGGGCGCGGAGCAGCCCGCTGCCCGCTGACACGTGGACGGTTTGGGCGTCGGGTCTGGGCTGTCAGAACAGGGAGCCCGGCCGGGGAGGAGGGGGTGGGGGGGCAGCGGGGCAGGGCCGCCTACCCCTTCCTTTCCCCGCCCCGCCGCCATTAACCACCGCACCGCTTGCTCGGTGTCGGCCGGGGAGGCAGCCCCTTCCGCGGCGGAGCCGCCCTCGGCACGCAGGCGTCGTGCCTGGGCGGGATGCCGCGCCCGCTCTGGCTCGGGAGAAGGTTCGAGAGTGCCCCCGGGGCAAGGCCGCCGCCCGGGGACAGGCCCCCTACCCGCCGCTCCTTCCCGCCCGTCTCTCGGGCTTGCGCAGAGCCCCCTCGCCCCGGCCTTCCGCCTCTGAGGCGCGGCCGAGGCCCGGGGGCTGTGGTGCCCGCGGCCACGCCACCGGCTGCTGTCGAGGGGAAGCTTGTGTAGGCTGAAGCGCACAGGAAACCTTTCAACCGGTTAAGAAACAGGTGTCGAAATACTCTTGAGGTTTGCCCTGTGACTGCCTGGACTAGTGATACAGGCATGAAAGTGGTTTTCTAGTCTGGTCCCGTGCTATGTTCTCCTTCTCCCATGGCATCCACTGCTTCCCATCGTAGGACTCCCAACAGCAAAGTCTCAGTGTGTCTGCCTTTTGACGTTCTGGTGCAAACGTGCGTGTTGCCCTTCCTAGTGCATTTAGTCATCGATGCATAAATTTTTGCTCCTACACCCTTTCCACATAGATTCAGTGCAAAGTTAGTTCCAAAAAATTAGTGACAATCACAGATTTTTCGAAGACTATATTGAAAAACCTTTGGAAGTTGTGGGGTTTTAAACCCTGGAATAGAAGTGGCATCTTTCAGGTAGATGTACGTTATTCTGTTGAAATTTAAGTCATTAGGTTTAGTTTGTTGTTGTTTTTTAAATAAGGAACTGATCTGGAAAATGCAGTTGTTGTTTATCATGTGTGTGTATCATCTCCCCGTATGAGAGGGTAAATTCTTACTTTAAAGTTAAAAATTCATTGGGAATGTAATTAAATGGATAGGACTAGTTGTTTTCTCCCAAAACATGATTATCCAATCCCTAAATACATGTGAATTTCAATGTTTTTCACACTTAGAATAGTATTTGAAATACTGACATTTTTTAGAAGTAGTTAAAAACGTAGCCTAATTGAGTATTTCAACTGGACAGCTTATAAAACAAGTTTTTAATTTGAAGTCAAGTAAGTGCAAACCCAGTTTAGACCATTTAAACTGTCAATCTCGACCTACCCACAGAAGCAAAACCTGGTAAAGCCCTCAATGTAGAGTTTCACCCTTGGAAGAATTTCCTCTGCCCTGCAGTTTGCTAAGCGTCTTTGAAAACAGCTTACTTGAAATGAAAAAGACAGTAACAGAAGCATTGCTGTTGTGGACTCTCACTGAAAGCCCATACTGAGGAAATGTGTGGGCTTCTGAAAGGGTGTGGTGTTGCTCTTAACAGCCAAATGTGTCAGAACAGTAGATTTTTCCAGTGAAGTTGATAACTCAGTTTTCTGATTTGCAAAAAGATGAGTTAAATTTAACCTAAGATTCTTAAGGAGTTAAAGGCTATAGTCCTACCTAACCTGCAGGAGCTAACTCAGATGAGTTACATCTAATACTAGGTGTCTCTCGCTAGTTTGCTGGGGTGCAGTTTTGTGGTATGCTTGATCTGATAAAATGCAGATTGCCATCAAAAGGACAGGTTACCTACCCCCTCCACACCCCCACCATCCCCTGTCCATTCCATTTAGTGACATGACAAGCTGGATCGGTGCTCTGACTTCTTATGTTAGGTTGTTTCTAAGTCTAATGAACTTGCTGAGCTCGTTTACCACATGAATGCTTGACACAGCAAAAGGAAATGGGTAGAAATAAATGCCTGAAGAAGGAGGAGGAAGAGAGTAAGATGCTCTTGGTAGTGGCTTTCAGAGCTGATTAAGGGTAATAAGATTGATTTTGCCAAATCCCTAATTTTTGAAGAAAGAAAGTCTTATGGAGGCTTTTGTGTTAATTTTTTTCCAAGGCATTTTCAGGAACGGACTGTCTTTTAGCATACACCAAAAATTTTCTGTAGTCGTACGACTGGCTTTGTTCTGTCTTTAATATCAGTTATGTCAATGGTACTGTCATTGAATCTCTCAGGGTTATAGATATTAAAATGTGCTAATTAAAGACAGATAAATACAGGAACTGCATGTGGTGAAATAGTTGCTACAGCAGCGTAATGCTGTCTCTTTTGGCAGCTTTTAGACTGCAGTTGGTGGAATGTCTTGGTGCATTTGGTCAAGCTGTGTTAATTTTTCTTCACTGACTATTACCAGGTATCCAATCTATAAACTGGGCTATAACCTGTGTCAGGGAGCAGCAAACCTGCTTGCCTTGCTGTTGCATTGTTACAGTTCAAGACAGAAGAGAAAACAAGACATTGGTTGCTGTAGTCCTTTCCTTTGTGTTCGGGGGGGGGGGGGGGGGGGGAAGTGCAGGCTAGATGGAGATGGAAGGAGATAGCGCAGGTGGTAGGCAAGTGAAAATATTTAGTGAAACAAATATTCATCCTTTCTAAAACAGTGAGTGTTCACTGCTCATCACAGGGGTGTTTGGCTGTTTGGCATTAGGGTTGGATGGCTAGGCAGTGGGGGGAAAAATGTGTGAAGGGAGAAAAACCAACTAGCTATAGCGTTGTGTGGTTTTCTTCAGTATGAGAGCATTTTATCTGACGGAAGGCTCTTCTGTTAATCCTGTGGCATGCACAGCACATTAGGATTTCAGTTACAGAGAGATCGTATTGTCATCAATATGTTTTAGACAATCATCTGATATTTTTGTCAACACTTGAGCTAGTATTTTGGGGTCTGTGGTTAGCCCTTGAGTAAGGGGTCATGATTGTTTTTGGAGGCTTTAGAGGGCTTTTAATTTCTAGTGTTTTTAGACTTTTCTTTTTTAAACAAGTGCCTAGCTTTGCTTTTCTCTTGGGGTTTTGTATTATTATTGTTTTCTAGCTGTATTCTCTATTTAGAGTTGCTGTTGAAGATACAAAGGAGTGGAGTGGGAGTTGAAAATAGCAGAAGCTTTCTCTGTCAGCATTATGCAAGGGTAGGGTTTCCCCTCCATCTTTCAAAAATTCTATTGATGTCTCAAACTACATTATGTGCAGAGTTCATAAACCTCTTAAACATTCTGTGTTGGATGTTAATCCTGTTTACAAAAGTTACTTGCTAAGTCCTTGGAACTTGACAAGCTGTATTGGCTTCTGCTAGTTGTCTCCTTGAACAGTGCTCTCTGTCTGATTATGCATTTTTTTATTAGAGCCTTACACAGTGTGCAGCAGCAGCTTTGGGGAGATGAAAGTGGTATATTAATATTTTAAAGAGACCTTACTTAATTTCATATTCAACAGATAGAGTAAAGATTTGTTGATCCTGGCCTAGAGTCCACACATCATTTACATTTTATGGAGAAAGACCAGCCTTTGTCCCAAGGAAACTACAGTTTTAAATTATTCCAACTGAGGGGAAGGGAGGCAGGAGGAAACGTAACATATGTAACATAAAGGGTTACTGCCTTAAAGTAGCTTTGTTGACTTTGCAGCCACTCATAGCTGTCACAGTTAAAAATAGAATTCTGAGTATAAGTATTTAGTTTGAATCACAATCAAGTTCACTTCACCTTAATTCTTAGATAAAGTAGGAGCTGTGACCGCATTCACAGGAGCAGAAGACCTGCATTGAGTCACATGCTTAAGGTTTTAGACGTAGGCTTAAATTTGGCTTAGGTGGTGGTAGTTTGGGTTGTTTCTGTAGTCAAAGAAAGATTTCTGTTAGCTAGGGAGACGTGAGCATGTGAATGAAGGGAGTTATGCTGTGGCCATCAGCTCTATGGGGAGGAAAACATCAGAGGAACAATTAAACAGTTCCAAGTCTGATTTCAACATGAATTTTAAACTTGCATTTGTGACCCCAAACCCTCTTCTTACTGCAAGCTGCTGGGGCCACAAACAAGCTTCCTACAAGTGAAGGCATTCTGTGTATTTGGAGAAATAAAATTATAAGAAGTAGAAGATTTCAGCATCAGACTGTGCCAGCCAAAATTAATTTGTGAAATTGTGTTCACATACATCTTCTGTGAGAATATTCTTAAATTCTGATTTTCTGTAAACAAATGCTATTTGTTCCTTCCACACCAGCTACTGACTGGTGGAGTCCATGACTGTTCCTGGGCTACCCCAGTTTGTCATCTACACTGGCACCAGTCTACCTTTTGCGTTCTTTTCAACATGTCCCTAAACAGATTCCTAGGCTTTTTTGTTTGTTTAATACACCCTCCCCCCTTCCTCCACTCTGATTTGTATGCCCTATGTTCACTTCCCCTTTCTAACAACCACTAGTTAGAAGTGGAAGATGGTTCTCTAAACAGCGGGGACTCCACTTTTTTCTGTCTTAGTTGTGGCAATCCTTAAATGCTGTTGTACTCTATTGTGTCTCTGTGCAAGACCCTGTGATCAAAATGCCAAAATACAAGCTGCACTCCTGTAAAATGTATTTCCACTACTTTTATTCCTGCTTGAAGATCTGGGTGTAAAGCACCTTATTTTCCAGTTCCTGAGAAGCCAGAAAAAAAAATGTTTCAGTCTGGCCATAATGTCTTTCTAATAAAATTGCCTGTCTCCTAAGAGACATGCAGATCATAAAATGAACATTTCTTTGCTTACTAAAGCAAACTGCAAGCATATTGCAAATTATTCTGATCTGCAGTTTACCTTTGTCATTGTCAATTGACCAAAAGATTGTGACTTCAAATTGCTGGTATACAGTGCCAGGCTGTGTAATTCCTCTGAAGGTTCTTAGGCCAACATTGAGAAAACAAACATACTGTCCTTCTGCCACCATGCTTTCTGTGATGTCAGGCAGAAGATGCTTCTCACTTCCTTCAGAGAAATTCATCTGAACATTTATCAAAATTCATATTCCCAGTTATACATGTTCTGAGAGGAGACTCTGAAACCAGCAGAGGCCCTGGAACATGTAAACTGTCCTTTTTCCTCCCACATCCCAAATCTTATGCATATATTCTCTTTTTGGTCCATTTGTTACAGCTGGGGATTCAAATAATTTGTTTTCAATCAAGTTGGTGCTAGAGAGAGTACCTGATTCTCAACTGCTTCTGCGTAGCCTTAGGGGAGCAAGGAGGAGGATGGCTGATGACAGTTAGCCCAGGATTAGCTTGAACGTGTATGGGAGTTGATAGACTTGAAGTTTTCTAATTTATCTGTAGATGACCATGGCCAATTCTGATTTTCTAGGGCACAGAGATTAGCCCATTCTCTGTATTATAAGCACTGATAGTGCTTTGTGACACCCAGTGAGTCTGTTTATCTACAGTAGGTTAATTATTCTGATTTTTGTGGTAGTCTAGAACTGCTCACTCTAAATATACCTAATGAAAAGATGCTGCATCAAGATCAATATCTGATTTGTAGAACCTTGTTTGCATCAATGAGGTGTGATTATGTCTGTCTATGGCAGGCAAAGCAGAGTGTGAAATGCTAACAAAAGACCTCTGTCACTCCACTGGGGCCAAGCCTTGGTAGCTCCTGTGAACATTGGCTTACTGTCATGATTATTTTCTTAATTAAAATAAATGGCTCTTGCACAAAGTACTTTTTTTTTTTTTTTTTTTTTTTCTGGAGGAAGTAAGATAAACTGACAGCTAATGAAATTGCTTTCCCTCCCCTTTGGTGCTGGAAGTTCAGCCTAACTCAAAATGTAAATAAGTTATGCCATGGATGGGTGGGTCCTTTTTTTTTTCCCTTTTTTTTTTTCTTTAACGAGTGAAAGCAAACAAGAGGAAAGCAGAGAATGCTTTGGTGGCAAGTTGAGTAAAAGGGGATTTTAACGCTAGTGTCTGTAGTGGTACAGAGAAGCTGGTGTGAAAGAACTGAAAGGAAGTGGAAAAGAAAAAGCATCACTGTGAGAGAAACAGTAACTCCTTGTTGTGAAAACACTTAGGGCTTCTTTGGAAACAATCTTCTGTTAATGATACTGCAATTAATTAAAAATAAACCTCAAAATTGCTAGGAGGAAACAAAAAGCTTCTAGTCTCTTGAGAAAATGGTCTTTTTATTTATTACTTTGTATTACAAAGCACAGCAGTGATCTTGTTTCAGTTCAGTACATATCAGAAGCTGCATTTTTAAGCTGCTGTTACTGTCTAGCACCTCAGTTTCTTTTCTTTTATGCACTTAGCTGGGAGAGGGTCATATTAGAAATCACTTGCCTGTTTCCTTTCCTCATAAAAGCATAACTTATAGAAGTTATCCAACATAATTTGAAGGGTGTGAGGTCAGCCCAGCCTGATAAAGCTGGTTAGAGGGAATTGTTAGTTTGACTCCTTTATCCTGTTGTTTTGCTGGGGGAGAGTTTGGCAAATTGTGGCTTGGGGAGTTTGTATGCTGAGAATATTTGTATCTGTTTAGTATGTGTAATAAGTTATCTTTTTTTATTTGTCAGTTGTTTTGCAGATGTTTAATACAAATTCCATGAGAAGGGAGAAGACAGTCTTGTGGCTAAAGTGTGGGTTTGAAAAGAATCTTTTAAATTTGTCCCTGTGCTTAGAAAAAGGTTTATTGTGGGACACATCACTGCACTGTGCCTCCATTTCCTTTCCTTTTTAAAAAGGATACTCCCCTCATTAGTCATGCTGAGAAAAAAGTCATTAATGTTTGCCTGGTGCCTTGAAATCTTAAAAAGTTACATGTGTCTTCTGGATTCCAGTTATTCTGGAATCCTCTAGAAGTACATGGTGGGGAGGTACAGTCAGTCAGCTTCCAAATCAGTGCTCGTGTATTAGTTCTCCATCCTATATGAATCTTACAACGTGGTTTGTAGTGGAGAGATGGTAGTAAGGGAAAGCACCTGAGGACCTCCTGTGGTCCCTAACTTTTTGCGTATTCCAAAGGACACCCGCTAATGCAAGCTCTAAGTCTGTCTGCATGCCTAGGGATGGGCATTACTAGATAAAAGTACTTCAAGTGATTACAGGTACTCATGTGCCTAGTAAAATACAATTTGTCGGTATTTGCAGAACAAAGATTCAAGTCTAATGTGCCCTTTGTTTCCTTACATTTTGTTATTTTAAATCTTCTAGACTGATACTTTGCATTAAAATTTGGAACAAATAATTGCCATGCCAAGTGCTAAAATCCTGGTTTTGGCTCTTAAATGCAGCAATATAACAAGGCTTCATGTCTGTTTATCAGGAAATATTTAGAAGATTGGTGCCAGTAATGAGTAGAGCTTAACTCCCATATAAGGTGCTGTAAAGTTAACCAGACCTGCAGTTCTACAGATGCAAATCTGTACTTTGTATTTCATCACAGGAAAATGTTTTAGAATGTGTTGTGCTGTGTGTGACACCACAGCTTGACATTTGGGGAAGTAACTGTCTGTTTCAGTTGTATAGCATTAAAACAAAACAAACCCAAAAAGACAAAAACCCACCACAAAACCCCCCACCATTAATTGCCTTTTGTTTAAACAACATGTCAGCAAGACTTCTATCAGCATCAGTGTTTCCATTCTTTTCCTTCCCTTAGGGTGTGATAGGTTTAGAAAACCTGTTGACACAGATGCAGTTCATTGTTGCAGGAAACACATACAACACACAAATCTATATTTCTTGCTTTTCCCTGTCTTCTGCTGTATTCTCATTTCCCCTTTTAATATTTCTTACTCTTCCCTTTTGTTGTCCATTTCCTCCTTTTACTTACATAAAACCTTGAAAATTGGTGGGTGATGGTTAAAGTTGCCAGAGTCATCAGTGTGCAGTTCTGTCTTGCATTTTTCTGTCATCTATGTAAGAAAGCCAAGCAGAAGGGACAGTACTCCATGTCACCCATCCCGTTCTCTTTTTTTTTTTGTTTGGCTTCTCCCCAGCTGCAGTTCAGACATTTCATTCTGAAGCTCTTAGGGCAAATTACTGTCTACTGTCCTTGTTCATAATTTCTATATGGGTAATGAACAGAACACAGGTTTCATCCTTTTTAGCTGTTGCTATAGTGCAGGTACTTAGTCTCCTTAGTGAAGCAAAGGCCTGAGAAGTGTTGGACCTTTTATGTCTAGGAAATGGCTGCTGTGTGAGAGAGAGAACCAGTAAAGCCAAACTGAAATTTTATGGTGTTACTAAAAAATATGATCTGTAATGGGGGCACAGCTACAAATTGGAAGAAAAATCATGTATAGAGTGTCTACATGCATTTGGCAATCTAGCAAGTTTACACAGATTATTTTCATGGTGATACTTTTACATACACTTAGCTCCAGAAAAGCCTAAGACAGAGGACTACAGAAATGTTTTGCTTCGTAGTTATGCCTTGATAAATACCACTTCATAAACACATGCTGTGGCATGGCTTTTGCTAGGGAATATCCAGAGGTATTTGAAAACATCTTTTAAGAGTCACCCCAAGACTGAAGTATGCTGCAAAATGGCAGCATATACAGTTGAGTACCATCCTCCCTTCTCAAGCCTCTCAGCATATATACATTTAGACTGACAATTCAAAAGCCCTTAAGTTAACTTTCTAAAATGATCACTGTTGTGGGTAGGCTTTAGATACTGGGGTAATAAAGGCTCCATCTGGCAAAAAACAGGCAAAAATTTTGTAGCAATGGTTCTTCTTTACAAAAGGGTAAAGGCTTATTCTTGAGACATAAGGAAACCTACTCTCTTGTTACTCAGTTCTCTGCATACAATGTACTACAAAAGATTTTGTGTGTGCACACTTTATTGTACAGTACGTTGGCAGTAAGTTCATAAGTTTGAGGATACAAAATAGCCTCAGCTAAGTTTGGTCTGAGTAATACATTGTCCTGATGGACCAAATACTGCTTTAATCACAAGTTAATCTATATAAACATGTGAAGTATAGTGTAAGAACCTGAAATACAGCTACATACTTAACATGTTTAAAAGTAAACAAACCTACATAGTTAAGACTTCAGATATTTAAATGTAAACAATACCGAACAGTCTGCATAATATATTTCTCCACTGAGTTCAGTGGACTTCAGCAGTTCAGCTAATAAAATTATGTAAGATATATGTTTCTTCTCCTGTACTCATCTTTCTGCTTGCTTTCATCAAGACTTTCTGCTTGGTGTTCTTGAAATGTACCTTTATCGAATTTTTAAAAAAAAATGTTTATAGAAATGCTTCTTTTGCAGTTTATGCAATTAAATTTGCACCTCTCTGCATTAAGGTTATCTTTTCTTGGCTTGGATGCTGCTGACAATGTCTTCAAAACTGCCCTATTAAAATAAACATTGCCCACTTCTTAGAATTGTAAACACTATAGCTTATTTTAAGCATCTGAACAGAACACCATATCAGTTGTACATTCCATACATAGGACTTGGTGACCATTTGTCATTTTTCTTAAATGCAATGATTCTGTGCTACTGCATTATTTTCCTAATTAGTAACAACTACGGGTAGGTATGAGAACGTTGCAGATATTGGTCATTGCTTTGTTTATTTTTTCCTTAATTCAGTATCATTTGACAAATCTGATAGTATTAATAAAATGTATACAACTTGTATGAGTGTGTGTATAAGGGTGTATATGACTGAAACTAACTTTGCCTCAGAAATTGATGGCAACGGTTGACTTACATGGTGACCTATGAAGACTGTATTAAGTGTGCACAGGAGGAAGCTTGCATTTAGCTGACCAGTTGGCCCATTTCCTTCAGAACCTGTGCTGCTGGGTTGAGTCTTTTCATCATGATTTTCATTGACAGAGGCATAGCACAAATTCTTTCAGCAAGCAGCTTTAAGGGTTAAGGAAAGGAATTTATTTGGATTTGAGGGCTGTATGTATATGCTGTCTTTAGAAGTCATGATACTGATACTGGGTTTGTTTTTTTTTTTTTTTTTTTTTTTCAGGGCAGGTTAAAGTGTTCAGGGCCCTGTATACATTTGAGCCCAGAACGGTAAGTATATCTAGATTTTAGGGTTTTGAGAAGCTTTTTAATTTTATCTATAATAGCATTTCTTCAGTTCTGCTAGGGTTGGCCTGTTAGACTTACTGTACTATGTTTTCCGTGAAAAAGCCTGTTGATGGATATCGGTTCTTAATGTGATTAAAACTGCCTGATTAATCATCACTTTCCTTTTTTAAGTCCAGCTCTTTTTTAAAAGCAGCATGCTTTCTCCTCTAGCATCAGTTACCTGCAATCTAAGATCAGCAATCTAAGTGATGTTTTTCTTTTCTTCCAAAGGCAACAAAGATAATCGAGAACTAAGATTTGATGAACTGGGACCAACCAAAAAAGGGAATGAAGTTAACAAATACAAGATATATTTCAATGCTTTTTTTGCACAGTGCTCTGTTGGAAGGGCCACAGTCTTTTTCTTTAGTTACCATGAAGGTCACAGATCCAAAAAGTTAGCTGAAGGCAAGTCAAACTATAGTATGAAAGACTGTCAGGCTGTTGTCTAGTTGCTACAGAATTTGAGTTATTGTTCTTTTGAAAGAAGAGCTGAATGTGTTCTACTTTATCCAGGGACTTGTTTTACCTAAGTAAAGTTTTGTTTACTTTTCCTTTTTTTAATTTTTTTTTAAGCCAGATGAACTGTACTTTGAAGAAGGAGACATCATTTACATCTCAGATATGGTGAGTCTACAAGACATCCGCTATAGACTGAATACTTCTGAGATGTGGCTTATCCCTTCTAAAATATTTTCCTTTTTCTCTGCAGAGTGATACAAATTGGTGGAAAGGAACTTGCAAAGGGAGAACTGGACTAATTCCAAGCAACTATGGTAATGTCTAGAATATTTTCATTTGGTAAGATCATTCACAAAGGAAATCACTAAATAAAAATAACTGTTACAGTTCAAAAACTGATCACAGTATTGGCATTTGACAGTCCTGTACCACAGTATTTCAGAATACATCTGTGATACCAGTCACCACTGTACATCAGCAGTGGACAGGCTGTCTTATGTTTTTTATAACCTAGGTACAGCTTGAGTTTGCCAAGTGTTCATGTTTCTGGTTGTGCAGGTTAACAGCAAGAGATGCTCTCAGTTTTGAGGGGAAGAATGCTTGGAGCTAAAGGATGGTTTTACAGATGGCACATGAAACTATAGGCTTGTATTCTTGATAACCTCAATGAATCTACTACAGTTTTTAAGATCTTCTCGTTAGCAGTATCTTGGCTATATTCCCTCAGTGTGTACATTGCCTTTTTTTTTAAGTAGACCTAAGGATGGACAGCTTCAGCCTTTAGTAGCTTTGAGATCAAGAAGTTTGGCACAGTGCGGGGTGGCTTGTTACAGAGATAGATAATCAATACTGGATTTGTTAAGTAAATCTGCGTATGGACAGGAAGCTAAAACAGATTGTAAGCAATTCTGTAGACCTCCTTTGCCCGCCCCCCCCCTTAAGAAATAGGGCTCTTTTGTTTCCCATTTGTTACTTTTTAATGAATATATTCAGCCACAGAAAACATTCGTTTTTGAGGGGATTGCACCACATTAAATATCCCATACCTGTTTGGACTGACTAGAAATTGCTTTTTCAGATTCAACTAAAATCACTTTGAAAAGCTGTGAGTACAGACAACGCAGCACAATTTTTCCAAGTCCTCCCAGGAAATGTAGGCAGAGTAGCAGTGTCACGTGACAGATTGTGTCAGAACTGCTAATAATGTTAGTAACTGTGGTTGCTTCATGCTGTCCCTTCTTCCCTAGGAGACATTATGGTAGCAATGCTATGATTCCCTGCCCTGACTTGTAGTTAGTAGAAATACATTCACAGAAGCCTGTGGTTGTTATTGAGACCATGGCATCAAATGTCACTTTAGTTTGTGACTTACAGGCTGATTCTACTCTTGCCATCTGCCAGAAGTGGTCAGTGTTATATAAAAGAACAATAGTTTACACATGCTTACCTACACTCAACTTTCTTTTGAACATTGAAGTGTGTTATATTTAAAATAAACCCACCAACTTACTAATTCAGTTTGTGTTCCCATTGAGATCATTTGGAAAAGTTGCTTCCAGAGTGCTTTACTGAAAAGTTACCTGAGCAATGGTTTAACTTCCATTTTAGGCCAGGCAGGGGTGTGTGAGGTGGTCGTGTCTCTGCACATTCGCAAAAATTTCATGTGTAAGCAGAATAGAAGCCTTTGCAGACCCTAAAAACAAAGTACCAGGAATGTGTCTTCTGATTTAGGCAAATTGTGCAAAAGCCCCAAAGGCCTGCTTCTGCTGGTTGCCACCCATTAGGACTGCCTAGGTTTAGTCTTAACCACTGAAGCACTGTGATCTCCTGTGCTCTTCCACAACCTTTTTGCAAAAGGGAGAGACAGATGTGAAACTACTGAGTCTCTGGTGGGGTCTTGTGCTCCATCTGCTGGGCTTGAAGTTACACATCTGAAAAGACTGTGAACAGAAAAGCTGAAGATGACAGAATCAGTGTATCTGTATTTAAAATACTTATTACTGCACTTCGGACAAGAATTTTCTAAAGGCAAAGTCATTTTTAGGCTTTTGAGACAGTGTTAGTGTTAATGTTTTCTACTGTGCACAACAAGCACTGCTTAATATGACGAGCATGTTCTGCTTGTGTAATGGCTGTCTGCTCTGGGACTGGCTTCTCCCACTCTGATTTAGGATTCTGTTCACTGTTTGCTCAGATTGTTTTAAACCGAAATACCAGAATCTAGCATTTGGGTTTTATTTTACTCACAGCTAGAGAGATAAGCATGTGAAATATTGCAGTTACAAGCATTACAGGAGGAATACACACTAAAGTAAGAAAATATCTAGATAGGCCACAACAGTCTTGAGACTTTTATTTCTCGTAACTCATGTACATTGTATTTGCCTGTATTGCACCTGACTACAGTTAACAGTTTGATCTGAGGAACACCCTTTCACATTCTCCCTGCCTTCTGTAACAAGCCATAGTACAAGGGCATAGAGAGCCTGCTCATCTCAGATTGTACACTGTCCTACTGGCCTGTATCCTTCATAGTTACAGTGTTTGCCACCTGAAAAAGAAGATTTTAAAAAAGAGTTTTCAGATTATGGTCCCACTTGCAACTGTTTCACAGTGCTGTTCAGTTTCTTTTTGCTGTTGCAACAGCACAGTGACCAGGAACTGTTTGTGACTCCTCTCTAGTAAAACCTAAAGCTTGTGAGATGAAGAAGAGGTCTACAGAAGCCTGAACTCCAATCTGCCCATCACTACATTCATTGTTTAAGCAGTTTTGATTTGCAGATCTCCTGCAAGTTTTCCAGGGAAAATAAAAAATCTCTGTAAAACAAATAGGAATGCTATTGACAGTGGATTTTTTTTAGTTAGCCTTCACAGACCTGTGGGAAATAATTTACTCATAACTACAGATGGCAAGCTGTAGGGTGAAAGCCTAGCCACATGCAACTGCTCAAAACCATCTTACAAGTGTAGAAAGGGAAGTAACAACTGAGATGAAATATTGCCAGATTCCCAGTGGCTTGTAACCACTGATCAATTTGATGCTGTTCTTTGAAGTTTTCACAGGCTCTCCTCTGAATTGCTTTCCCATACACAGGAAATTGAAGTCCATCTGACTAGTCCATCACTCTCAAATCCCTTTTCACATTAGAATCAAATATGTATTACTGGTTCTTCTGGAATAAATCAAAGTTTTATTTCCACATAGGCATTAAATATCTGTTCAGTTTCAGAAGTAGTTAGAATTTACGCTCTGTTTCATTTCAGTGGCAGAGCAAGCTGAGTCTATTGATAACCCACTGCATGAAGCTGCCAAACGTGGTAAGTGTGATTTGGGTTCTAGTTGTGTAATGTTAAAGGATGATGTGTTTG
The DNA here is from genome assembly GCF_900496995.4 of Aquila chrysaetos chrysaetos. Lineage (NCBI taxonomy): Eukaryota > Metazoa > Chordata > Aves > Accipitriformes > Accipitridae > Aquila > Aquila chrysaetos. The sequence continues at coordinate 48,563,275 of NC_044030.1, forward strand.
CTTTCTGCTAAAGTAATAATAATATATTTGGAGTGAAGATGTCCTGTCTGTTTTGGTTGTCTGGTATCTTGAACAAGTTATCTGGTAAGTTTTGCAGCTTTCAGAAGCTGAGCTGGTTTACAGCCTGGTAGAATTGCCACTCTGTGATTGTATACACAGAAAAAGAGTTTGGTACCATCCATTTAACTACATAGGGATGTAAAGGTCTTCTGGGAGTGGAAGAAAAGATGTTTGGTATGACTTGGACTGGTTTTATGAATTATAAATGTTGCTGCTAATTACTTTTTCTCCTCATAAGTTCATAGGAGGGGGGACTGACAACCTTCAGAAAGAACTGTGTGCCTTTAATGGTTCTGTTAACTTTCCAAAGAAAAAAACCATCAAAACTGGATTTGTCTTTCAGGCAACCTAAGCTGGTTGAGAGAGTGTTTGGATAATCGAGTTGGGGTCAATGGCTTAGACAAAGCAGGAAACACAGCTCTGTACTGGGCATGCCATGGAGGCCACAAAGGTATTGGAGAATTACTTTGAAATTACTGTTCTCTGGTTTTCTTGATTTGCTTGTTAGACTGATTGCTAAAATTGCAGTACTAAATAATAAAGCCAGATTTTTTTAATGTCCTTCTAGTTTTTTTAAATGAAAAGTTAAAGCTAGAAGGGAGGTTCAGCTCCATCAAATGCTGTGTGTTTTGTTGTTGCTGTTCATGTAGGCATTCTAATCAGTGTAACTTAGAAGCAGAGTGGGAAGAAGGACAGACCAAAAAGAAGTGTCGTATTGTTTTGGGTATCTTATGCAGTAGCATTTGTTTGCGACTAATGGTTGTTTGCTCAATGCAGTCTGCTTGTTACAGATTTTCATTGGCTGACTGGATCGCTCTTTCATTGAATCTTAACCAAAATTTATACTGTGAACACAAAAAAGTCTATTTTGTTTCCACTAAATTTTTCTCTTTATTCCCCCCGCCTTGTTTTCTGCAGATATAGTGGATGTTCTGTTTACTCAGGCAAACCTAGAGTTAAACCAACAGGTAGGTTAAACCAACAGACCCTTACAGTAGAGGTGTGATGTTATTTATCCTTGGTACAAGCTGAAAGGTTTTTTTGCTGTATTTTAATCCTGTTGCTTTTCCCTCTAACTCTACAGAACAAACTGGGAGACACAGCTTTGCATGCTGCTGCATGGAAAGGTTATGCAGATATTGTAGAGATGCTGCTGGCAAAGGGTAAAGATCTTCACCAAGGTTTCAACAATCTGTGTAGCAGACTAGATTCCTGAGTGTTTATTAATCTGTATTTTTTTAAGGGTTTTCCTATAACCCAGGTACAGTCCTTAGCCAGCTTACCTGCCTGACTCTATAAGCCTTACAGAAAATCCTGGCAGCTGTTTGGAAAGTAGATACCTCACCAGCTTAAGATAAATTTCATCCTGCTTTGCAGACAAAATTAGGTACTTAACCCCAGAACGGCAATGAACATCTGCTTCCTGGAAAGGGAGAGCAGCCAGCAAGTTCCCTAGCCAACTGTAGCTTAAGGAGGAGCATCCGTAGTTTTTATTCTGCTTCAGGGAAGTCCACAGATGAGATTCCCTTGTCCATTACTGTTCCACCCATGCTACTGAAACTTGTATTGTAATACCATTGCTCAAGAAATAGCTGGGACTGATTCATGATGAAAATTTTCTGTTATAAAGGAGCAAGAACAGATCTGAAGAACAATGAGAAGAAACTGGCTTTAGACATGGCGACCAATGCATCTTGCGCTTCCCTGCTTAAAAAGAAACAGAGTGCAGGTATTTCTGATTTTGTTATACTGATACAGTTTTCCTTTTTAGAGGACACTTAAAGTTTTGGCCAAATATCAATATCTTGATAGCCATAAAAACCACTTGGGAGCTACATGGGCTAAGAGTTGTGTTTGGGATGGTTCACTTGAGAGGACTAGTTCAGCAGGGCTATGATAGAGACCTGTGGTTTATCGCATTCAATATTGCTGATTCCACACAAAATGCCATCTTTTGTCAGCAAGAGGCAGGAGAGTTCAGAGATGTGGAAAGACAGAAAGAAAGCAAGGATGGAAACTGCTTTAAAAGGGACATGGTATGAGAGTAAAACAATGTGGTATGTTCCCCCTTACTGCTGTCTGTTCTTCCAAACTAAGCCAAACAAACACCAACAGATGCTTCTCTTATTTTCTTACTGCTAATTTTTTTACATTTCTTATTTCGATGTCTCCCTGAGTGACTGTAATAGAGAAATAAAGAAAGAATGCTTTCAGGTATTATCAAGCTGTCTCACTGCCTCCCACTTGTGTTCATCTCTCCTAATGGCACAGCGTCCATGTACAAAAGAGTTAGAGGTACATGGCTATTTTAAAAAGCTGAACAAAGACTGAATATTCAGTATGACATAATTAATGTTACCTGTAGCTTTCAGGAGGCTGAAGTTAGGGTGGAAACCCTAGGTGAATTACACATTAAATGAGAAATTACTTAAAAACACAGGCAGAGTTACAGCTTGTATCAGTGAAATACGCAGTCTAGCAACTGTATTGTCACAGGGCTAGTGAGAACAGAGGGAGTACTAACCTGTGGGTGATAAGTGGTTGTGGGAATTAAATGGTGGAATAGCTTACTGCAGCTTTAGAAGGCCAAGAAGAGCAGTTGCAGCAAAAATACTGTCCAGCTTTTTGATAGAGGTAATATCAGGATTTTCCAGAAAACCTTGACAAATTATTTCCATCAGTTTTGACTGAAGAAAGAAGTTTTAACAAAGGGTGGAATTTCTTCTGTTTTCATTTTTTTTCTAATGTTAGTTAATGCCTGTTAGGAGCACTTACTTAATCTTTGTCAATTGTAGGCACCTGGTACAGGAGTATTCTCTGTTCTGATGGCCCTAATAATTGTGTTAATGTTTCATTTTCTGATAGTAGGTAACTTATCTTCTACTTCTGGTGCACTTGCTTCACTCCAAGTTAATTTTGTTTCATGGCTGGCTGATTTTTCATCCTTAGTCACTTCATCTATCACCAGTCTCTGGTGCTCTCACACACTATCTTTTCTTGATTGCCTTGATAGAAGACCTGAATTTCTCAGTCTAACTGGAATTTCAGTATTAGCTTCCTTGTTTGTTTTTCTGTCTTAATTTGGCCTTTTATAATCTCTGTGACACCACTGATCTGTATACTTTTGTTGAATTTTGTATTTTCTTGGGTTTTTTTATTCATTTCATTTCTGTGTATATTGGTTCTACATTTCAGGATTTCCAAAGTCTGAGTGAAACAATTGTTCTTTTTCAGAGATTCAGTCCTAAATCAGTAGTCTCCCTGTCCCCAGTTTCAAATCTGTAATAAATATGGTATTTATCGTAGTCCGTCTATAAAACATTGTTTTATCCAAGGAGGCTTACTTTGCCTCCACTTAAATGTTCAGTTTTGTTTTAGATGTATACGCAGACATTCAAATGTCATGATTGCTGAAGTGTATGCTAAGAAATGAAAACTAGTAAAATCCTGTCATAGAAATGCAAAAAGATTGTGGTGTTTGTGCTCCTGAATGACGGAACAATTGTTATACAGAAGAAATGGGATTTGTCCTTTCTTGAAGTATGGCCCCTTGAGCACAGGGCTCTAGAATTTCTCTTTTCTTTCCTTTCTTCCTTTGTTGCTTCTCCTACTCAAAAAGAAAAAAAAATTCTCTTAGATTTCTTTTATCAAAACAGTTGGTCAGTTTTTAAATCTACTCACTTTTCTTCTTCCAGAAGTCTAGTATAACATGGTTATCACTCCTGTGAATTATGTCAGTCTTGTTATGTCTGAACCTGATATTTTTAGTACTTTGTTTTAATATATTATTGCAAAGCTATGACTGGTTAGGATCTCGTGGTTCCTGGCTCTCAGTAGCGCAATATAATATACTTTATATGTAATCCATATTCCTATTCCCAAATATTTGAAAATCTGTAGGCAAATAATAATCTATCAGAAAAAGCCCATGCTGTTTATCTTTGTACAGTCCCAAAGGTAGGTGTAGTTCTCCACGTGCTGCTGCACATCTGGTGAATATACTTTAATACTCCTGTTTTCTGCTCACTATCCTTCAAAAGGAAAAGCTCATAAGTAGATCTAAGAAATAAATATTCAGGAAAAAACCTGGGTGAGTAAAGAGGGAGGGGAGAGGATAGGTGGAATGTGTTTGATTTTAAGCAGAGAATGGCAGCCAGCTAGGCACTCAGAATAAAACCGTAGAGGCTCTTCCACCAACTCATCCATCCTTTCCTTTGCTTTTTAAAGGTAATATATACAGAAAATAGAATTAAAGAGTTCCAACTCTGCTGTAGAGGTTCCAAGGAGCCACCAGATGGCTCCTGAAAGTCATGAACAGAAGAAATCTTGTATGTAGGAGATGTGCTTGCTGGTTTAGCCCTACCTTTGAGATCCAGATCTACAGCCCCATCTGTGTAGCCCTAACAGCTCTAAATGATAGAGGAATCAGGTTTCTTAGATGCTTGTTTGCAAGCATGGCAAATGTGAAGCTTTTTCTGATTTTATTCTGGATTAAGAGAGCACTTTGTTTCTTTCCAGGTACAGTCCGAACATTAAGTAATGCAGAGGAATACCTTGATGATGAAGACTCCGATTAGCGTTTTTCATTCAGCCTAAAGAACTATAACTTGCATTGCTTATGTCATTCCCAAAACATACCTTTACAACTGTAAAAATACCTTACTGAGAGTCTTCCAATACAACATATAAATGAGAGAGTGAAATCATGCTTTCCAAAGGAATAATCTTGATGTGTGCCAGTAGATGCCACATTTAAAATCAGAGTTCCTTTGGAGTTATCTCACAGAGGAAGTGTGGCATTCCCTTATCATTGAATGGGCAAAGGACCACCTTCTACACTCATAGGTTTCATCTCAGGCCTTCCCAGCAAGTGCCTTGTGTCTCTGGGATACGCTTCTCAAACTGAAATGTCCCTCTGGGACAGCAGGACACCCTTGCTAATGTTTCCCAAAATCTCCCTGGGTATAGGTTTGTTTGTGCAGATAAGATAATACTGGCAGAGTCAGTACTGGCTGACAGGCATGAGTGGAGATGCTGGTCTAAAGAGTGGCTATCTTTTGCCCACATGGAGCCAGCAAGACAAGGTTTGATTTTTTTGGTAAATTTTTTTTCCCCCTGTTCCTTCCTGTACTCCTTTAAGGGGTAGAATGACATGGGATGATCTGCCCCTGGATGCTTTGTCTTCTCTATTGCTATGGGCCCAATCCCTGAAATGTAGACTCAGGTGAAATGCTTGCTTAAGTCAGTTCTGTTTGAGAAATACACTTAATTTTGGACTTAGTGACTTGATTATTTTGCTTTTTGAAGTGCATTATGCTGAAACTATTCATAGTGAAAGGAAGACAGAATATTTTTCTATTTATCTTGCCTGATTTTTTTTTTTTACTGATCTCTCACTTTTATTTTTTAAAAGTATTCTTATATTTTGTCCTAAAGTACCTCAAAGCTTAAACATGTTTGAAGGAATGAGGGAAGATGTATATCAAATATACCACAGGTATCTTTAGAAGAGATATCTGAAGCTGAATAAACATTTTTAAAATTTATTGCTGCTTCTTGTGAATTAAATAGAACTAAAAAATGAATTGAGCCACTTTGAATCTTCCCTGCAGAGTTAAAAAATAAGTATGTCCTTCAGATTGCTCAAATAGCTGCAGCCAAATATTATACCCTACTGAAGGATTTTTCCTTACTGTGATGGTAAGAAAATGTTACAAGTATTTGAGATACAATCTAATTTTCAATTTTTGTTGCTAACTTCCCTATTAGCAACTTCAACAGATACACTCCAGCACAAGTCTGTGATACTTAAAAAAAAAAAAAAAAAAAAAAAAAGAAAAAAAAGGCAAAAAAATAAAGCTCTTGTGAAAGATTGGGGATAAATGAAAAGCTCTTGTGAAAGATTGGGGATAAATGAAAATCACACTAAGTATTTTAGAGATTAAAAAGAAGTCTAGAGCACTCTAACATCCCACTTTTAAATATATATTGAACCAGATTTTTGTATTTTTATTATCCTGGAAAGAACTAGATACAGGTGTATCTTGTTAAATGAGCACTTACCAAAGAAGGCAGCATTTGATTGACCAGAACTGTGTAAGATGGAGGTGTTGCACAAGTAGTCATCTGCAGGTATAATTCTAAACTGTTTTAAGTGTTAAAACCATAGAACAAATGTTTTAGCCCTGTGAAATACTGTGATTAACTGAACAGCAATGTTTTGTTTTGTGTGAACCTGAAGATCCTAGAGGGGAAGAAATAAAAACCAAAGCCACCAAGTTTTTCTCTGTAGCTTTCATTAGAACAATTGTTGAACATGACTCATAATAGACACTGTCCTGCTTCACATTTTATCAGCCAGCTGTTTTTACTAGCTCAGACTTTTAACCACAGTCAAGCCACATGTTATGTTGCATGCTGTTGATTAACATGATGCAGTTTCACTGTGCAAGCCAAAAAGGACCTGTACTAAGGGTAGAGCAGCAAGAAGGTTCAGGTATCTCTTATGTGAGTCTTTTTCCTGCATAAATGAAGCTCACAAGGATAAATTCTTCAGTGTCACAGGACATGGAGAGAATGGCTCTTCCCAAGTCACCAGTTTCTCTGTCAAGCTTTGGAGGCAGAATTTGTGTTCATAAATAACTCTTAGTGTGGTGTCTTCTGCTACGATGGATTCAACATCCTACAAGTTAATTGCAGCATTTGATTTAAAATTTTAATGTTATGCTTACATCTGTGGAATTAGCTGCTGCCGGAAGACACTGTGTTCTTCTGCGAACAGATCTAGGTGCTGCAAGGGAAGAATGGTGACAGAAGTGCAAGTTGGGCCCAAAGATTGCCTGTGAAGTCCTTACTGAAGTGTCCTGAAGGAGACATAGTTACATCACAAGGCAGCTAGCTAGTGCTGTAATTTGTTTCTAGGACCAAAATTACTGCTTTTTTTTTTTTTTTTTTTTTTTTTACAACTTTGTTTTTCGTCATGCAACTGTCTACTCATCTTGTGAAATACAAATGACTGTGAAAACTTTCAGGCAATAAATTACTTTTTGCCTAACTCTAGCAGTTAAGTTTTGATTTAAAAAAAAAACAGCAAAAGTCTTATAGCTAGAAGGTATTACAGCTGGAGTATGATGATACAATGTTTTACTAGTTATGCAAACCTACTTACTCCCCTTACTTTTCTCCAATGTGTGCGTCACTGTAGGCTCTTGGATAAATTTAAGACTCTCCAAGAACAGCTGCATTCAGGTTTGTAACAATAAGAAAAGTAGGTTTTTAAGAAGAGCAGCAAAATGAAAGTTGTCAAGCTCATGGTGTCTACTAACTGCACATTGAAGGATATTCTGTCTGGTGTGCTTCTGGCTGAATTACGTGTGTCCCTTTCTATTGAAAATCAGCTATGTTCCAGTTAGAAGTGCTGTACTGTTAGAGGATAGAAATTGTACTGATTTATTTGAGGCTTTTTCAAACTAAACCAGTAAATTTCCTGTCTGTTTCACCAAAACCCAAATACTTAATCCCTGTTTTCTAGAAGAGAAAATGGGACATTTCTTGAACTGTCTTTAGTGTAGTTCTTAGACAGTCCATGTGGGTAATCTTCAAGTTATTATGCTGTTCTAAGACAAAACCCACCTTACTGAATTCAGCTCTTCTTATATGTCCCATCACCTGAAATATAATTTGCTTAAAACAGTCACATTAAATGTTTAAAATCAGTGGCCTATTTTCTAACACACTCTCCAGCTTAGAGCCCTCCCTGCTCCTGAATCCTAATTTCTGAAGACAGCATTGTGTTTCTTGTGCTTGAGTTTTATATCAAGGACCAAAGACTGCTGAAAGTAAGTTAGCCTGGCCTTGTGATCATTTCCATTGTATGCTACAAAGTCAGGTATTTGAGCATGCAGCATACATCACTGAATTAAAGATTTGTTTTCAGCTGTTGCCATCTTCTAATAAAGCCACTGAAATGGAACACAGCAGAGTAAAAGGTAATGGGCCATCAATTTGCTGCTTCTTGAGACAGATGTAAGCTGAAGTTACAAAAAGTCTTTCAGGACAATGCTAGTTGTACTGTGCTTTGATCATATCAGGAGATGGAAACAAGCAGAAATGGTTTTGAAGAACTTGAAACAGCATTCTTCAAAATACATTAATTTGATACCTAATTTCGTACAAAATCTATCCTCATTTGCTAAACAGATGAAAAGGCAACAGCTGGGTTTTTTTAAAGCTACACACACAAAAAAAGTGGAGAAGCTAAAAATAAGACAGTAGTACAAAAACAGTTCAGAAAATGGTAACTTTACATGAGAAGTTTGGGGGCAGAATTTGGACTGGTGGTAGTGTCTGCCTTTGGCAGGGAAAAAACTACCAGGTACTCATTTACCTGATGCCTGCTGTTTCCCAGCTGATAACTGATGCTGAAGATGATGTATCCACTCTGCAGCCTCTCCTGGAAAGCTGCATCACCACTTTATCCTTCTCCCAAGCTTAGCACCCTTCCTTTGGGCTCTGTAGAGCAGGTCTATCGCACACCAGAAAACTCCACTGAAAGAGATATTTCTGTGAGACAATCATCCACTGACACATGAGCAATGTCACTGGAAAAATTAAGAATGGTCCTGCAAATGTTAACTCTCTCAGTTACAAAAGCAGGGCCAATTCCTGTAGCTGTAAGCAACTCCTGAGATCAGAGGCTGAGGGAGCCTGTTGCAAAGATAGTGGTAATTTAGGTGGGGTTTTTTAGTGCATGTAGAACAGCACAGATCTTGGCAGGGTACCAGTGCTCAGCTGTTCCACATACATTAAGTTATGCAGCCAGGAAAGTGTGCATAACTTACCCTGCTCCACTGAGAGTTGGAGCTTTCACTGAAATCCTGAACCACACATCAGAGGATCTATATCTGTTCTCAACCATCACTTGGGAGCTTTTTCTTAGAGAGTTGGATTATTTAGAATATGTGCCGTTTCTTAGCATGGAAATCCATATTTCTTCTTCAAAGATTGATTCTTAACTTAAAGGACTTTAGTGAGATTTAACATAAAACAGGTGTGAAGACATAAGGTACCACAAGCAAATTGATTATAATCATATTTCTGATGTGAAGATCTGAAGCAAGTCTGGAAACCAGTGAAGATACATGGGAAATGGAGGAACTGTGTCTTTTAAGTTCACTACAAACCTATTTTTGTTTTCTTGATTTTTGTTGCTTAATTCACTATATTTTTGCTCAGAGCTTTACTGCAGTCATACCTCTAATTGACTTCATGTCTACAAGGATATACTGAAATTAATCCTTAACCCTCTTTGGAGATGTTCAACATAAAATTAGAATTAAATCCTCAAAATTTACATCCAATTTTAATGTGTCTGTCCTGTTCAGGAGACTTCTGTAACACAAGTAGTTCCAGAGTGTTAGTAATTCACCTCAGGCTTTTGTAACTGAAGCTTTTAATTTTATCTTCCCATATAATTTCCCTAACGTGGGTAAAGTTACAGCACATTTCACGTAATCTGAAATTCATGAAAGAGTAGTACATTTCCTTCTCAGTCTATCAATTTTTACTTCTCTACAAAAGCTAATTTATGCTTTACCATAAGATTTCTGTTTAAGCTATTTTGCTAGAAAATCCCATGGAGATCTGACATCCTACTGCCTAGCTATGAGTTTAAAACAGAAGAGGAACAAAGAAACAAAAAATGTGGCTGGACTACATGCAGTTATGCTGAAAGCAAGAGCAGTAAACATTTTGTAAATGAAAAAGTTGTACAAGGGGCAGGTTGAGTAGCAGGCGTTGTACTTAAGAGAAACTTAAGATTGATTAAAGCCCTGAGCTAGCATTTGCTTTGAATTTAACAACTCCATCTAATCAGTTATCATGCTATGAACACTTTTCTAAAAAAATAGTTCCCACATGGAGTTACAGCAGTAGAAAGTCATGAAATAATCAAAATGCTTCCAAATTTCATCCTGCTAAAAGACTATAGAGTGGTCTCTAGTCAGACAATAATTCGAAAGCATGAACCACTGCAGAGGCTGAACCACTGCACATAGTTTCCCATGAGTAGGGAGTTCTCTGAAGATGAACAGTTTATGTATGCTTCCTCCAACTAGTGCTGAAAATGCTTAGATTATTTAAGTAGGTGTGACAAGGTTGTTCAAATTAAATGAGCTTGAAATGAAAAGCCATTATTACACAGGAGAAAATAGGTTTAAAGAGTCTGGGATGCTTATATCTAACTAGGAGTAATTTCCATTGAGCTTCACCCAAAGCCAGGCTACAGCAGACACAGCTTCAGCAGTTTTCTTACCACTTAAAAGATTCCAGTTTTACTCATTATTTTAGGGAAACTCCACTTTAGTGTTACATGGCCATTTTAAGGGCTGTTAGCTGTTAATTAGCTGAGCTCTGGCTTTGTACTTTTCCTAGTGACACCAGTTGCCTGCAGCCTGTGTACTGTTATTCCTTGTATTTCAGTGTAGTACTTAAGAAGTTTAAACAAAATTTGATATTCTTGTGCTAGTCTTAGTTTTCCAGTTGCTGAAACTGGATGACCCACTGAAGTGCACTGTAGCCCTCTCCTTACCTCAGTGAGTGGATTTCGTTCAACAGTTGAAAGTATCTTGAAAGTTGAAGAAAAGGAAAAAAAATTAAAAACTAAACTTAGCACATGGATGTTAAAAATCTAATATTTTTGTTGACCTGTGCGTTAATGAAAACTCATGCGTCTTCTCAGATGCATAAAGGTAAGAGTGCAGTATGGCATCTCTGCATACATGGTAGAAAGACCAGGTATTTAAGTACCTGCACACCAACATAATAGCATTATTTTTATGTAAATCCGTACAGGCAGCCTGAAATTACTGTTACCTGATTGTATAATTAAAGTGTGCACATATCTATGGCTTGATTTGGGGCTTTCTTAAAATTAAGTGATCATTTGTCAAAACTCAGTTTCTGGTTTCTAAGAAGCATTTGCTTTGGCCTTAATTCAGAAGGGGCAATTTCAGTCTCACATGAAAGAAGTAAAAAATATTTTTTGCATGTTTGGTGGTTTTACATACCTGTAACTTAATGCTTTGAGCCATGAGTTGAAAAAATCTGCTTAATACTTCATGTATTAAGACACAAGTTGAAAAATTCTGCTTTTTACAAGTAATTAAGAGCCGCTAAGCATTGATTGATTCTAAAGTACTTCCCACTTGTGTTAAAAGACAATTTGACCCAGACTCTGGTATGTTAATATATTACTGATTTTTGCTCCTGTATGTCAGAGCTTTATTATTTAATCAATCATTTTGATTTTATTTTAAATAAAGTTACGTAAACTAGTCATTTCCTTCATACTGTGCTCTGAAAATTGATCACACACGTGGCTTGGTGGACCCAAATACATCACTTTCATTACCTTATCAAGTGGACTTTGCTAATGAGCTAAGTGGTTCTTTCGGGGTTTAAAGAACAAAGCTGAATTCTTCCACTTTCTGTATCAGAAGCATGAAGTCTGCAGACCTCATTACATCCTCTATGCAATTCTGTTTTCTGTGTTGACCAGATCCTAATCTTTATGCTGTACAAACAAACTTATTGTCTGCACAAGGTGACTGCACAGACAGACTGCAAAATGCAGCTGCACTTGCAGTCAAGCAAATTGAAGCTAAAGAGCTGTGCCCAGTCTCTTGATTTCTGGTTAAATGATGCAGTATAAGATAGCACAAAAATATTACTTGCTCGCTATAAACGGAATGAATTTCTTGATTTGAATTTTTCATGACTCTCTTCTGTAAAAATTAGTTATATTTACGTACTAGAGAAGAAAGCCTGATTTGTAGAAAAACATTCTGATTGGTTCTCCTAATAAGAACACATGGAAAATTTTCCTGTATTGATCAGTTCATTAAACATAAATCATCTCAGTTTACATGAATGCTTACCCTGTGATTGCATTAAAACTTGCTGATTTTGACCAAAAAATCCTGGCACTTCGCAAAAATCTGCTGGCCAGTCCTTCAGTAGTTTACTTTCATTTCACTAGACAGGCAAATATTTCTTTTGCCTAGTCAAGTAGTATTCCTGTGAACTAAATTTGTAGTGGATGCAGAGCACGATGTGTAATTAAGTGTATTAACAATCACAAGACTTGCAGGCTCAAAACAGAAGTCTAGACATGATCTGAAGTCAGTCATGGTGTTTCTGCTACTCTTCTGAAACAGCTGTTTTCAACAGTTTTGCAATGAGGAAGACTCTTGAAATAGGCTATCATGGAACTACCTCCAGAAGCTGGGATTAGGCCAGTCTGGGAGTGTGAGGGATCATCCAAAGGAAATTACCCAAATCAGCATAAAATATGATTTTTTTTAAGAGAAAGGATGCATGGATATACACACAAACAACTCTGGCTTCAGGACGATTTCCCCGTTTAAGTATTAATGTGTGAATTCTACTGTAAAATTTTCATCCTTGCAGCATATTTGCACCACTTTCTAGCTGGTGGATTTAACCTCCAGTTTAATTCATGATTCCTTCTTTATTTTTTCTTTAAAAAAAAAAAAAATCTATCTATCTATCTATCTATCTTTCTGTTTAGCCTGGGGGATGCAGAAGGAAAGAGAAAGGAGAGGGAAGAACCAAGACTTGCTTAGGTTTGTGGTTAGTCATTTCCTGCTCCCCTACACTTTAAGATAAGCTGTATCTCTCTCCTTAAAAACATTTTTTCTGCTAATTTAATTTCCTAGCCTTCTACCAATTACTTGGAAAGATGACTTAATCTCACTTTTAAAGGCAGAACAGATATAATTTGTAGGCAAGACAAGCCACTGCGTTCTCAGTTACCTTAATTTTATTGGCTGTTGCAACCATTTAACACGGTCCTAATGCAGCAGACAATCATCGTGTTCAATTCTGTACCAGAGTGGATAAATGGACATGGTAATGGACTAAGTGGAAAGGAGGGTTTGGCTGATTTTTTTTGAAGCATCAAAAAACTGATAAGGGCAGGCCGTATAAGTTCTACATATGCTTTTCCACTTACCCACCATCAGGACCGTGCACACAGACATCCCCTTCACATGATGTAACACACAGCTGTGGCCCACCACAGGTCCAGAAGAAACAAAACATTCTATCTGCTGTACTTCTCTTAAGGTCATGTCAGTATTTGTATTCTCATCCAGAGGCCTTTCAAGAAAGAGAGTAGACCATGGCCAATATGAATTGTTCTAAGGAACCATATCAAGGTTGGCTATCTTAGAGCAAGCACAGCACAAGATGCAGGAAAACCAGGAGAGTTAATAAAGGAAGAATGATAATATGAATATTATAATTCATTATCAGCCATTTATATATATCGCAATGAAATATTTTCCAGTTCCTTAGTGTGAAAGGCTTTTAACATTGTTAAGGATGAGTATTTAAAGCTGGAACATAACCTTGAACACTAGAAAATTCCAGGCAGACAGAAGAAAATTAATGTTGTGTCCATATGCAGGAAGCAAAAGCAGCAAAGCTGCAGTAGGCCTGCAGAAATTTGGTATGATGGACTGTTGTCGTTTAAACCCAACCAGTAACAAAGCACCATGCAGCCACTCGCTCTCTCCTCCCCCCTGGTCCGAGTGGGATGAGGAGAAAATATAAAGAAAAGCTCGTGGGTTGAGACAAGGACAGGGAGGGATCACTCACCACTTATGGTCATGGGCAAAAGACAGGCTCAACTTGGGGAAAAAACAAAATCAATTTAATTTACTACCAATCAAAACAAAGCAAGGGTACTGAGAAGGAAAACCAAACCTTGGAACACTGTCCCCCACCCTTCCCTCCTTCCTGGCTCAACTCCACTCCTTGTTCTCTCTACAGGGGGACGGGGAATGGGGTTTGGGATCAGTTCATCACACCTTGTCTCTGCTGCTCCTTCCTCCTCAGGGGGAGGACTCATCACCCTTCCCCTGCTCCAGCGTGGGGTCCCTCCCACAGGACACAGTTCTCCATGAACTTCTCTGGCATGGGTCCTTCCCACAGGCTGCAGTTCTTCATGAACTGCTCCAGCATGGGTCCTTTCTGCGGGTCGATCTTCAGGCACAGACTGCTCCAGCTCAGGCTTTCCCACGGAGTCACGGCCATCTTGGGGGGCCTCCCCCCGCTCCGGCGTGGGCTCCTCCCCAGGCTGCAGGTGGGCATCTGCTCCCCCGCTCCCCTCCACGGGCTGGGGGGGGACAGCCTGCCGTCTCACCACGGGCTGCAGGGGCATCCCCTCCTCCGGCGCTCCTCCTCCCCTCCTTCTGCACTAACCTCGGTGTCTGCAGAGGGGTTCCTCTCACATTCCAATCCCCTACCCACTGCAGTTCCCCTTCTTAAATCTGTTCTCCCAGAGGTGTTACCACCGTCACTGATGAACTCAGCCTGGGCCAGAGGTGGGTCCGACTTGGAGCCGGGGAAGCTTCTAGCACCTTCTCACAGGAGCCACCCCTGCAGCCCCCTCCCCCACTACCAAAAAAACCATGCCATACAGACCCATAACATTGAGTTTACCAATAAAGGCTAGCAGTGTAACACCAATGCAGCATTAGCCTTAGTGTCTCATCAAACCTGATGGTGCTATTTGTGAAGTTGACCAGTTTTCAGAAGCAGCATATCTGTTTTCATGCACTATGTAACTTAATGCTACATGATATTCTCATTCAAATACAGTTATAATGCAAGGTATGTCTACTATCTCATACTCAGAAAAAGGTCTGTTTTGGCAAAGATTTGTTAAATGCTGAAAACTATGTCACACTTATCAATGATACCAAAATTTACAATCACTGTTGACCAGATATGTGGACGTAATAACAAATTTGTGAAACAGTAAATAATAATGCAGTTTATGAGGGTCTGTTCAAATTAAGTGGTTTTTAAGACAGACAGATGCAAATTTACGCACCTGGAAGGAGGAATGAAGAGAATACAGTTACAGAATAGGGAATTGTGATTCAGCTCAGGCTGTAATCTCTCCCTTAAATCAATTTCCTCCTCTGAGGGAGAATTTGTAAAATATTCTCTGCCCTTTTCCCCATTCTTACCACTCCATGCCATATTCAAATGGATGAGTCTGTCACCCCACATACCTTTTGGCACAGAGCAAACAAGGGTGGCAAATTTGTTGTGGGTTTGAGTTTGGGGGAGTTTGGGGGGTTGGGTTTGGGGTTTTTTTGTGGAAGTGTGAATGAGATTTTATTCTGTTTTCACTAAATAATATATTGATTTGTAGCAGAAGAAAAGAATGAGTAATATCACTGCAAAGCCAGCACTACAAGCTCACTTCATACAGTGCTTCTCAACAATTGCTAGAGAACCTGTTGCAACCCAAGCAATCAGATTTTGTGATAGAATTTGGCTGATGTGCTGTAAAAGATATCAGAATTGAAATGAGAAAAGGCTGTTTGTCTTTGGTGGAAAAAAAACCCCTAAAACCCAAACAAAAACACCCCAAAACTTTCTATATCCCACTTCCTGGTGCGTAAGGCTGCAAGACCAAGTATCTCTTAGTCATACTTGGTAAGTGGCATTCTCATACCTGATTCTATTTTAGCAGTTCAATGAAACCTTTTCATACCAATGTAAAAACAAATCCTCAGGGGCAAAACTCTGCTGTTTCCAATGACCATTTTACTATGAGATGGCCTTTTCTGCTAATTTTTAACAGGGTATGTTTTTCCTCTTTCTTCTAGATTAGTACAGCTTGCAGCCCTACTCTGGTGTGTATTTCCACTGTAGTAATATTTCTAAAGCTAAAGCTGGTTCCAAGCTAAGAATTTTCTTTAAGGCATAAAAAGTAATTTAAGTATGCATTAGGAGTTTTCTGTCTTTTTTATTTTTTCCTGATCACCTTTTTTCTCTGTAAAAGAATGAAAGCTTCTATATTCTTTGAAAAATTCAGATCAACTTTTCCATTCCCTCACCAGAAACCCTAGGGATATCATCCTCCAGCAAGCTAGCACACACCTGGAGGTTAATAGTTGAGGTAGTTTTTTATGTCTTGTCATGTAGAAACTTCTAAATGACTCAAGCAACACTTTCAGTGACCCTCTAGAGTAATACCGTCACCCAAGCATGCTGCCTGTTTTGGATGTGAGCAGCAGATCCCTGAAGCAATTGGATTTGAGCGCAGATGCCCCCAACAGCTCTTCTGTGAAACGCAGCAATACAAAATGGTATTTTGTATCATTTAATAAGCATAGCTTCCAATCTTTTCTTTCAACAGTATTTTTAACAACTGTACATGAAAGACATTTTTCCATTTATCTGACAGGTCAATATCAACTCACTGACCCGACTTGCCTGCCACTATAAATGTTACTTACCATTTTGTAAAAGGTGACAGTAACCATGCTGCCTTGCTCCATGTGTTGCCGGGTGCGTTCTTCCTCAGAGTCACTTAATTTACCTCATATCTACATTATCTGTGGTGAGCTGAGAAATGTCTGCAGGCTTTCCTCTCCTCTTTATGATCAATCCATGATACTGGAAGAATCTAAAGTTCAGTCCTCTTGGGTTTTCTTAGTCATAGCTAATGTGTCATGAAGCTATTGTGTATATCCAAGTGGAGGAAATCTCAATGAAGTCTGGAGGATTTAGAAAATGCTAATAGAAGATGAAACTACAAGTTATCCATATGCTAGGGATCTGCCTGCAAATACTTTTACAGCATTCCTCTGAGGGACTGATTCATTTGCTACACTAGTCTGTATGTCTAAGGATGATAAAAGGTCATTTGAATGGCCTTGATTTCTTCAAAGTTGATAAAAATACTTTAACATAAATACTTGGAAATCTGTTTGTGATCTGCTACTCTGTCTTTTGGGATATAAACAATACTAAAGAGTTCAAGCGGTTCTTCTGTGATTCTTTTGGCAGTGGCACTGTGTGAAAGAATTGCCCCCAGAAAGCAGGTCTGGTGTCAGAGATACCCACTGTATGCTTACCTCTGAGCTTTCTTTTGGCAGACTGATGATTTCACTCCTTACAATCGCATACCTGTAACAGGCACAAGAGTTTCCAGACCCCTGGTCTGGGACCTATCCCTGGACAAAGCTCCAGGTAGATGGAACCATGTCTTAGAAGTTACAGTAATAAAATCTTTGAGTCAATCAATTGTTTTGTCTGTTTTTCAGCTTCATGATGCTCATATAGCCTTTTTAATGTGCTGTTTTGCCCAGATTTTTCAGATCTTGTTTGTGCCTCCTGACACCACCCCAAAGGCTTGGGATCTGGTCCCAGGTCTCTGCAGCAGAACCAGAAAACAGAGGAAACCTCTGTCTATGAAGCAGTGTGAAGAGCTTGCACTCCTTCTATTAAGGAGCAGGACAGTTTCTACTAGCTAGCTGTAATCTGGAAGTCAACTGCCCCAAAATGCTGTAGATGTAACCGATACTCCAAAAGTGAAAGGAGGACTACAATGGCTGCTTTTCTAAACATCCTGAGATCAGCAGAGGCACTCACATACTTATAGTTTGTTTAATGCATACATCTGTCTACTGACAACGGCAACTGTTCGTGGATGATAGTTCATAAATCACTGTATGGGACACACCGGAGATGCACAGTGCAGAAGGATGTGGCACTTCCTTGTATGAACAAGGAGAGCTATTCTGCTTGTTCTGTGTCCACTACCCTCTATCTCTCTAGCTTGTTCAGCTGTACTACAGCCACACAACTTTTGTAAAAAGCCATACAACTTTGCAAAAAGCATCTTAGGGACACCCAAAGGTTGCCAGTGAAATATACATTTGCCAGGCGGAAAGCGGGACCACACAAACATAAATGGCTCATACTCCCTTTGTTACTGCAGTAAGACATGTTCTGTGTGACACCTGTGGGTAAGAGCAAATAGGGGGGGACCCAGGACACTCTTGGTTTGCAGGCATGCTACCAGCAGACAGAGCAGCAGTCTCAGCAACAGGGATTATGAAGGCCAATACTGTAATAGTTGGCTGCTTAGAAGTTAAGAGGAATGATAAGTTAAATGATGGTGTGCTTTTCATCTCTTTCCTCTGCAAGGAAAAAGAGCTGTTTCTTTCTTTTTATCCCGGCTCCTCTTCATTTGATCCCAAACCCCTTCCTCTGTGACAATGCCTTGCTCACAGTCTACCAGAAGTTCCTGAGAACTTGCTGATACTAGATACACCAACTGCTGCTCACGCTCTACTCAGACTGTTCCTTGATTTGACCAAAAAATGCAGCCAATAAACTCAGTCATGCTGCTAGCAGTGCATGGGCATCTGACACTGAGAGCAGCTCTGAGGACTTCTGTCAAGATATTTTCTGGAGCACCCCCTGCCTCCTCCCCCAATCTGCTCATTTCTTATCTGCTCACTGGGTAGTGATTGATTAGGGTAGGTCAGCGGGATATGAGCTCAAGGCCCAGACTCCTCAAAACAGGGTGGACTTGTCAAATTTGCTAATGCTGTTCTTAATTTTGTCATGCAGGCATTTCATGCACTTGATACACTCCCTACCCTAGATGTCTTACAACATGAAACCCTGTCTTTGCTAAGTTCTTGCAGTGACTTCACATGAATGCAAATTACAGGCACATGTCCAAGAAATCATGGATTTTGTGATATTCCCCTCAATAAAATCTTGTCGTTTCCCAGAAGTTTTGTACCTAAACTGGGGCAGGCTTCATGGAGATAGCCTGTTAACACCTGTGGTTTGAATTTAAGGTGGCCAAAAACTGCCAGCATACAGGAGGGAGTGACTGAGAAGTGAGTGGGTAGAAACACATGGTAAAAACATTCTCTGGGAGAATGAAACCCCAAGATTTTAGCAGCATATAAAGACACCTCTCATGTAACTTACCCTTTTCCTCAGACAAGGCTTAGAAGGAGAGATTCAACGTGCATGCACGTTGACAACTTACACGTCGATGCTGGAGGGCGGGGTGGGAGAAGTGGGCAACACGCAGAGCAGTAGATGAGACACCTGCAGTGCAGACTGTTCGCAGCAGTCTCCCATTCCTGGCCCAAGTTAGATGTTCCCCCGGCACGGCAGCGTCTGAGCCGCAAGAGGTCACTGGTAACAGCACTAAAAACAGCTCCCAGGTTTCCCAGCCTTGGTGTTCTCCCTCTGCTCCTCACATCCTGCGCTTCGAGTAGCCAGGTATCACCCACAGCATAAGCTGAAACTAACTGACCCTAAACCGCGCCTGTTAGCATTGCAACAAGGCACGCGCAGCTCCACAGCAGGCACGCACCAAGCAACCTTCCTACAAACCCTCAACTCGCTGGAGGAAGGCACGTGCTATCTATAAAATGCAACCACCCAGCCAGCAGTGCCCAAAGGTTTCTCAGCACAAGAATATCTTACTGATTTTGGTGAAACTAACTGAAGAACAGAAGCTTTATTTTACTAAAGCTTTGGACATTTCAACTTCTTCCTCTCCTTGAATTACAATCTAAACAAAACCTCTCTCGTTTTCAGGAAACAGGACTATGTCAGCATGCCTGTGGGTGACCTGCAGCATGAAAACCCTGGCCCAGGACTCATCTTTTCCTCTTCAACTGAGGAAGAGGAAAAGTTTGGTTTGGGTTTTTTTTTTTTTAAATCCCAAAGTACTTGCATATAAAGTATAAGAAGGTTATGTTCAGTTCTCCTTTCTGCCTGATGTCGCTCCCATCACCTGATGATATTTTGCCAAGCACAGACTGCTAGACATGCTCTTATGAGCCCCTTCTCCTCTGTGAGAACTTGTCAAAACTGATTTTTCTCCAAGAAATACTCTGGTTTGCATATAGCATTGTACTCTGGCAACATTTCATTTTACAAGCTCTAATTTATATCAATATATCAATATATCAATAGCTGGCATGCCCCCATCTTATTAAATAAGCCAGATTGTTCAAAAACTGTTGTGTGAAAATATTCATTTGCCATGATTTAATCACTAACCCATCACAGAAACAAGCTCACAGGTATCCTAGGTACGAGATTATGGCGAGCTGATTTGGTTCACTGGGATTTTAATGTAGCCCTTGATTTGTCTTTTCTCTTATTGTAACACCTGTAGTACAACAACATACCACATTTCGCTGGGAGACCAGTAAGAGGTCAAGCTTCAGCAAAGTGCTAGGAATAAAAGCATTTGGAAATGAAACAGTTTTTTTGGGTCAAAAAGTATAGACAGAGAGAAAAAGAGAAAACAAATCAACAAACATAACTTTGCTCTCTAGCTTTATACTGCAAAATGTATGGGAATGAGGTACCCCCGCTTCAAAGAAAAAGCACCATGCATATGGCAGCAAGGAGATGTAAGCAGTCTCCCCTACCACTCTCAGTATTCCATGTGACTGTATGGCCGGGTGGCTGCCAGGCTTTCAGTGTGCTAAGTTTAAGAGGAATAAAACTAAAAGAAGCTTTAAGAAAGTTGAGGGTGCGCCCTACTATGCAGCTTTTCATTTACATGGACAGGCACCACTTACTTTGACAGGTTTTTGCTTGGCAGCTGAGTTGAGCAAGACATCATGGTGTTTGAGAAACTGTACATCTTTAGGCTTCACTCAGAAGCAGCCCTGGGCAGCAGACATGTCTTACTGTCCCCATGCATTTCCTAGATCAGGTCCCCTGTCTGTCTGCATTCAGTTTTATGAGCTCTTTTAATGAACAGCAGAGTTGTTAGAGGTCTTCTGCAAATCAGATGTTGATCTACTGGCCTTCCTCTGTAACCCCGAATCTTATCCGTTGTTACCCTCAGCTTTATTACTACTACAACTGTTTGCTTGAAGCAAAGCCCTTCTATTCAGACAACCCTATTCTCACTCAAAAATTAACTAAAGATGCTTTGATAGGTATCTTGGTACATCCTCGGTTCTTTTAATTCTACTATTCCTTAAAAACCATCTTTGCTGTATCTGAACTAGACCATAAACAGCTTGAGTCAGAAGTTGATCTTATATGACTGGGTAGTTACAATGGCATGTATAAAGTGATAATTGAACTTTTATTGCACTGCCCAAGGCTTAAGAAAACAGAAAAAAAAAAATCTGACAAATAAACCGTAGAGATTCGAGGTTTTGGAAACAGGAGAATTTATAGACTATTAGAAGTAATAAAAAAGGTACTTTTGGTCAAACATGAAGCCTAAGCTGTAGTACATGAGCTTATTCAATGAATTTCAGAGCTCTTAACATTGCTGACTATTCCCAACATCCCCAGGGTGACATTAGGATACACTCTTTTATAAAAAATATTAAAAATATAAAGAAAAGCAAGAGCAATGGTCACTGAAACTTATCCAACTATATAACAAGGAAAAAAAGCCTTTTTGATTTACTGCTTACCCAGGTTGTATCCAGACTTGTCTCTTCAAGGAAATAAGCTCTGAGAGACAGAATGGAAAATCAATTCACCTTATCCGCAGTCAACTATGCTGAGTGAATTTATAGTTACACTACTGTATCCTTTTCACACAAGATGGATAAATTGTGTTAATATGCAGTATTTTCACCTGAACTGATGGAAGGCAGGGCGCAGAGGTTTGGGGGGAAAAGGGCTGTGCTGCTGTGTTTCAGACAGTTTGGCAGTCACTGTGGGAAGCTCTTTTTTGACCAAAGCAGCCTATTGGGACAGGGCAAATACCATTTCCCAGCTGGTAAATTTGTGTATGAGCTTTATTGCCTGAAGTCAGAGGACATAGTGAGCCAAACCCTCTTCAGGTTTACTTGTGCCAGCTGAGGTAAAGGCCCCTGGTGTGACCGGACATTGAGGTCACCATGACTGACAGCAGGGACAGTGGCAATGCATTTGTCCTGGTGATAAATCCATACACGATCAATTAACTGAGCAAGCACTTGCCATTTATTGATGGCAACCCAGGCTAGGGTAGCTAGGGTAATGTTTTTTACCCCTCTTTAAAATTTTTCCATTTACCATGTTTTATTCCCATCTACAAGCTCCTGTTAACTTCTGCAGCATGGAAGGCAGACTTATCAAACATGTTTTCTTTGTGGTACTGAAGACTGCACACTTGGTTAAATAATATATAATAAAGAAAAGGAAAACTCTTCTGTCGGGAACACCATGTGTGTCAGAAAACTGGGAATTTCAGAGCCGTTAGGCCAGGGCACATTAATGACACCCTACAGTATATTTTCCTCTGGTAAAGAGGGAGTTTTTGGCTGCTGCTACTCTGACAGCTGCATGTGTTAATGACCTATCTATCAGGTGCTCTGGAGGGAGCCTTTCCCTGCTTTATTCTCTCGTCTGCCTAAGAGCATATGCTGCAAGTGTGCTGTCCACACATTCATCTTTCTAAGTGAGGGCTCAACTGGCTGCTGCTGTATTGTAATTATTATTAACACACTTGCAGGGAAGTATGACCTTGCATGTCCCTGGTCACGCTCATAGAAAACAGGCAGTTTAAGGTGTAACAAAACTTTTGTTAGATCTTCTGGTTTTCACTGTTCCAACATGCTGAAAAATTTCTGTCAAGAAATACGGCCAAATGATCTGTCTGTTTGACAAGCCTCTGGCATACAGAATTTATTCATTTTACTTTGCACCAGCACCTTCAGTTTTGCTTTCCTTTTCTAACTGAACCTGAGCTTTACCTACTGAGGAAAGAAGCCTGCCCCATGCACCCTCACCATGCTTGGTAGTGAGGAAAGAAATGACAATTTCTCTCCTGTTTTCCTAATGAGTCTTTCTGTTCTCGTCACCTGCTGGAAATGCAGCAAAGGCAATATTAATTTCAGAATCTTCCTGCTTTTCATATGCTTTAATCTGTTTGGCTCAGATAGCCTCTTTCATTATAACTGTGATGGGCAGTCTTCTTTCCTGCCTTCCTGTTTCACTCACCATCATCTGTCTTTCTCAATGCAGAAACAAAGAAGTTTCCTGTCTTCACTGAAGGATTTTAATTCTTTCACTTGTGACCATTATTTGTTGTTGTTGTTTTAGTTGTCCCTCTTCCCAGCATTTAATGTTATAGCACAAATTTTTACAGTAAGTTTTCTGTCCTAGGAAAGGCTGAGTGTATTGTTCCCTTGTGTGCTCCAAGGCTCCCATGCTAACTGCTGTCTCAATTGTTAGAAAATTAATCCTTACAATATCAGAAAGGGCTTACAAATACGGTCAGTTAAGAGAAAACCAGACTTCTAGAGTAACTTCTGGCAAGACTTGTGCAAAATTCCAACAGTGATAAAGAAGTCAATTTTAACACTTTTCCTAGAGTTAATGCCTATGCACTTTGAACTGCTGACATCTATGAGGGCACACCTCAGTTTTTCTAGAATTTATCCTCTGACCAGGTGTTGCTACCTTCCTTAGAAAAAATGGTGGAGCAGGCCTAACTTGTCCCATCATATTATATACAGACAAAAAAACTATGACTCATTTGATAGCAACCATCATTTTGATACTAACTTTTCAATCTACTTATACAATATCAGTGGTCATTAAAAAGAAGAGCTGCTCAGGAAGATGCCTGAAATATGTTTACCAATATTTTATTCGAAATATACAGTACGGTGCCTTTTGTTACATGACTTTTTATTTGCCATAGTATTGCAATTCTATAAAATTTTAATTTTCTATGATATGCTATTTGAGAAGTAGTAACTTTTAAAATAAACAACAAAAATGCCTTAGTAATAAAACCCATAAACTTCCCAGCATTACAGTGAGGGGTTCAAATGTTCAAGAAGTTAGCAGAACTAATTTGAAACAAAGACACTACAGGAAAAAAAAAAAAGACCAAACAATTCATGCCTTACTGCAACAGCTGCTGTGCTTTTGAAAACTTAGTAACTTGAAGATGAACAATCTGGAAGCCAAGGCAAGTTTCCTTTCAGAGCTACATAGCTTACCGGATGCCCCTGTAAGATTAAAGCACACTGCAGCACTTTAAAGTAGCTTCAGAATTATTTTCTGAACACTTGAAGAGCACTCAGTAGTGCTTAAGTACTGCAAGAGAGGGTATTCTTTTGTGATCTCAGATATACATTTTTAATAGCTGCAGATTTTCTACTTCATCTTAAAATTACTTTAAGAAAGACGCATGCAATTTTAATTTGACACTAAGTTACTGTGACCATTCATCCCTTATGTTAAAGAACATCTGTCTTACATTCTTCTGGTCACATGAGTGAGAAAGCAGAAGCAATAAACTCTTTACAAAGCCACACTAAGCAATGTAATTTTTGATTAACTCTTGCTCTTGGTGTAAAAACCTGTCTGAACCTTCCCCCCACCTCCCCCCACCCTGTGTTTTAACAAATACCATGCATAAAGCAGTAATACTGCTTTTTTCAGCCTTTTTTTGTAGTCCTAAAATGGCAGAGAATTGCAATAAAAATAAAAAACCCTCCATAAAATCAGGACTGCATCTTTGTTTAACATTTCAGCTGTTCAGATAAATTACTTTGTTGTTTACCCTTGCAAGTGAAGTTAAGAAGTTGGATTACAAGGAATGACACTTCTGAAAACTTTCCTTAAATGGCACTGCAAATGGTTTGGCAAAGGCTGGTCCGGCATGTGCACTGGTATCATTTTATTGCAAAGATGTGGTGAGTACTGTTTGTCAGGTGCCAATCTGAAACATGGGTTTAAAATTCCCAAGCAACTTTTCATGCTTGCTCCCAGGAGACCTCTGGCCGTCGGATGGCTTTCCCCTTCTAAGGTGGCTGCTATCTCCTCAGTGCCAGAAAGATCAAAGGAGTGACATGAAAACACTGAAAAAAGAAATAGGTTAATTTTGGAACTTGGCCTGGACAAATAAAAGTCCTTTCACACTCCTCCTGGCCACACAATTCTTCCTTCTTCCTAGCTCTCCCTCCTGTACTTGTCCCATCCCCTGGAGAGCAAATACTGAGCCAGCAGGAAGCTGTTTACTGGTTTTGACTTGGGTTGCTCTCTTAGCTGAATATACCCTTGTTTTCCCAAATCACTCATTATTTCAGTTTATTTTTATGCTGCCCCTTAACATCCAAAAGGTCCTGTCAATTTATAGATTTTAAAGATATAGAAATGGTTTTTCTTACCAAGGAGAAGTAGTAAAAAAAAAAATAATATTCCATTCTGGCTAAGTACATTTCAAGACTAGACCAGTTCAAGTCTAGCTAATGACAATGCAGAAAGAACAGGGCTCTGTGGAATAAATTGTCTGCTATCTTTGCTCCCATCCCCACGCGTGGGAAGGGACTGTGACACTGACTGTAGCGATAACTTGCCATCCAAACAGAAAACACACTCCTGAAGAGATGATTTTATCTGAGCAAGCAATCATGGCAGTAGTTGTTATCAAGTCTGCTGTATCTATTGCAAAAGAAATTCCTTACAAACTTGTCATGACATGTGAGATGGAGAACAGCTTGCCAAAGAGACCCAGTTCTACTGTGATGTCTTAGACCATCTTTCCTGAAACTTCCTTTTAAAGAAATTTGAAAACACAACAAAGCACAAGGTGGCTACTTTGAAGAGCTACAGGAGAGTGCCACTGAATTTTCTAAAAGCCTGAACACAGTTGAAAGGTTGAAAGTTGATGGAGGACTGGGCATGAAAGATTCGCTAAAGTGTGCAAATGCTTCACAAGACTTATGTTAGGAAACTGCCTGGTGTTTTAAAAAATTGAGAGAATCAAGATTTAAAGATAAAATGTGTGGAAAATATTATGTCATTCTTATCTCACTGCAGAAGGGGAAATATTTCCCCTCTGTAAACCAGATATGAGCAGAGCATGGAGACCTGCAAATACTGGTTATACAAGGGATGAGCTTCAAAATAAAAGTCTACCTCTGTTGGTCACATGTATGGTCACATATGGAGTCACATATGGAGTCTTAAGAAGAAAGCAAGGAAAGATTTATGTGTAGTAAATAGCTTTTATAGTACCATCAATTAGTGTAGAAGGTAATAATTAAAAAAAAAAATCTCAATAACTGATTGCATGGTGAAGGGCAGTAGAAATTCAGGCCTAGAAGGAAAACCAGAGTATATGTTAAGTGGAATAGAAATGTCTTGTAAGACTCTCTGAAACAAAGTTGTCCTGTTTCTTCATGTGCACTAGATTGTTTTCATTTTTAAATCAGCTTTATCTGAATGTATTTCACCAGAAGTTGGTCTTTATGGCCATTATCTGTGCATTATCCTCTCCTCCCGCCCTCATCCTACAACAATTTCATTACACTGTTTTTTGAATCTAAAGATGGGATGTTTGAACATTTGACATTTTGTACAGACTAATTTCTAGTCCTACCTGTTCCTCATGCTCCTCACTAGTCATCAGAAATTTTAGTGCTAGGGAAAAATTTCACGGAAGTGCTGTTATCTCTGTTTGGGAAAAGAAAGCAGCAGAGAGATTTGCCAACTGCCTGATTTGTTTCTGTGTAAAAGCCAGAAGAAAAACACATTTCTTGAAGGCACCAAGTAATCTTCAAGGAGTCTTATTAGAACAAATTCCTTTTACAATGCCAAGATGTAGGTGCTATTTGTCGCCTGTGCTTGGTTAGGACTTGACCGTGTAATCCTTAACCAAATTTTTAACTTTTCTTTGCAAATAAGTCTGGCAAAATCTACAAATGTAAGTATGAACTGTGAGATGAGCTCTATAAATTATAAACTGTTGTGTTGTTATGCCACAGCTGAAGCATGGCTCAATTTACCTCTAGGTATGCTTACTAAGTCAGTCACGTTTGGATGCATTTTACTGTGCCTGGAATTCTTCTGCTTGCGTCAGCCCTTTTTTAGCATCACTCCACAGACACAATCTGGTCTTTCTTCAAAGTAGAAGAACTATGCTTTGAAATGATTATGAAAACTATAGAGAATTGAGATGAAGGGAGATTCTTTCTACTTTTGTTCCTCTTTTCACAGCTCCTTTTTTCCCTAACATGGAAGCATCACACATTGTCTCAGAAACATACCTTCACTGAGCAGTAAGATCTCTAAGGTAGGCATTTTATATAGAGCATAATAACTGTACACAACAACGATGCAAATTTGATCACAATTAATGGTTGAAAGTTTGCTCACTTAGAACAAAAATCACCAGTTTATACAGCTTCTGAAAAACAGGATTGAAAAACTATTTCTACTATAAATTGCTTTTCTACACCTATTACACAAATTCACATTCCTGAGTGAAACACAAATTCACTATCTGTAGTCTTCTGGATTAGCTGCATGAATTAAAAGGAGCTTTCCACTAATAGAATTAGCCTTGATACTGTAAACAATTTTTAAATACCTCTGCTAAATGCTCTTCAGTCCAAATGATATGCAATACTTGCAATACTCTTGCTGTGGGAAGCCATAAAACTGTTATTAATACATGATCCTGACTCATGTTGTACAAAAAAATCTCTTATTTTATGGAATTACCTGATGCTTATCATGTACAGATTAGCAGTTCTCTTTCATACCACCTATGTTTAAATTTTCCCCTCAACTATAGCAGTGCCATAAAAAAGCACCAAGATCCTCTTGATGCTGATCTTCTGTTCCTTGTTTTTCCACCTTTTTTGCCTTTTCACTGTGTGATTTGGACCAGTTCACTTGAATATGCACTCTTTCAGCTTACACAGCTCCATACATGCCATTGTATTCAAAAGCCAGATAAAACAAAACCAACATGGAGGCTGTTTGGAATGCTCAGGTACGAAGCAGACCTAAAGTTTCAGGTAAAGTGTAAACCCTGGTTATTTGGGAATATATCCATTATTTTGGAGATTAGAAAGAATCTGGTCTCCCTCACAAGATGTAGTCTCTGACACTGTGTAACTGACCAAATGTAGCACCCATGGTTTTGGTAGGTGACCAGTTGATCGTGTTATGAAAAATAGGGTATTGGCCACTACCAAAATCACAGTAGTGTGCTGGAGGGACAAAACTGTTGATCTGCTGTTTCTATTCTAATTCTAATAGATTTCACACAGCTCAGTCTTTAAATGCATTTAGCACATCAGATTTAGCCTCAAAGTACACTTAAATAGCTCTCATATCTGATAAAAAAATCATACCCAATTTCATTTTCCCTACTAAAAAAGAAAAAAAAATAATCTATTGAATGGTACCTCTGGTTCTGCAGGATATAATCATCCTCTTTAAAAGCTGGAACACCATGTGGTCCAACATATAACACAACACAGACTGGATGTATATTTATTGCACACGTATAAACCACAATTTTATTAGAAAAGCTCATCTGGCAAAATAATAAGAGCAATGAGCATATTTTTTTCCTCAAATACAATATTGAAAGTATAAATCAAAATCAGTGAGAGATATCCTTATTTTATTGTAGAGCTGACTTAAAATATAGTCAGTCCAAAATCAATCTTTGGGGGAGAGAAAATAGTTTTGTGTTCAGTTAAAGTGGTGATATTCATTTATACAAAAAAAATCTAATATCCTAAATTCTGAGAAATAGCAAGTTATGGAACTGGCAGATAATTTCCTTTCTATAATAAGATATATTCCAATCCGTATGTAGTAATTGTGCCATACATCACGAAGTGTCTCTCCTTTTGCGGATGCACACAATATTGAAATTCATGGAGGTGCTTCAGATGCAGAAACATTAGCAATCCAAAGTTTGGTACCACAAGAGTTTGAAGTTTCTATGCCATGGCATGGAGGAAATCCAATGGGTTAGAACTATGTTTTCTTTTAAAAATGCTAGCATGACGTACAATATCTTACAAACCTTAACTCTGACTAGTTGTTTTATGCTTAAAAATTACTAATTATAAAGTGTTATAATAGCACCAATTAGGTTTAATGGTAAAAGCAGTGCAATTGAAACATCTATGTTGTCCTCCAAAATCTGAATTTGTGACTGTACAAACTCCTTTCTAACAGTCCTTCCCTAACACATAGCCACAATTAACCATTCACTGTGATGCATTTTCTGTTTCATTAAAACATAGGCTTGCAAATCCCAAGTATTCACCATTATTCCTTGGAAGTCTTTAGCACAGGTTTGATCTCCTCCTGCATCACAGCATCTTGCTCCAGAGTGACCAACCAGGCACTTTGAATGGGACAATCAAGAGCCAGCCCTTGGAGGCCAGTCTTGCGTATAGAGAGCTTTAACACACTGCTGATGATAGCCAGGGGTAGATGGCAATATTACCTTTTTTGGTTTTATTATAAACATTTGTAATGTTCCTTAGGTAAGGCTAAGCAAGAATTTTCCAGGGTCCATCATTATTGTTTGTTGGCTAGATAAAACAATAGTTTCTCCATCTTTGCAATCTGGGAATTTTGGCAGTACCAACAAGTTCAGCCTTCTGGCAAGCTGTTGGGAGTGTGAGAGCTGCACCAACCACCTCATATTCAGCAGTTTAATTTCATAATACTGTGAGAGAAAACTTTCAATTCAAATACCTTTTTCAAAGATAACAAAGATTCACATACAACACTTTTTCTAATGCCTTTTCTCTCCTGAAAAAAAACAACAAACAAAACCTTACTTTAATATTGTAGAAGACCTTTTTTGAGAAGTGTCATGACAGTTGCTGCCTCTACACAAGCAAACTGTCAGTAAAAAGCTGACGCTTAATTCCCTGTTGATGATGCCCTCAAATCTTTCACATCCCCATGGGCTGAGCTTCCATTTATCCTTGCTGGAAGCCAGCCAACTGCCCAGGCAATGTGAGCAGTGAAAAGATTTAGCAGCTTTAGTTTTGTGGGAACATTTTATTCTTAACTGTTACAAGACAACTGATTCACACTTTCTCTGTAGATCTGAAATTTGTGGAGGCTTAACATAAGGGCAGTGCTCATGCAAAAGTTTCTAGCAGTAGTTTTGCTTCAGCCAGATTCAGGTAAAGCCCTTTTTTTGTAATTGCAGAGGAAACTTCCCCTGTTGTAGTCAGGACAGCCAAGTCAATTAATTTAAGTTTTTTTTTAATATTTCCAAAATTTAAAGAATTGGATTTAAAGATTTAAATCCAAGATTTAAATCATTACTTACAAGCTACATGGCACCAGTCATGTATTCAACTGTAAACCAAAGAGCAGTACCATACAAGGCCTGTCAGAGCTACCTGGACGAGAGTTTACCACCAGAAACTAGCAATGCAGAATAGAAAACCTTGGAAAATTGAGCAACTGATAGTTAACCATAAACTGAATCCAACGTTTAGCCAACACCTAGGTAATTTATAAAGAACAGATCTCATTCTTATGTCTAGTCAGATCATTGTTTTCAATAAATAAATGATCACAAAAGCAGATCCTGGGTCAGAAACCCGAATAAAGTTCAAGATAATATGTTGAAGGCAGTGTTTGGATGTAACAAGGGGACCATGCGGGACTGAAAGGAGAAATTTGGAAAAATTAAGAGGCGTAATTTAGTTAAGTGTTTTAATTCCCTTTCCATGGCACAGCAGAGAGCCCAATGAAATTTTCTTGTGTTAGAGGATGTGATGACACCAAAAGGGCTTGCTCCTGTGAATTGAATCATAACCAAAGTTTCTATTCCGAGTAAAATAACATCAATCATTTAAGAAGATTAAACTGTTAATCTTCAAGGAAAGGAATCAACAGTCATTTCTTCTGGGAGAAAATGGGAAAGGGGAATAAAAGTATTTTATCAGGAGAAATTCTTAACTCTTTTCTAAAACAATCCTTTAGGCTTATTTCATCTTTATAGACAAAAAACAAAAAGAAAATTAAAAAAATCTACTTTCAGCATACCACATTTATAGAGGTAGATAAGAAGCACAAGTTTTGCCATGCATGATTTTCTGCATAATACTAAAAGCAGTGTAACTACATTTATGATAATTGATAAGGTTCTTACCTGATAATGATCAGAGGTCAGGACTTTAAAAGGTACAGTGGAACTTACTTTTCCCACAAAACCAAAAGAGAACAACAAAGCACCAAAGCACCAAACAAACAAACAAACAAAACCTAGGAAAGGATTTGAAGCTATATTCTGGCTTGTTGTGAATCACTGTTTTCTAGGACAGGCATTTCTTTTTGTTAACTCCTTTGTTAAATCATGATCTCATACCTCGTATTTTTTCCTACTTTTTTCTTCCCAATTCCCATTATTTCTTTCACCTTAATAATAGAGCACACTTCTTTAAAAGAGTTAAGTTTGTAGATGGGAGATAATGGTCTGTGAAAAATTGCAGGTAAAAGTATAGAAAAACAGAAAGATTGAAAGATGACACACTTTATTACATTGCCAGCTATCTTAATTTTCATGCAGGTTCTGTGATATTTGGCTTTTTTCCTTTCAAGCCTGGGCTGCCAGAAATCAAAATCTTTTATAAGAATCTCAGTGAGCTTTTTATTAAAAGTTCAGACATTTCTAGCCCTCATAACTGTGAAAAAACCCTCAGGAGAGCAAAGAAAGTACAAATTTAAGGCTAAAAACAGATGAAAAAGATTATTTTCCTGCCAACCTTTTTTTTAACAGAGAAAGCATGGAAGTATTTTTATAATTCACAAAATACTGACAAAAAATAAAGAAACCCTTCAAACAACTATTGCTATCCTCCTATTGCCATTTTAAAAAAGAATCTATTGTTTCAAATATTTTCTGTTTTCTGAACAAGTGATAATTAATTCTGTTGCACACATTAAGGTAAAAATTAAGACATGCTTCCAACTGTGAAGCTCTGACTGCTGAGAGAGCATCAAGACTTGCACTCAGCCATGCCTATTGCCCGTGGCAAAATGTAATCTCTAGGCAGAGGCAGTTTGCTTTACACTCGTTCGTCACCTAGCACCCACAGCTAAATCTAACTGGTTAGGTTCCTGCCCTGGACTCACGTGTCCATACTGTCAATATTTTTTAGATGAACACTAGTTTGAGCTGAGCGTTAGCCCCAGGTTCTATAAAAACACAGCACATTTAAAGGCTGGGGCTCCACATTTATTTCAACGTAGTTCAGAGCAACTTTTATAGAAAAAGTAAAAAAAACAGGGGAAGCATAAAGCCTCACATACCTTTGCCCTGGAGCTACGGACGGGCTACGCCTAAGTTTCAGGTTAGGGTCTCTAGACAGCTGACTTCATGTGCCGGTTCTGATTGTCCACTGGCTCCCACATCCCCACTCAGCCTTTCATGGACACCTGAGCCAGAAGCCACCCTTTCTCAGGCCATAGCTGTGGGTTCACTTTAATCCAGCACAAATGCATGCCCCTGCTGGCACACCCCAATATTTTCAGACAAATCATTTCCTTTATGGTGCCTGACACACAGCCTCACAAGTGCCTGTGCCCACAGCAGTGATGAGTGGTGGTGAAGCAGCATCACTTCTCCTAGAATTAACATGGATTTATATTGGATTGAAGTGACTTAGTAACCACAGCCTCTGGCTATGCAACCGTTGAGTGCTTCTCCTGTAATGACACAGGAAGATTTTGGTTAACAGGAAGGCTTCAGCTATAGGAAAAGAGAAGAGAGAATATGGGACCAAAACCAGAACAAGGTGAACTTTAACCCTTTGCTGTCACATTACTTCATCTGTTTGTGCACCATATGCTCCTTCCTTGGCTGAGCATCCTGCCACATGCATTTCCTAACAAGTAGCAGCCATCAAAGGTAGCTTTCTAGTGCAATTATTTTACTGGCAAAACTCAGAGCTAGATACCAAATGCTGTTATCCTCTTTTGCCAATGTGTTTTCCAACTTCCATCTGACAGGTAGCCACTGTGATGAAATATGTATCAGTGTATATTTCTACCTGTGGAGCAGTCATGCCAGAAAATGAAATAACTTGGTAGGACAGGAAAGGACTAACTTTGCCCTTATCTTCCTCTCAGACATTGAGGATGAATGTAGCTTGATTTGGCCTCCTAGTTACATATACATTATGAAGCTGTCAGCCTGTGAATCTTTCCATTCATCCATTCCTCATCCATCTAATCACAGAGGGTGACTTAACTGTCAGTGGATTTTCTCCATACACATATATATGTGCATATGTCAGTCATGTCCACACTCTCCTTAAAATGAGTTATGTGTCTGAATTAACTGGAATATCTTGAGGGACTTGTCTGAACATAGCAGTAGCAGATGACTGACACATGGAAGGTGATTCTTGCTGTATACTAGTACATCAGAAGGTATCTGCATCATTGTATTCACAAGGAGCATGTATACATACACAAAGGTATACCTATATCCACATAAGAAGTCAGTTATTAGTGCATAGTTCATATGCAAGATCAAATCCAGCTTATCGTGTCACTCCACAGAGGGAAAATTAAACTTTCTTTTTCTAGTCTTAAGGCAGCGCATTTATGCTCTGTCATGGTTTAACCCCAGCTGGCAACTAAGCATCATGCAGTCACTTGCTCATTCCTCCCTGTTGGGATGGGGAAGTGAATCAGAAGGGTAAAATTGAGAAAACACATGGGTTGAGATAAAGACAGTTTAATAGGTAAAGCAAAAGCTGCGCACACAAGCAAAGCAAAACAAGGAATTCAGTCACCACTTCCCATTGGCAGGCAGGTGTTCAGCCATCTCCAGGAAAGCAGGGCTCCATCACGCATAACCATTACTTGGGAAGACAAATGCCATCACTCCAAACGTCCCCCCCCTTCCTTCTTCTTCCCCCCAGCTTTATATGCTGAGCATGGTGCCATATGGTCTGGAATATCCCGGTGGTCAGTTGGGGTCAGCTGTCCCAGCTGTGTCCCCTCCAACTTCTTGTGCCCCCCCAGCCTCCTTGCTGGTGGGGTGGAGTGAGAAGCAAGAATGACTTTGACCCTGTGTAAGCACTGCTCAGCAATAATGAAAACATCTCTGCATTATCAACACTGTTTTCAGCACAAACCCAAAACATAGCCCCGTACTAGCTACTATGAAGAAAATTAACTCCCAGCCACAACCAGCACATGCTCATTGAAAGGTATTGTGCCTCTGCCTCAATCTGTAGCAGCTTATTCTAACCTCTGTCAATGTTGCTATTTCTACTTCCTGCTTGGCATTTAAATTCTGCCTACTTCCGTGATCTCACCTTCTCCTCAGATAATTTTGATATTCATGCAGAGTATGGAGCAAAGAGGTGTTTTCCTTCTGGAAGGCCCCCTCCCTCCCTTAAGGGGAGGGAGGGGGCCTTGATCTCTAAACCCCTGGGCTAACCAGTATAATCTCCCCTGTGATGGTACTTCACTGTGACTGAAACAGCTGCAGCCAATAGCAAACTTGATCCTTATGTGGAAGAATTATTTTGCAGAACAGCTCACAGAAGAACCATTAATTGCTTTCTGCATATCCTTGTAGAGAAAAGTGCATTCACAGAGCTGTCAGAGGTGAATTGGCCTGAAAGTCCCCAGGATAATTACTTTGCTGACATTTATATCACAGCAGTGCTGAAGGGGCTCAGAAGGACCAGGAAGGATGAGTCACAAATAAACCTGATGGGTAACCTCTTAAATACTGGCATGGCTTTATTTCTCATGATATCCAACTTCGGTGTTTCTAATATTGCTTCTACCAAGGCCGTGTCTAAATATCAAACCTCTTTCTCACCTATTTTTAGGAAAATGTAAACTGGAGATGCTTTAGATTTGGACAGAGGTCTTTATTTCTTGTAGAGTATCAGCCATACACCACTTAAAAGACTGATTGAAGTTTTACATTGGATGATGTACTGCCCACTGTAGGTGAAGATGAAGTTCGAGACCATCTAAGGAACCTGAAGGTGTACAAGTCCATGGGACCTGATGAGATGCATCTGTGGGTCCTGAGGGAACTGGTGGATGAAATGGTTAAGTTCTCATATTTGAGAAGTCGTGGCAGTCTGGGGAAGTTCCCACTGACTGAAAAAGGGGAAAATAACCCTCATTTTTAAAAAGGGAAAAAAAGAAGACCCAGAGAACTACAGGCCAGTCAGTCTCACCTCTGTGCCTGGCAAGATCATGGAGTAGATCCTCCTGAAAACTATGCTAAGGCACATGGAAAATAAGGAGGTGATTGGTGACAGCCAACATGGCTTCACTAAGGGCAAATTGTGCCTGACAAATTTGGTGGCCTTCTACGATGGGGTTATGGCATTGGTGGATAAAGGAAGAGCAACTGACGTCATCTACTGGGACTTGTGCAAAGCATTTGACACTGTCCCACAAGATATCCTTGTCTCTAAATTGGAGACATAGGGATTTGATGGATGGACCAATCAGTGGATAACGAATTGGCTGGATGGTCGCACTCGAACAGTTGCAGTCAATGGCTCGATGTCAAAGTGGAGACCAGTGATGAGTGGCTTCCTCAGGAGTCAGTATTGGGACTGGCACTGTTTAACATCTTTGTTGACAACATGGACAGTGGGATTGAGTGCAGCCTCAGCAAGTCTGCTGACAACACCAAGCTGTGTGGTGCCATTGACACGCTAGAGGGAAGGGATACTGTCCAGACGGACCTTGACAGTCTTGAGAGGTGGGCCTGTGCAAACATCATGAAGTTCAACAAGGCCAAGTGCAAGGTCCTGCACATGGGTTGGGGCAATCCCAAGCACAAATACAGGCTGGGTGATGAGTGATTGAGAGCAGCCCTGAGGAGAAGGACTTGGAGGTGTTGGCTGACAAGAAGCTCAACATGACCCAGCAATGTGCACTTGCAGCCCAGAAAGCCAACTGTATCCTGGGCTGTATCAAAAGAAGTGTGACCAGCAGGTTGAGGGAGGTGATTCTCCCCCTCTACTCTGCTCTGGTGTGACCCCACCTGGAGTACTGTGTCCAGCTCTGGGGCCCCCGACATAAGAAGGACATGGACCTGTTGGAGTGAGTCCAGAGGAGGGCCACAGAGATGATCAGAGGGCTGGAGCACCTCTCCTATGAAGACAGGCTGAGAGACTTGGGGTTGTTCAGCCTGGAGAAGAGAAGGCTCCGGGGACACATCATAGCAGCCTTCCAGTACCTAAAGGGGGCCTAAGGGAAAAATGGGGAGGAACTCTTTAACAGGGACTGTAGCAATAGGACAAGGGGTAATGCCTTTAAACAGAAATGGGGTAGATTTACATTAGATGTAAGGAAGAAATTCTTTACTGTGAGGGTGTTGAGGCACTCGAACAGGTTGCCCAGAGAAGTTGTGGATACCCCATCCATGGAAGTGTTCAAGGCCAGGTTGGATGGGGCTTTGAGCAACCTGGTCTAGTGGAAGGTGTCCCTGCCCATGGCAGAGGAGTTGGAACTAGATGATCCTTAAGGTCCCTTCCAAACCAAACCATTCTGTGATTCTGTGTGTAACTGCCTTCATACTCAGGAGATTTCTGCAGTAGTGTAAAAGTAGGAAAAGGGGAAGAGGGGACCTTGGAGTTCTTAAGCATCTGAGCTCCTGCAGTGACATGCTTACCTCTAGGGCCATGTTCCCACTGGGGACTTGAAGGTGTAACTACCTGCATAAAGTTAGAGCAGTGAAACTTATGCATGCGCATACATATCAACAACAGATTATCCACAGGAGGATTAATGCTGCCGTAATTCTACCAGTATTTTTTTCCTAGGTGGGAAAATTCTAACTAGTAATCTGATCATCCATTGTTTACACCTGCTCTTCATTAAATGCAGTTGTGTCTTCGTGCAATTCCACCCTGTGGAGGATGGCATCTTTAGAGAACTCACATTAACCAAGTACTGAAATCTATGCACCCTTCCTTCCAGTTGCACACCTTTTAGAAGCTATACAGTTTTCTATCAGTAGATGGCCACGTCGTTTTACAGCTCTTTTCCCCTTCTGATTCCTTGGATTAAATCTTAGAAAGACAAAAGATTGTAGCTGGCCCAGTGGGATCTCTTTAGGCTGCAAATTAATAGAGGCAAAGGAGTTTTATCTTTGCAGGGCATGCATACCATGGAGCTTGTCAAAGCCTTTGCAAATGATCTTCATTTGAAAATGGGTGAGAAAAGTTAAAAAACTCTCCCTGCGAACAGTTCCTACCTCTCCAACCACAGGCCACTACATGAACTTTCATTTGATTAAAATTATCGTGCTGTATCAAAGTCTAAACCAAAGGACAACAGGATCCTTAAAAAAAAAATGCAAGGACCAATCCATTAATCACGGTATTTCCATCACAAGGTCAGCCTTCTTTTAAGATTTGTCAGGTTAGGTTTTTCTGTGTGCATTCAGTAAATATTCAGTATTAACTGCAATGTTTTTCATCATAAGGTTACAGTCAAATATTCATAACAAAAATAATGGTCAGGCATCTGTACAAGAGGACCACTAGGTGCTTTCAGATTCTATGTGAAGCTTATCAGATATCCACTTAAACCCAATTAAAAACAGGAATTGGCTTTGGAATTTATTTTCCTCTGAATTGTACTGGTGAAATGCTTATCAGAAGATTGTTCCTCATACAAGTAAAGTATCTGTTTGGTAATGTACTCAGCCAGGATATGGGAAGCCCTGATCTCAGATCTTTGGCTCCTGCTGATCACAGATTCCATCCCAGGCCCAGAAAACCTTCTTAGGACAACTTTGAATGTAAGAAACATTTTCATGAAAAGGTCTGGTTATATTTAATTTCTTACGAAAATAGTTTGTTAAAATTACTGCTTAGTTCTATACTTAGGTTCCATCACCACTTGTAAATAATACAGTGAGCATCCTGAATTCTGTCCAAGAATGCACATTCCTGTATAACTAAAAGTTAGGTTTCAGTTTAAAATAATATTCTTTAGTTACAACATAACATTATGCACTCTTCTACAAGATAAACACAGGAGTATTATTTCACAGTACATAGAGAAACGTATTTAGAGATCGGTTTCTCCATTTTATTACATAAACTTTGTTCTAACATCATCGATGGACCTACTACTGATACAAGATAACTGGTTTATCAGACCTTACACTGTGCAAGAGAAACTGCAATCACCATGAGCTCAGTCATCTCCACTCCTTCCCCCGCCTTGCTGGCCACCCACCTGCTCTGACCAAGAGTGCACACTCTCAGCATTAGGTACGCTGGGCATACCGGGACATGCATCACCCTCCGTCTCTTCAAAGGGTGCAACCTAACCCCTCCTGAGGCCACACGTTCAAGCTGGTAACACGATAGGTGCAAGACTGGTTTCCAGGGGGGTCCTGAGGTTGTTTTCAGCTGTATTGTTTTCAGGTTGTGTTCATAGCTGTACGGTGGTACCAGGGCAAATGCTTATTTCTGTAGGCTGCAATTTTAAAAATGTTAACATCTATAGTTTTATACCCATAACAACAACATTCATAAGATGCAATTCAGGAAGCAAGATAGGACTTTGTATTATAACCTCAGCTGATATTTCCCACTACTTTCAATGTAGCCATGTAAGCTACATAAGCTATAGTGCACTGTGCATTTTGTTTATGGGATGACGTCTTCAGAGTGTGTGGAAATCACATCATTGCACATAGGTCTGCCTTCATGTTAACATGTCTGGCCTTCCAGTTGCCAAATGGTGACAGCTCAGTACTCACAGCAGACATTTTTCTAAGAACACAGAAAAGCAAATAAAGGAGGCAATTCACTTGGTAGATTTTTCTAAGCTTTGCTGAGTTTTACTACAAATTGCCAGTAACATGTGTAACTTCTATTACAGATCTCTTTGGCAAGCTAGCCCTGTTTCCCACTCAGCTTTGACAGCCCCATTCTCTCCCTGTAGGCTTTAAGGAGCTCCACCAGAGCAGAGACTTCACCTGCATGCACCAATTTGCCATGACACTTTCAGCCCTTACAGGATCTGCTAGAAATGACCTCCAAGTTTCTTTGAGGGGGGAGGCGAAGCCAGTCCAAATTATATGAAATAGATGTTAATGTGGGACATTAAAAGATCCTTTACAGACAACTTTGATGTTATGTTTGTGATTGACAACCAGATCCTACTGAAGCAGGCATTAGCACACGGACAAATGAGTGACACAAAACACTGTACAGGAGCCTCTTAAACTGTTTAGTAAAAGTGCTAAATCTTTCCATGAAATAATCCAAACTTCAGAAAAAATATAAGTCTGCAGAAGCCCAAATCCCTTATTTATCATCTTTATAGGGTATAGCCACTTGCCATCTGCATAGAATCAGATCAGTTGCAACAAGGTGGTGAAGAGTCACGCCCAGTGTGCAACAACCGTTTGTTTCAGGGAAAAAAACAACTTGTCAATCCTGTTTGGATTCACTGTAGTCATAAATTATGTTCCTGTCTGAGAAATTTGCGTGTGAGGTAGATTACTTCTACAATATTAGGCAAAACTATGTTTGCCATTCTCCCTAAACCTTTCTTCACGTTATGTTTCTATGGGAAATGCCGTATCTATTAGTGGCAACATATTTCTGTTGGTCAGGTAGCAACACCAATGCCTTATGACACTCCCGTCTCATGGGGAGCCTGACTGAGCATAGGCTATAGCTGTTTCATGCCATTATGGCCCACAGTGGAGGAACAGCAGGCAAAACCCTACAACGTATCACACTGCTCTGTAGGGTCTTTTATTAGAGGTCCTTTGGTGATCACTTAAGGCAGGCTAACTTCAACAGGAGCTCTCTCCTTCTTCCTCATCTCGTTTCTGTTGACAATGCAGCAGGGACATCCAAACAAATCTAGATGTCAGAAGCTTCCTAGATTGCTATCTTCTGGTGTCTACCATTCTACCATTCTAATGTAAAGCTTTATTTCCACTCTGTCAGTGGCATGTTATGGATGCTGGTTAAGTCCAAAAGATTCATCAGCTGCTTGAACTTGTAACCTGGCATTTAACTTCTGAGACAAGCATCATTTTAGCTGTTTCTTATTGTAATCTGCTGGGTACCTGTGAACTGCCATTCAGCCTCATCTCTGGCAGGTGCAGCCTGCCAGCTCCAGAAGTGGTTCTGCTTACACATGCAACAAGTGCTCTCAGCCTTCCAGCGCCAGTGTTATAATGGCAAGACCATAAATGAAGCTCTTGAGGTTTTGTCTGAGGAGCTTTGTAAGGGATGATTTGGAAGATGCTATTCAATCTGGACTTTGAACTCCCAAAGGGAGTATGTGCAGATTTTTCTTACCCAAGACAGACATAAAAGCTTTCACAGCTCAGGCCTACAGAGGAAGAAATGTGCTTATGAACAGTACTGTACACCTGCACAAATACTGCTTTGTCTCAACAAACACAGTTTCTTGCATGACCAGGAAATTAGCAGAACAATAACTGGGAAACAGTTTGACCTCTCTCCTTTCTGAAGAGGACCCATAACCTTTCATTACCAAGCTATTTCTTCTGGCTCATTGCCCCTTGCAAAAACCTGCTCATTTCCTCCAAGTAAAGACAGTCATTAGGAGTAAGTTTCATACATCCTCCTGTTCATTCCGATTTGCATTGTACGTGCTATGTATACATATGTCGCAACTTCATCTGAACTGCCAGTTGCAGGCCCATATAGACTCTGGGTAAAATTTTCAGAATGGTTTAGAACTGAACTTATAGAGGAATTCAGGACATTCAGCTCCCGTTATTTTACTCTAAAAAAATCCCTACCTTGAATCTTTAAGGATTTATGAATTGAAATCCCGTTAATTGTCAGTAAGACATTGGGCCTGTAGTCACATTAGAAAATTTCTACCAACCTTATTTTTATTTGATTTATTTCCTATCTTCAACAACATTTACAAGCCACACACCTTTTAGGTAAAATGCTTTTTAATTACCATCAGCTTGTCCAAAGGTGGCAGTTGCAAGTGCATTCACTTAGCCTTTCTATTTCTCAGTTGCAGTTGGTCCTTCATTCACTGTCCCCTACTGTCCCACTAGGTCCCTTCACTCTCCCTTGCTATCAACTACATGAAAACTGGACAACTTTTCCAAAATGTAGAAACAAGAAAATCCCATGCAGTTTGAACCAATGAACTGTATTTGTTTTGTTTGTATCTCACAAGTAAGAATTTCCCATGTGGAGACATACATAATCCAAGCACAGGCAAAAGAGCTAGCAAATCCTAATTTCTACTTCAATTTCCTTAGCTCATCTTCAGCATCTCTTTCATATTTCTGCTTTTTAAACACTGTGCCACCTCAGTTATCCTATTATAAAACTTCACCCTTACTTTTCTTTCCAATTTTCCTTCCCAATGGAGAAACACTTTCAGTGTTTTGGATGGAGACACAGTGGATTTACAAAATTTAGTGTTCTAAGCAACATCATACAAAGCTATTACAATTTTTTCCATACCCCCCCATCTATACACTTATTCTCTAGATGCTGTTTTTGGCATATCCAATAAAACTTGTAATTTCTGGAATGTACATTTCGTTTTACAGTTGTGGCACTTCGTGAGGAAAGCAGGGCTGATGACCTACTAGCTCTGTGGCTGATTATTTCAGCCAGTAAAACTCCAACATCTGTTTCTGCAATAAAAAGTCAGTAAGAGCAATGTAATAATTTTCACCTTCATTTCTACAGGACTTTAAAATGTTGATCACCTCCAGTTCTGGTTCCAGTTCTGAAATTGGTCGCAGTAGCTGAATTGATGTTATGCAATGAGATCAGTAGCTACAACTTTCCAAAGGCCAATAGAGCATGCAACAAATGAAGAGTCCCTTGGTTTTCTGGCCATCTCAGGTAATCAGATTGTACTAGGTGGGGTTGGTGGAACCACTGGGATAATTCAGCAGAAAAAAAAATGCTTTCAGTTTAACAAGACAACATCCTGATGGTCTGGTAGTACTATTCAGGGCATGTCTCATGGAAAGTTCAATCTTCAGCTGGAATGCTTGTGGAAAGATAGAAATCCCACCCTAATCTGCTATGTTTTAAAAAAAGCAGTTATGATTTGCTTCTGTAATCCAAAATATTTGTGTGGATGCAAAAAAATTCAGCAAATAGCTATTGGGCTAGGTGAGTGCTTAACTCAGTGATGCATTTGTTCTACTCCTACAGGAAGCCATCTGCAGCATTCCCCCAATTCCAGCAGGGGTTTGATTTGGCCCCAGGAAGATAGGAGATGGTTTTTCACTGAGCAGTACTAATACGCAGGCAAAGAAGTCAGTGAAGGCCTGGCACTAGGAGGGCACTGGAATGCTCTTTGTTGGCTGATCTTCAAAATGTTCCAGTTAAAACTTACTTATCTCTTTTCCTTTGAACTATTTCCTCCAGCTCCTTCTTCCATGGCTTTGAGCTAGCCAAGAGCATCCTTCAGTCATCTTAACCTGTGACATCACTGTCACAACCCGTGCTGGACAGACCAGGAAGGGGTTATGGTGGGTTCAGAATTCCCTTGGGCTAAATTAAGGTGAAGCAACACCAAATGATCAGTTAAACATTTTATTTATGGCAGAAGCAACCTAAACCTGGAAGACATAATAGTAGGCGGTGTAGTTTCTATTGAAATGTCTACAAAGGTAAAGAGGAGAAAGAGAAGAAAAGAGAGCAAAACAAGAAAAGGAGAGAGAGAGAGAGATCACCACCCTTGGATCCGGTGATGAAGTTAACAGTCGATGATGCTGACAGTCATCGTAATCCGCCGGTGATGGGCGCACATGGGAATCCTCATGTTGGTGTCCTTTATAGCCCGATTCCCGCCTTTTCTCATGTCAATCATGCCACTCTTGGTTTTCTGTGCATGGTCCCTAAGGACTTATGTTAATTCTTGATTTTCAGTGCAGGCGCCATCATGGCGGGTGGTCATGAGCCCCTTCCCCAAATAAACTGTGGGTGACCCCTGACCACATATGGTGAGTTGTTCCACCCAGTTCATCAGGACGCGTGACTGAACATCCTCCAACATGCCT
This sequence comes from Aquila chrysaetos chrysaetos, assembly GCF_900496995.4. Classification (NCBI taxonomy): domain Eukaryota; kingdom Metazoa; phylum Chordata; class Aves; order Accipitriformes; family Accipitridae; genus Aquila; species Aquila chrysaetos. Next base: position 48,606,014 of record NC_044030.1, read on the forward strand.
CCTGCGTCCTGTGTCCCATGTGGTGTTGCTATGCAGAACTTATCATGTTGCAGTGCCTTGCAAGCAAGTTCAGTTCTTTCCCTCAACCGCAAAAGCCAGGCCCCAGTCTCTGTCCATCACAACGGGTGTTTGAGGCATTAACTCTGTCCAGTCTCTCACAATGACTCTGCAGAATGTGGAGATGTTGACACACTTATGAAGTACTAGTTCAATAAAGCAGTTCATTTTACATTGCTTAGATGTCTTGGTATTTAGCTATTTTACACGGCACTGTCCCAGCTCACACAATGTGTTCATAATCTGCCTTGTTAGTGTAGTTTAAAGTTGCATAAAGTAGACTTATAACTGCAGCATCAAGGCACCTGCCTAATTCTGCTGGTAGTGGGAAGCTCTTAATCTCACTCCAGCCAGTTTGGTAAAGCCCTTCAATTACTGAGATGCTGTTTGGTCATTACATCTCATGTCGTAGGTGATTCCCTTTGGTTATTTTTAATTCAGGGCCCAGGTCGCTGCCTGGCTGCACAAGAAGCTGTGTGTTACAACTGTGTAGGGGTGGACAGGAGAGTAAGAATCACTTGAAAATGTCTCAAAGGAAAAAAAATCTCCCATCTGTGATCGCCAAAGTACAGGCACAGCAAATGCAATTTGAGTCTCAGTTCTGAGTGGCAGGAGTGGCACTTTCTGCTCCATTTCCTCACATCACTGTGCAAACTACCTACCACTCCATCTGCCTACTGGGCAGTGTGCCAGAATTTAAAAAGTTTTCTATTAAACTGTGTGAAGCACAAAGTAGCAATGATTTTCCATTGCTGTCCAGCCAGCCTAGGGTTGAGAAGTCAATCCAGGGTTGAGATATTCATTACTTTGGTCAGCCAACCCTTCTTGGTTTGCACTCAGATCGGAAAATCTCTTGAAATCAGTAGTGAGACACACATACATAAACTCCCTACCATAAAAAGACCAGAGTAAAAATGGCAGTTAGACAACCTGGAAGAGGTTATGATATGTTTTGAAGTAAAATTCTTCTATAAATGTAGGCTAATTAATCATTCATTATATTTACAAACACTGTAATTCTGACGTGTGTAAAGAAATTCACATATAATAGTCTTAAAATATCAGGATGAAAAGTGTCATATCTGGTCACATGGAGAACATCTCCTCCCCAGAATATCTTAATTGTTTCTTGGTTTATGCCATGCAACGCTACTGACGTCGAAAGGGGTGCACAGCATGAAGCTGATGGCAGAGCATTGCCACAAAGCGATTTGTACACTAATTTCTGGCATGGCAAATTGGCAATATATGTCAGAGACCGCCTTGCTGTATTTAATCTTTGCATTTGCTTTCATCTCTCCTTAAAAATAAAAGCAGAACAAAATCTAAGGTTTTGTATATGGGGCACATACATCAACCAAATGGTCTTTTAATCCTATCATAAATGAGTCAGAAAATGTATGTAATCTGGTAATTGAAAATTTGTCTTTAAGAATATGAACCATTTTCTTTTCATTGCTAATGATGTGCCACTTTCGAATAGACCCAATCCTTTAAGCATAGACAAATCAGATATGCCAGAGCTTAGCACCTGATGAGGAGTCTGCTCCGGATAGATCTATGTGCAATTTCAGTAGCAGGATGTGGCTGTATATCTCCATCAATGAGCACAATTATTTTATGTTGTGTACCTGTTTCACTCATCCATATGAATCAATTAACACAAGAGAAACCACTTTTTGTGCAAGGCTTCTAGTGGGCAGATTCAGACTGACAACAGCAAAAAATCCAAGTAACTGTGAAGTACAGGACATTTTTCAGAAGAGTGAAAATATTGCAGTATAATAAATACTGAATTTTCCAGTTCACCAACTATACTACAGGAATGAACAAGGATCTACAGAATACGCCTGTGTGCTGATATAGTGGGTTCTCTGTGTGTGTGTGTGTGCGCGCGTGCGCATGTGTGCACCCCAGAACACAGGTGCAGTGCAGGCAAGGGAAAACTGCCAACATCAGCTACTTATCTTCACTATTGCTCTAAGTAAGATTTCCAGGTCTGAAATTTGAAGATGGTGCCAAGGATTTTGGCACATGGGTCTTCTGAGTTTAGTATAATTTACCTAGCTAAATACCTGCACAGTGATCTGTTTTTAAAATCCTGTTGTGGTTTAACCCTAGCTAGCAACTAAGCACCACACAGCTTTGCACAACATGAATATATGACTAAGTGCAGAGATCTACGCATATGGACTATGGAGTGCATGCCTAATACATGAAAGGAAAAGAAAAAGGAAAAGAAAAAGGAAAAGAAAAAGAAAAAGGAAAAGAAAAAGGAAAAGAAAAAGAAAAAGAAAAAGAAAAAGAAAAAGAAAAAGAAAAAGAAAAAGAAAACTGCAGTGTTAGCAAACATAAGGACAAATTCAAGCAGTATTTTATTTAGCTAGACAACTACAACTTCAAAAAAACCAAGGTAATTCCACCTTCTTCAAATCCCTCTGTCACGTTGGCAGGTACAATTGGAGCTGCAGCTCAAGTTCAGCTAGAGAAAGGATGAGCTCTTGGATCAGAGACACAGGGTCTCCTAACATTTCACTATCCAATAAAATATTTGATTGTCTATTCCTCTTAAACTTTATGGTAGATGGAGTATTGCCAGTTTGTGGGCCATACTACAGCTCCCTTAACTTTTTGCATCACTTGACCCATGATTCAATTAAGCTCTATATTAACTCAGGGGACCCAGATTACTTTCACAGTATGCATCCAGTGTCAGTGTCCCCTTCTCTGCACCACTGATGAAATTCTAACTTTAACAACAAACCTGCCAAAATGGTTGCCATTAAGTGACCTTGTGTAAGAGACTGAATTGTTATCTTGAACCATTTGCCTCAAAGATTGTTAGGTGTGAGGGACTGGGCTGTCATCAAGGAACTGTGAACTGCTCATCTTGAACCCTTTGTCTCCAAGATGGCCGGTTTAAGCGGGACACTCCTCTGTCCATAAGGACGATTACCAGGCCATTGAGACATCCAGGGGAGGAAACTGGGCTGGAGCTGATAAGATACTGGTTTCTGATGTCGATCACGAGAAGGTCCTGTGATAAATGAAACCTGCAGCACACAACATCATCGAAATATGCCCTATAAAAACCCCTAGAGACAAGCTGTGAGAGGGGGCTTTTTCTTCCTCACCAAAGAATTGAAGATTGAGGACCGACGGGACGCCGCTGGATCCGTGCTGGTGACCATCCTTGCAACTCCCACCACTGACTGCTTGCCTGAGGACCAACGGGACGCCGCTGGATCCATGGTGGTGACTATCCTTGCAACTCTATCCTGACTGCTTGCTTAATTTCTACCTTTTCTTCCATTCTATCCTATCGCCACCATTTTCCACTTTTGATACTTTTGATAATAAAAACTCTTTTGACTATACGGCATTTGACCTCGTTTGTGTCTTAATCTCGCTCTTGGGATCATATCGAAAACTTCCCCGACATTGGATCGGGACACCTTGTTCAAGTTTGTCCAGATTTACCTGCTCATACATGACAAGAAAATCTGACCCGTGATCTAAAAATGGTAAATGAAACAATGACAGCTTTAATTGCAGGGAAAATACTGGTAGTACCTTCATTTTCTGCCACTCTCCAAAGTTTTGATTCATTCCTTGTAATCTGGATTTGTCATCACTACACTTTTCAAGCCATTGTCTCCTTTATCTCCCCATGCAATAATCTATCATTGCCGCATGAGCTCCTCACAAATGCCAATACAGTGATAATAATAATCTTTGCTCTCAACTGAAAAGCAAGAACTAAAATGCACTCTCAGGAATGTTCCTTGCAATTTAATTTTTGTAGGCCCCTGAAATGTGCTCTTACAGTTGGTGATATTTGCTAGTTATGCCTCTGGGTTGAATTACAGCTTTTTGTAATAAGCCAATAGCTGTGAATTATCAGGGATGTTTTTCACGTATTGGAGACTGTTCTGACTTTAGGAGATAGACCCCTAGCTACTTTTATTTAAAAAGAGTGGTGTCCAAACTTTGGAATACTGGCAGCCTCATTAGCAAGTTCCCAGACCCCTGTGAGCCATGCCAAGTCAGTGAAGATAGTGGTTCATTTTTGCAGCTTTCTTTATTATTATTCCTAGAGTCATGTCCTCTGCTTGCACTTTTGTCTTTCTCTGTTGCTTAGAAGCAATTGCTTATTTCAGATCAGCAGCAATGAAATCCTGGGACTGATCAGCATTACATTTATCCTACCATTACAAGTTATCTTTTAGGATTCTGCTGAACTCCTTTGGTTGTAAAAATGCATCTTGAGTACCACTACTGTTAAATAAAACAATAAGGGAAATTTAAAAAAACCCAACATTATTCTCCCTTCCACAAGGAACTGTACAGCATAGGAAAGCTCCCGCATTTGACCAGGGGTGTGTGAATAAACTACCAATTTTGTTCAAAAGCTGAAGCAGAAAGGTAAGGAGAAAACTATGGAAAATTCAACATTTACATGGAGTCTATTTTTTTCACCGTAACAAATGAAAAGAAAAAGGATAAATGTATTTTCTGTTGAAACAGATGTTCCATTTAACTGGAAATAAAATACTTTCCTTTTGGAACAGTTTTGGAATGCCTTTGGAAATGAAAGCCCAGGTTTTCAGGACAGGCACAACCGGTTTCCCATGGGTTTGGCACTTGCTTTGGATCACTTCCCAGCTCTGCAAAGAATGCCTTAACCACCAAGATATCCCAGTCAGTCTTGATAACTCTGATATCCTGCTGTACAGACATATTCACTGGGCACAGGCAAAGTTACAAGAACCACCCCCAGTACCACACCATGGTGCAGATCTCCCCCACGTGCCTTGACAGCCTTTGCTCCCACCCAAATGGAATCTTCATCCTCCTTCAGCCCTCCTGTGCTGCTCAGGGCAGTTCAGTGAAGAATAACCTTCATGGCTGTGGCTAGAAGAGGCTGGAGGTAATAAGAGGGACTGCAGGGGAATGGCTGTATTCAATAGCAAAATGAGCAAGGGAGAAATGCTGATGTAAAAACAGAGCTCCTGGGCCTTTGAAACTGATATCCAGAGAAACACCATCTCCTTCCATCCCAGGCAGCCTTGTTGGCTCTGTTAGAAAGAAGACAGAGCTTTCCCTCCATGTGCTTCACTGTACTCAATGCCACATGGAAAAACTCCAGCAAGATAGGTTTTACTGGAGGAAACAGGACAGTTTGTACCAAGGTTTAAAATCAGTGTCCCCTGCCTTCCAAATAAGCCTCTGTCTTTAGGGATTGTCCACCAATGGATACTGTTCAACACCACTACTCTTCAGAATAACCCAGGACCACCAGAGCAGCCTCTCTTGTTGGCATAATGCAGGCAATTACACCCATCAGAAGTGGGATCCCATTTGCAGAAGGGAAGTCCTCCACCTAGCTCTGTTTAATGAGGCCGCACTAGTTTTATTTTTCTTTTGTTCTTCATCTTATTATCTCAGGAAGTATTTTCAGCTGAATTTTTTATATTCTTGAAACGCGCTATTCAAAATGAAATCTTTTGCTTGCTTTTCAAGCAACATGGTAGATGTTAAGGTGGTGGCAACTTTCTGAAATAATGGTGACTGCTGAACTGCAATTCATGGTATTGTTTTTTCTGCTGAGAATCTGAGGTACTGACATTTGTAAAAGCAAAATTCCTCAACCTCACAAGATCTGCAACTGCAGATGAATGTAGTGAGCTACAACAAATAGTTTTATGTATCTGAGTCTTTTGGGCTGTCCTGCAGTCCAAACATAGGTCTTTGAAACAGACAAGATGACATACAAGTCTACTACAGAATTAGCTAAAAATAACACAAAGAATAACATTTCTCTGGCCTAGAAGACTCTTATCTTTAGAAAAGCTACATTATTAAAAATTAAATCCTTACATTACCATTTTGTAGAAAACATGAGAATATATTTGAAATAACTTGAAACATGTAAAAATAGTTTCACTTTGTGTGGTTTGATTTCTCTGTGTGGAATTTCTAGGAAGAGGAGCAGACCACAGTCTTGTCATAGGCAGAGCAAGAAGTCTGCAGGTGTTTGCATCTTATTATCTGACTTGGAGTAAATTGGTCCATCAGAACCAAAGCAACCAAGGAGAGATTTTCTGGAAGAAATTACAAAAGAATGAAACGTCCTTTTAAATGGGTTTCAGAGAAAACAAATAATTAAAGAATTGTTAAAGAGTAAAAGTCTCAGTGACTAGCTAGATAAGATGTGGTCTTCTAGAGCCAGCAATTGCTTGAGAGATTTTAGGGAAGCCATCAAGTAGTTGCTTAGCTCTGTTGCTTGCAGGGCTTGTACAAGGATGAAGTTCTTGATGTTGCTTTCCATGGGTTTGGCCAATGTGTCCTGCTTTGCCTGTCTGTAGCTATTCCCATATATCCATATTTGACAGTGTAGGTGAAGCTCAAAGCAGATTCAGGTTTTTCCCTCAATAAGACTAAGGTCTTAAAAAAAAGCATTGAGATTTAAATCCACCTCTAAATCAAAAGACACAAAGCACTATACACAGAAGATACACCATGATTCAATTCAGGAGTGATTTAAGTAGGCATTGGAAAGCTTGGGGTCAAGAACAAAAATCTCTGTCACAAATCCATGACATAGGCTCAGAGAGATGCTACAGCAGTAGTTGAATTGAGTGACTTTTGTGATAGCAATGTTGCAAGGCTGGTCAACTACTTATGAAATATTTTTATTCTTCTTGTTTGTTTATTGGTTTATCTTTAATTTAAGCAAACAATTTTTTTCTATACTCACTAAATATATGGTCCTAGGTACTTTTTTCACTATTACGGGCTCCATACCAGATTGTCTGTATATCTAAAACTGCCACTACAGGTAATACAAGGTGGGAATGTCAAAGAATATAGGATAGAGCCTTAATTATGAAAATGTAACAAGTCTTAGCTCAAGAGTTTTATAAACCACTAGTGCCCAAGGGAAACAGGTTACCGTTGTTTGAAAATGATAACACTGTAACATATCTTGTTATACTTGAAAAATTTAATAAAAAGAGAATTATTAAAAACCACTAAAAATTACATATACTCTTGCCACACACAAGCTATTTAATAAAGCCAATTTCAAGCTGGTATTCTGGTATTTCATATCAACACAGCCACTACTCAGTTTTACAGTTATCAAATGTAAGCCAGAGACAAGTAGTCCACATTTTTTCCTCCACATGAGTTTCTTTATAACACTTATTTCACCCTCCCTGGAGGAGAAAGACAGCTGGAGTGAGAAGGGACATTCAGGAGCAAGATGGGCCAGAGCATGTGGTGGAGTTGGGGTAGAGCCATGGTTATTGGTGCATATATATAAACTCAGTTATTGTCATGTGAATGTAGTCACCCTCTGCCTTCCTCAGAATTGCTCAGATAGGGATGCTCCAGAGAATTAGTGCTTTTCCTCTGCACCAGTAATTGTTCCAGTGAAGATAGACCCTGAACACTAGCAGTCCTCAAAAAGTCTCATGCCACCTGCCAGTATAGAAACCATTACCTAGACAGGACACTATGGTTAACCCTTGGAGGCTGGAAGCCAAACTAAGCAGATGTGTAAGTAAACAGGACACAAGACAGTTTCACCTTTCCTGTTCCTGCCATGCGGTTTGGCACGGGAGGCATGGGGCTGTGGGACCAGGACCATGGCACGGCAGCTGTTGGTATGTACAGGGGCTTCCTCGAGTCACTGTCCCATCCTCCTGACACATCCTGGGGTGCACTAAGCTGGACAGAGGCTCTGCAATGCCAAGTGCTTACATCAGAGAGGCGAGCATCCAAGATTTCAACTTCCAGGAGCATTTAATTCCTCACATTTCATTTTTGAAATTTCATTGCTTTTGGGTAGGAGAATCTTTTTTTTCAAAGCTCATCTTGTCCTACCAGATAAAGCAGGCAAGCGTTGACCGAGTCCCATGAACAGAGGTGAGCTGGCTGCTGTCTTCAGTTTAAAACAGACAAATGAAAACAAAACATCTCCTGCCCCAACTTCCAGCACTTCAAGAATTTTAAAACAAGGGTTGCGACTTCAGTGAAGAGAGCAGCCAAACTCTGCATCTGGCCCACACACATTGCTCTAGTCTAGACTGATTGGCCCAGACATCAGCACAGCCTCATGTTTTCAAATTAAATTAGACCTTTTGATCAAAGAACAGGGGACACTTAAGCAATGCCATAATTTCTTAATTATAGATCTTATTATTTGATTGGACCAGGATTTAACACAGTGACATTCAATAATTTTGTGCCAGGGGAAATGCATTCTCATTGACTCTGTGGCCCTGAACTAAAAGGAGACAGAAATGCTGAAAGAACAGTAATAACGACAATAACAGTAATAGAAAAGGCATCCTACCAAGTGCTCAGTTTAAGCAAAATTTGAGGATTAAAGCAAGCAACAACAGAGCATAAAGGGATGCCTTTATGTAATTTTTTAAGTCAGTTCACTTAAACAATAAACAAGCTCACCTCTCAAACTATTACAGAAGGGGAAAATGCCTCCCTCAAAGCTAGCTACCCATCCATCTGAGCACCCCAGCAGCCCCAACATTATGTTAAATTTAGTTGTTGATGTGCTAGAACAATGTGGTTTCATCACAAAAGTTTTAAAAGTATAAAACTTACTAGCCTACAAAAACAACAATGTTATTTAAGAAACTGTCTATTCCATGCCATCAAATCATCTACTTCAGTCTGCCTCTGCAGGAAAGGCAGAGACTGTTTTTCAGCCAGCCAGCCCAAATCTGCTCATGGATCCTCTTTCCACAGTGCTCAGAAACAGCTTTAGAAAGACGTACCCTGTTGCTGGCTTTAAAAAAAATGTCTCATCCCCTTCAGAGCAGAGACATACATACTTTCAGACAAGCTCCCATCAAACTCTTTGGTAAACCCAACAATACTGAAGCCTTAAATCCAACACACCCCCACCAAAATAACTGGAATTTGTGCTTGTTTATGGTGCACAAGAACCATAAGCTGGGATCAGGATAATACTTGTTACATTTCATACAAGCTTTTATAACCCTGGGCATCTTTGGACTGAAGAGCTTAGAGACTCAGACAGGCAGAAGAGGGGCAGAAGCACATAAGAGCAACTTGCCTTTAAAGCACTGTATGTAAAAGTGTTCTAATTTTTTTTTGTGGATGAGAACATAAAGTTGAGTTTGAAAAGAGCATGAACTCCTTGGGACTTCTCCCGTAGCCTGCCATTTATTGTCTAAATGTCAAAAGACATCATGACAAAGGCAGACACAGAACAGATTCAAAGGAGGAAAGTCTTGCAGGTTAGCATCAAGGTAGTAGCATGGAGACAGTTCAAATAAATCAGTGGGGTTCCCCTAAAGATTACGGAAAACAAATTGCAGGATGATGGTAAAACAATAAACAAACCCAACAACTGGTGAAGTAACATGTCAGGCTCAGACAAGGCATGACCTAAAATTTCTTTATTTCATGAATATCACAGTGTATTTTTCAGCATTGTAAGTACCATGATTAGCAAACAGACATGGCTGTGGTAGACAGGCACATCTATGCATGTATTATTCCTTCCATGTATCTATCTTGAATTGACTCTTAGACAGCAAGTGAAAATTTGGAAGTGTAATACATCAAAGAAGTGAAGTTACAATATTTCTTTTATATTGCCATAGCTCCATGTAATGCACTGGCTGCTGCCAATGGCCACAGCAAGGGCTGAGCTCAGTCTGCCAAAGCGTCCTGCCCTGAAACAAATTAATTGCTTGAACCCTGACTCAGCGCTGACTCCTATTTCTAGCTCCACATAACCAAACTCGCATCACTTACCTCTGGGTCTTTTCACTCACAAGCCCTCAAGATCCTTGGGAGGACTGAAACACTTGTACCTTACCCTTTTTCTCCTCCCAGCTAAGCCACTACAGCCATGGCTATTACCCTGTGCTGATTGCACTTCCCTCGTTTTGTGCTCTTAGGAATCGTTGCTAAAGGCCAGTAAATGAAATTCACTTGAGTGGATGTTTAGAGGTGCAGCAAGCCCCCCCTGCCTCAGACCCCTACCTGCAGCCCAGACAGGGTCCCTGACTCTCCTCTACCAGCCCCCTCCTTCTTCACGGCTTGCCTCACAGCTAGTGGGGGACACTGATGCTTTTCCCATTGCTCTGATGAGTCCATGCTGTAAAGACATCTCAGTGTCACCTTCCTTCCAGAGACTGTGAAGCTCCCACTGCTCTGATCTGTGCCACTGCTAATGCATCTCTATGCTGCTGCAAACTTGTTTCTGCCCAGACCTGGAGAGCCCTGTTGCACATCATTGAGTGCCCCACAGAGGGAGGCAGATGCAGAGCACAGCAGGATTTCTAGAAAGCCCCTGCTCCACACCTCCAGGTCTACAGGATAATCTCTCTGTCTTGTTGAACTTGAACTCCCTGCAAAGTCCTGCTGCATCTCTCATTGTACTTAGTAGTTTTACATTCTGTGTTATTTCCACATTTTTGTTCCATTCTTATTTCCTCCTGTGGTTTTCATCCATTGCTGTGAAGGAAATAGATAATTTCTATTTCTATAATTGTTAATCATACAACCACACTAGTAACTGTTTTATCATTATAATGAAACAGCACCATTTAAAAAGGGATACATGTGGAGCTGTCCTCTGAGTGTACTAGCATCTGATAACCTAGTCACACCCAAAAGGCAACAGCAAGTATTTTCCTTCTTTGAGGTTCATGAGCAGCTGGACACCTTCGTTCCACTGGAGCCCTGACAAGATAAGAACAAACAATAAGCCCATGAAATGGACAAACTCCTTTTTAACTGTTTGATAAAGTTACCTGTCATCTTGGTGTACATAGCAGATGACAAGTCAGTGGAGAAGAGGTTTGCACATTGATGTTATATGGGTTAATTTTTAAATTAATTCCAAGGTTGAATCTGTACAGCCGCATCAGAAAAACACAGCTTAAAAATGAAGTGCTTGCGATAGGAAACACCTTTGTGACAGGCAGATGGAGCTGATCACAGAACAGTAGTTTAATGAGGTGATACCACATAATTACCATGTACTTCGCCACACCATCACGTCAAACATTTGTCCCAAATATTTTGCTACGGCTGTGTTTATACAATAGTTCAGTTACAATCAGTGACAGTTGTGGGTCCAGTATAAATGACGAACTTCAGGGATGTTATTTATCAATGGGTTAGCAACTAATGCAGTGCAGCCCACTTATACCTCCAGCCTTTTCTTCCCTGCACATCTGGATATCTCAAACTTGAAATGACCCAAACATGTAGCATGCACTTTTGACTGTTTCTGTAAGCAGAAGGTTTGAGATGAACCAAGATTTAGCACCACAGAACTAAGCTAATCTTCCTGATTCGGGAAACACTTTGACACAGTTTCTGATTATGTGATCTCTGCAATAAATCCAGGATATTCTCCCTGGAGCAACAGATACAGAGGGAAAGTTGAGGAACCGAGTCACTGTTCTCAGTTTTGCCATGATATTCTGTGCAATCTCAAAGAAGCCACTTTATCTGTGGTTTAACTTCTTCATCTGTAAAGCAGGGGCAGACTGATCTGTTTATTGAAAGCACAAAGTGCATCACCTTTTCTGAGGAAAGCTAATAAAAATGCAGAATTTCTGTTCTGATTAATATTGATATTTTCAAAAGACGAGGAAGAAAAATGAGAACTGCTGAGATAAGAGAGTTTGAGGGGGGAGAGGGGGTGTGAAATGGGACAATTTATGGATTTAAAATCTCCCCTTGCAACAGGAACAGAGGAGATCCGGGAGCCCTGTCCCCAGGGGGGCTGCTGGGGCAGTGGCACCGCACAGCAGGAACCCCACCACCTGGATCTGGCATCTGGCACCAAGGGTGCTGGCAGCCCACTCCAACCTGCAACCCCCTTTAAGTGCTTTTCTTCACAGGAGTCCATCAAACACTTCAGTGAGAAAATATAGGTCCCAACTGGGAATTCAAGATCTTCTCAATTTTTTTTCAAATCACATTTTCTTTTTGGAAAAAAAGGCCCTTTTTGAGCACAAAACATGTCATGAGATGCTCTTGGCAGATCTCTTTCCCGTGCAGAACCAGACGTCAAAGACCAGCAGTGCTTCCTGGGAACAAGAGAGAAGTAAATGACATGGAGTATCACACCAAACGGTACCACTGAGCCTACCAGTCTGTAAGCAGATGTATCCCTGGAAGAGGGGCATAAATACAGGGAGGATAAAGCAGAAATCAAAGTCCCCTGCTATCTGTTTTCTCCTGCATAAATCCACTTACAGCAAGAGAAATTTACTTCAAAGAAAGTTTGCTATATATATGTTAAAAAACAAAAACAACTTGTAAACCTGCATGACCAAGCACCATCTGGCAACTCATGTCATAACAGAGCTATTGTTTGTTTAGGTAGATTTCTTCTAGGGTTTTAATTACACACCAGGTAGCAGCACCCCTGCAAAGAAATCCCCTGACCTCAACCCCTGCAGATGTGAGCTTCTTCTTTTTTACTTTATTGGGAAACATGTTTATTACAAAGCAAGCAAGTAGGTTTCCAGTCTTTTAACATAGCTATTAACCTAGCAAAAGAGTTTTTATGTAATTTCTTAATTTCATGGTTTAGGTCTGGCTGAGAAGGGAATGTAATCACTTTGTATTTCTTTTTCTTGATTTTTAAGCTCAGCCAGGGGAATGGCTCAGATATGTCCTTGACACAAGGAGGAACTGGTGGTCAGTAAGATTTATACCTGAGTCTTCCACAATAAAATCTAATGCTGTGGGTCAATTTTTACCTTATTGTTTAATCCACAAAACCATAAAGTCTTTAAATGTATGTAATTTATACTAACCCCAGTGATAAAGGGAGTTATTCTCTGCAAAAGAAGACTTGTTCTAGTACAGTCACTTTGGTATAGGTAGAAATACTTAAATACTTCTGCTATACTGCTGCAAGTTGTCACAGTTACACAATGCTAACTGGAAAAAGTGCAACTCCTAGCTGGGAGGTATCAATTGATATAAATTTTGAAAATTACCACTACAGAGAGGGAGAGATGACAATGCTAACAGCAACTCTCCCATTTTCCTTCTCTGGACTGTGTTTTAGGTTGTATGTGAATCTGGACATAACACACTGAATATAGGCTAAGCCTATAAGGAGCCCTGGTAGCACATGCCAGGTTATTTCTTTGCTTTTTTGTGCCTCCTGAAGCTCTCTAAGTTCAAACACAAGCAGCATTTAGCCTTGCAGCACGTTCACAGCTTCTTGCACAGCAGAGCCTTTGCCCTCCTTCACCCTTCTTATTGAGCATGAAGAACAGCTGGAAGTGACCAGGCACACATCTTTGGTGCCTGGCACTGAGTCATGCTGAAGGCCACAGTCGCCCTGGACTGACCCAGGTCAGAACCAGTCCCAAGAATCAGTCCCAAGATGTGCTAAGGCTTCTTCCAAACTCCATTATCAGAGGGTGTTTTTAAACCATGTTAGGTTATTATTAGAGCTTCTGTTAGTTTAGTGGATCTAGACATCAAAGAATCTTATTAGGACATCTAATCCACATCTTGGCCAACACATTGCTGTCATTGATGGCATCCTTAAATGACCTGGAACATACTAGCATTCAGAGATAATGATCCTTGCTGGCTCCATGCCAAAGAATAAAGCCATCTGCGGTGAGTATTTATGACTTCCTTTCCATACATCTTGCACCTCCTGTGTTAACTCTGTGTACACTGCAGACCTGCCTGCCAATTAACTTCTAGCTATGGTGAAAAACTAATATTCAAATGTGATCAAGATGAACATCAGATTGTAAACAGCTGCCTTTTTCAGCAGTAATTATAGGCAGTATAATAAAAATAAAGGCAGCGGTAACAGTGGTAGAGCATGTAATAACTTTTTCTATAAAAGGCATAGAATTAATCTAAGCAGATTTTTTTTCTGGACTGCAATGCAATATTTAGTGCTTTATTTGGAAGAAAAGAAAAGAGAAGTATGAATAAACAGTGAAAGAAATCTGCCTGTACTGAACAGAAGAGCTACAAGAGGAATATATCACAGCAAATCATGACATATCATGATTTCATGTGAAATCAATCAGGCAGTACCTGCCTATGTCATTACACATAGAAGGAGGAGCTCTTCAGGCTGTGCTGTTTGAGATTGACACACTGGATGCATTACTTTCAAATCAGAGAAAGGAAAAGAAGAATTAAAACCCAAATTTTGACCCATAAACAACTCCTAATCATCACATTATTCCATTTTTCAGTTCACAACTGAAGTGAGGATTTTTTTTTATAGTTCTTATTCATGTACAAGATAAAACCATAAAAATATTAGGCAATTCAGTCACTAAGAGAGCCTCTTCAGTTTAGCTTGGCATTATTGCCACTAACCTCCTCAGAGGCAAAAAAATATTTGATCCAGGCTCACCTCTGTTTCTGGCTGTCATCTATGGAGCCCATGTTTGAGACAGGACAAGGTCTCATTCATTCATTCACTCACTCACTCACTCACTCCCCCCCAGCTACTTCAGTCTTCCCTGTTCATCACACATTATCACAGGAATCACTCTATGAATACACTAATCTCAGAACCAGCCCCCTTTGAAACTTGTTTTACCAGCTTCTAACTGATTAGTTACTCACAGCTGGTGAGTCATTAGCCCATAACCAACCATACCTGGGCTCTACCATATGTAGAGTGTCAGCTGGTTACACTGCCTGAACATCTATTATATGGAGGCCACAGCAATTGCTTTAAAAAAAGATGGCCTCAAATTTCACATGTAGAGTTGGTGCACTTATTTTTCACTGGACTTTTTTTCCCCAAAGAGATTGTTCTTAAAGAATAATTAAAATTTCCCTTTGATACCATGAAAATGTGTCAAAACCCACAGGAGAAGTATTTAAAATACTTATCCTTTTTCCTTAACTGAAGCAATTTGGGATTTGAAAACCAGAATTTGAACCATAATACTGTTCTGTTTTTCAGAACAGCTCCATTCTGAAAATCAAAATAGTCTCCTAATTATTTTTCTCATGCAAAAATATATGACCACGAGAGAGAGAAGCTTACTTCTGAGACAATAACTGACAATTTCAATTGGCTGCAGAAGCACATTACCAAGGAGTAAAGGTAAAGCTACATTAGATAAATTATAATACATGGCTAGCTCCTGAACAGCCCATGGATAAGATGTGGAGTCAGCAAAGAAGGAAAATTAATGTCCTGCATAAAAGAGTACTCATCATACAGTGACCTACACCTTCAGAAATACAAGGAAACTTGTACCAAAATAAGGATGGTTCAGTGTACGCTTGCCCTTTTTGACTGCCAGTCATAACTGAAGTAATGTTTTCTCCATAAGGAAATTCCTTCCTCTGCTATGAAAACTCAGCTTCTTGCTTTGTGTGTCTTCCTTGTCCCCAACCTGCTATGAGCATAAGAGCCTGTCTCCTTACAGTCTAAATCTGTCATCTGCAGTGGGTCTCATCTAATTGCAAAACCAGATCAAAATACTTTCATCAAATTTGAAAATGCTCACCATTTCCCCATAGTTTGTCAGGTGTTTGTGACAATTTTAAGTTGTTCGTTTTGACTCAGAGGGTTCAGAATCAGTTGTGAAAGGGGAATCCTGGAACACCATTAACTTGCTAATACTGTTTTATCTATTTTTTTATTAGTCAGTATAGACCCTCAGACTGAAGACCCTGAAGACTTTATGGAGTGCAGGTGTTGTGTGCCAACCTCTCCGTGCAATGTACAGAAAATGCAGTCCCCAGGATGCTTTACTGAACTGCTCATAATTTTGAAGATACTTCCAAGGAGTCATGTTTTTCTTCTTCCTTAAGTGGATACAGCACGTAAGGCAGATCCCTGCCAAGTATTTTCTTCTCTGCCCAATTAGGTATGAAATACTAAATATACCTTATCAAAATGATTCTTTTGCCTGATAAATATTGTCAGACATTCATGAGTACTCTCATGCTCTGAATTCTGGTCAGTAAAACATCCTGAACATCCTGGAGGAGGCACCATGGTTGCTGTTGGTAAATGTTTTAGTTTCTTCAGTTGCAGGTTAAAAGCTGAGCATAAACCACTGTTTTTGTAGTATGTGCATTGAGCACCTGTATTGTATGATTAACTGAAGATGCCCACAATTCTGCAAATTTATCATTCGTTTCTTGCCAGTGTTCTTCATAGGCTCTGGGCTTTCCATGACCTTCAAGAGAAATACATGTTCTTCTAACAGCACTAGCCTACCTGACAAATTTTTATCCTCTTTGACAGTTGGGGAACTGAGGCACACTCAAGTTTGTTGCATCCTACTAGAAGTAAGCAGTCTGGCATGTCCCAATTTGGTGCTGTGCGTTTTCAGTACTGATGCTGTCCCTCTCATCTCCTTTGCACTGCCTAAAAGGAGGAACTTTTATGTGAATGAACTTGAGGACTGGGATCAATCAAGGCAAACCTTACACGTTAAGCCCATCCTGACAACAGGTTATCTTACAGCTTTAACCCTTCTAACTGCACAATAAATTGCTGGGAGTAAAATGCTGTTGCTTTTAAATAAAAGAAGATGAGCTTACTATAAAATACTCTGTATGCAGAGAATACATAGAAGAAAAACCCTGCAACATCCTGGGACAGGGTTTCAGTTGGTAGGAGACTACTGTTTGCCAGCATGTCCACTTGATACATATGCTGATCTTGGGTTGGAGGGTTTATAAGTGCTGGGCTGAGAACCCTTACTTACAGCACTGAACTGAACTCACCACCTGTGGGAAAGGGGAAGGCAGCAGGTACCGCCTGATCAATTTCATGTGCACAGAGCAGGATGAGGAGGTGCTCTGTTCCCTGGAACACTCCTTTAAATGGTGCTCCGTACAGCAGTGCCAAATGCCGTCCTAGAGCCCTGACTGGTCCCACAGCAGGACAGCCGGCACTCAGGCTTTGCCTCTTTTTCACAGGGACATGCCACAGGCCAAGGCAGGGCTGTAATCCAGGGTCTGGCTCTGCCATCAGGTAGTCAGCATCCTGGAGAAATGTGCTACTGCTGCAAACCCCCAACTGTTCCAAAGAGCAACTAACTGAGCACGTAAATCACCTGTCAGAGGGTGTCTTCTTGCTTCCACAGACGCAAAACATCCTTCCGAAACATGGTCTGCTCCAGCAACAGCACTGATGGCCAGTGTTTAAGAAGAGTGACCAGCAGTTTCTCCTGCATGTAACATTGTCAGGTCCTTAAAATCTGGTCTGTCATAGCTCTGCTGGGGTCTTTATGGGGATCTCAGTAAGGAAAGGACCCTAGCCTTTTGGTGAAAGTTATAGTACTGGATTTTGCCAGGGCTAAAAGATACCAGACTTTAACCGAGTGGTATTTTTCTGTGTTGGAAATAGTTTTAGGTCATTCCTGGAGAAGATTTCATAGAACTGTTTTAATATTTCTTTCTCTCTAAAGTGTGTACACTTAGATTCCTGGCAACCAAGTCACTGAGCTGGTCAAGCTGAGAAGACAAAAGGCTATTCATTCAAAATGCTCTGAAAGTAAAGATGTTTGTTCTGACATGACCTGTACGTATTCTAGAAAGACTTATGTAAGAGTTTTTCATAACTAATGTTTAAATTTGAGGTAAATGTAAAGAAAATGTAATTATTGTTGTTTCATTTCTGTGCATTATTGATAAGCAGCTAAACCACAATTTACTGCTCTGACATTCTTTGTAGCATGTCTGTGCATAGGCTAATGCAATAGTCCTGTGGAATTTTGTAAATTACTAATAGTGATGTCATGCAGGCTAGAGGCAGGTGAACTACTGATGCTGAAATAGTGGAAAGGAAATATACTGTAATACAGCTACACCACAAGACATGTAAAAGTACAACACTGGACAATGTAGCAGTGAGGATGCTAAGGTCACTTGGCACTCCTTGTAAACCCTCGTCTTGGGACTACACTGACAAGACTACCATTTGGAGTCTAAATCCAGTCAGTGATTTTGCTTGCTGGTTTTAAGTTTCAGCAATTAACCTCTGAAGTGAGTGTAACTAACTCCTGCATCCCAGCGTTGTCCAGAACTTCACCCATAATCAGCAATATCCCTCCTTAAAAAATTCTATGCAACCATGTTAATATAGCTGCTTTTTTTTTTCCCCACAAGTTAATCTGCTCTAACTGAAATTGGGTTTTTACTCTGCCACAAATGCAGCACAGCAAACTGTAACAATTGTTTGTATGTTTCAATTAAATTGGAACACTAATAAAAAAAAGTTGCTAAAGATTTTAATTAAGTGCAAGGGGAAAAAGACATAATTATCAGAAGCAATTCATATCACTATTTGAATGTAAAGAAGAAGGGCAGAGAGAGAGAAGGCTAGGAAAAAGAAAAACAGGTTTGCTTTAATGCATTCAGAGGCTCATGCTCAATTTCCCACTCTGTTGCACTGCTTCCATGCCACTGAAATTTTGTTGGTGTCTATGAAACCACATTGGTATGAAGATTAAGTAACTATGGAGAAAATAATCAGTGGTGCTTCCAAAAAGTGCCCATTTCTGCCAGGTGCTCAGCACCACTGGCTGAGAGAGGAAACCATCTGCTCCAGTGGGCCTTGGCAGCAGGTGCATGTCTCAAGCTGGCCTCTGAAGAGCTAAGCAGCCAAAATTCCTTTTTAAAGGGTTTAGTTCAACAGTTTCTCAAGAGCTGCCTGATCTAGGAATCTAGTCTTCCATAGCCATTTTTCCAAAGAAGATATTATTTTATGTTGGAAAACCAGAAAGGCTAAGGGCTGGGTCTCATAGGAGAAACATTGTTTCCTGTAGACTCAGGCAAGTTTCATGTCTACCTGGGATGCATTTCCTGGAAAACAGTCATGGGGGAGAGGAACTTGAGATCCAGCTGTTACCGTACATCCGGTAACATGGATCCTCTTCTCCCCAGTTTTTTATCTTTTCTCTCCCTTTGCCTTACTTCTTTATGTATCCATAAGCAAGGGGATTGGCTTTGTCTACTTGCCATCAGCTGAGTTGTCTTTCTCCAAGCCCTAGGTAAATTTGTCATCCTTCATGCAGAACAGTGAAAACTGTTTATAAGGCAGCCTTGGGAAAGGCCAAGCTGACCTGATTTTTTGTTGTTTGTTTTTAAATGAAAGATATAGATGTGGCATTGGGATATGTTTGGAAAATAGAAAAAGGAAGTTTCTGTACCTGTTTTAAAGAAACATAATGGTCTCTCTGTGTTAGGGTTGCCTGCCTTGCAGCTTTGCAAAGCATGTGCAGTGCCAAGCATGGGGGTGGGCTGGAGTTGGGGGTTACAGGCTGAACATCCTTCAGGAAGAGCAGCCAGGGAAACAAAAAGAAAAAAAAGGCTTTTGAATGTGGTTGTCTTCCACAGAAGCACAACATTTCAGCAAACAGAGGACTTCATTCTCCCTCCAGCTCCATAACACTTTTGTAACTAAACAAATCACTGTACTTAAAGGTGAAAAATGATTAACAAAGATATCCTGCTACATAGTATTTTATATACTGCCTTTTGCCTGCTGGGAATGCTTCCATGATCTATATTGAACTCTCATTTGTTTGCACAGAGATTCAACAAAACAAAACCAAGCCCACAAAACTTACCACATTAAAGCTTATGGTTCCAAGAAACCTGCAACTGGCAATGAAATTGTTGGAAAATCAAGGGGTGTTCTAACAAAGCTGTATCATCTCCTTGATTTCTGCTGGAGTCTAGGTGGTACAACATTTTGCAAGAATCAGTCAGCTCTTGCCAGAAGTATTTCATCTGGGCCCTACCAACAATAACTCTGGTGTGTCTTTCCTTTTATTGAAGTAGGATAGGCCATAAGCACCCAGAAAGCTCTGAAACATTAAGCTCTAAATACCAATGGTTTAAAAAGAGGACACTTTCCCAGACCTTGAAGAGAAGGCAGACTGAAAAGTTATTAATAAGACCTTGCTGTGGTCTTACTACTAATTCCTTCTGTCCTTTTCAGAAAACATACATTTCATTTCCTGTCTAAATAGATAACTTGAAGATGATCCTTGCCTCTTGTTTCTGGGTCAGAGGCACCCTTGATAGCAAGAAAGATACTCATCCAAAGTCTTTTTTATCAGTCTCCCTGAAATGCTAACAATTATCGTTGTTTCAGGGAGACACCTCCTCCAGCCAAGATTTGCAGCTGTAAACCTTAGCTAATATTAGATGCAGGGGTCAGTGCTTCTCAGACAATATCCTGTTATTTAGAATACCGTGAAACACAGGACAAAGGTTGCAATTTCCTCTCATCTCAAGTTAGAGGAATCATGTCTCTTATCTCCTTCTCTTACTTCCAGTTTGCACTGGTGAAAAAACATTAACAATGGGCAGGTAGAATCTCAGTCTCTCTCTCTCAATCTCTCTTTCCTAGTAAGTAGTTATTTATCCCATAAATAGTCAAACATACAGGGTATTATTCTACCACTGTCAATATCCAGCTGCCAAGTAAGAATGAGTTGACTTGATTGGTGAGAAAGAAAGATCTCCCAAAGTGTCACCTAGAAACTTGTCTAAGCAGCTATACGTAACTAAATGATAGGATGAATGCTAATTGGAGAATCTGAGATGGTGAAGTTCAAATTTTGATGTTCAAAGTGGCATCTAGATATATGATTTCTGAGAGTAAGGGAGGAGGAAGAAGATAGCTTATACCAACACTTCTTTTCTTCGAACTTCTTTCCTTAACATATGTATTATGTTACCCAGAAGGAAACTCAGAATAAGAACCATTCCACAACACATTTGGCCTCGGGGAGAGAAATTAAAATAGTAAGATGTGTAACAGGCCAAATTGTTGCTCACTACAGTACTGGAAAGCACTTAGATGTTACTGTCATGAACAGAGGATGGGGCTCTGCATGGCATACAAAGTGGCTGGAGATGGAGAAGGGATTCCATTTCCCCACCCAACACTAATTAGTTCCTTACACAATGCTTCTTTAATTATCTCCAGCCTATTTTCTGTCAAAACCCATTTACTAAATCAAGTTAACTCTCTCTGGGATGCTCTCCACATTGAGATTGTTACAGCATATTCTATGTAGATCTGAAATAAGTTCTCCTAGAGTGTTAAAGCAGCCATTTGAGGCAGGTTATCACTGAGATAAGGGCATTGAGATGAAGGGTTCTCCAGTCTTAGCAGAATGGACTGGAGGTGAGACAGAATCAGTCCTCATCACAGGCTCAGGACAGTTACAGCTTCACAAAGCGATGCTTGGGTTGACCTCCTGCATGTCCATAGGCTTTGAGAATGATACCAGGGGAAGAATTCACACTGGACTCATCATACAAGTTCCGTAGGCTTTCTGCATGGCAACTTATCTGAAGGTAGGACTACTGCTTTAGAAATTGTTGAACAACGTGGAGCTGTTCAGCAGTTTGGGAAATTTTGGCATTACTGTCTGTCAACTATGACATGCTGTAAATTACTTGGTCTTGATAGGAATGCTGTGGCTCATACCATATGGTATGAAAGATCATAAAATCACAGAATCATAGAATATCTCAAGTTGGAAGTGACTCATAAGGATCATCAAATCCAACTCCCTGCTTCTCACAGGCCTACCTAAAACTAAACCATATGCCTAAGAGCATCGTCCCGATGCTCCTTGAACTCTGACAGGCTTGGGGCCATGACTACTTCCCTGGGGACACCATTCCAGTGACTGACCCTCTCAGTGAAGAACCTTTTCCTAATGTCCAATCTGAACTTCTGTTGATGCAGTGTCATTCCAACTCCTTGAGTCCTATTGCTGGTCACCAGAGAGAGGACATCAGCAGCTCCCCTTCTGCTGCCCCCCGTGAGGAAGTTGTAGACTGCCATGAGGTCACCCCTCACCTTTCTCTTCTCCAAGGTGAACAAGCCAAGTGACCTCAGCCACTCCCCAGAAATTTTGCCCTCAAGGCCTATTACCAGCATGGTTGCCGCCCTCTGCACAGACTGTAGTAGTCTGATGTCCTTCTTATACTGAGGCCCCCACAACTGCCCACAGTACTCGAGGTGGGGCCACACCAGTGCAGTGTAGAGTGGGACAATCACCTACCTTGATGGGCTAGCGATGCTGTGCTTGATGCACCTCAGGACACAGGGGTGCCAGGGCACACTGTTGACTCATATTCAATTTGCCATGAACCCAAACCCCCAGATCTCTTTCTGTGGGGCTGCTTTCCAGCCTCTTGTCCCCTAGTTTGTACGTATAACCAGGATCACCCCATTCCAGGTGGAGAAGCTGGCACTTGCTCTTGTTAAATTTCCTGCGGTTGGTGACTGTCCAGCTCTCTATTCTGTCCAGATCTCCCTGTAAGGCATCTCTACCCTCGAAGGAGTCCACAGCTCCTCCTAGTTTAGTATCATCAGCAAACTTACTTAATGTGCATTTGATTCCTGTGTCCAGATAATTTATAAAAACCTTAAAGAGCACGCTCCACCCCCCCCAAAAAAAAAAAAAAAAAAGTGTTTGCTTTACTTTTCTGTTAAAGCTTCCTTGTACTGTCAGGAATTTTTATTTTTTCCTGTTGTATAAATACATAATCTTCAGTTAACAGAACCATGCTAAATCTATTAACATTTGTAATGTATTATAAAAAAGTCCCCTGGCAAGATTCAATGAGATCCAGGCAACAGTCACTAACAAAGTCTAATTTCTAAGGCTGTGCAAAAGCTACTGGCCAGAGCACGATAATTTTGGTTAGTTTGCCTACTGTGCCTGCATAGCCATAGCTGGGATTAGCTCATTACTATGTGTAACAATTCCTGCATTCAAAAAGAACAGTGTTTTCTTTTTTATTCTACTGAATCATAAAGTAATGCTTGACCTAAGCAGATCATAGCTGTTCTAACTTCCTAACCTTGGCTGTACTTTCTATGTTGAACAGTTTTAACACTACATTTGTCTTCGCTGCTCCATACTTCTTTTGATCTATATAAAAACAACTGTGAAGACAAACACAATGCAGAAGTTCTCTGTCCTCTCTCCTGACTGCAACAGTAAGGAACCTTTTACCTGATTTTTAATTTTAGAGCAATCACAATCAGCTTGTGAGTTCTATTTCTGAATAGAACGGTAAGGTTAATGTTGCAACATTAGACAGACTACTGTTTAGTCTGCTGCTTTCAGCATTAGTGAAACACTGTTTCTGATAGTAATGTAACATCTCATCCCTACTCTCATTCCTCATGCAGTCCAACTTCAATGGGAAATAAAAACAGGGTTTTCTGCTTGCCAGACCCTAGGGTTTTATTATTAACTATTTCATGTTAAATTATAAACTTCTGAACTAGCAATAGCTCTCTCAACAAATACAGAAATAAAGAATTAGCAATACCAGAACAGAATCTAAAAAACAAAGTCCCATCATAACAGGCAATGGGTAGGTACATAAATGAAGATAGGCTCTAACTTTCTGAAGAGATGACAAGAATAAATAGGGAGAAAGGAAGGACAACACAGAGAAGTCAAGCAGGTTGCCCATGCCATCAGTTAATAGAATTTGAATCTTCAAGACCCAATTCACTGAAATGACTATCACTTCTCTGGCCTGAAATCTAAAGTAGTCTAAAGTCAGTTTTAAGCTCACGAAGCAAAGCAAAGTGAAAAATGAATGAAAGGACAAATACATGCCCACACAATGTGGCCTTTATCTTACAAAGAGAAGAGTGCTTTTGCTGCCCCAGTAGAACAGGCTGGGTACAGGCAGCCCAGGCTGGAGGCACTGGACATGTCTCACCATGTAGAGTGCAGTTAGATGCTTCTAATGGGGTATTTGATGTTAGCATGTCGTGATAAATAATAGAAATTCTCTGATGCGTATTTAAAGTAAAACCTTTAAAAATCTCTAAGGCCCCAAATTTTCTGGTTATTCCAAGTACATTGTGCCCATCATCCCTCAGACACTTCAAACCTGCTGATTCTCACAACACCTCTGCATGGTAAGGAATCGTTGATACATTCATTGCACATCCAGAAACTGAGGCACAAAAAATCTTGGGAAGGGATCTTCAGAGGGATACATCTCTAAAATTTAGATTTTCACACACTTCTGCTCAGCTGCTACATTTGCAGACTTCTTGAAAGTAAATGCTGAATATTGGCTATGCTGGTAGACAGGCTACTTCCTTCAGTAGCCTAAGAGTTATTAAAAATTGATACTGAAGAAGGGACTCAAAACTGTGGAGATGACATTAAGAGCTCTGAGGAAACCCAAAGCTTGTTTGGCAGTTTTCAGTTTGTACCACATGAAGATGAAAAGCACCATTCTAAGTTTTCTGTTTTCTCTGCTTCCAGTCTGTCACTGGTCAAATCTGCCTTTCTAGCTTCCTGGACTGCTGCCCATCACTGATCTAAACCAAAACCACATTCCTCATCATCATCTTCTCTGTTGATACCAGGTAATCTTGGTGCATTTAAAAAAAACCCACAACACCCCCCTCCCCCCGCAACAACAACACATTTCTCAACATCATACTGTTGTGAAAAAGTCAGTTTTTTTAATCTCTCTGAATGAGGCTAGATTCCTGGTTTCTTGCTGTACAATATGCTTTCCAGAATGGTAAAACAGTTACAATGCATCCAAAAGCATGCTGAAAACATCAGGAATTAGAGAAAAAAGTAGTAAAAGAATACATTTTTCTGAGGAATAATAAAAACAATATTCACAGGAGAGAAAGCATTGGGAAAAAACTTTGCTGTGACTCAGAAAGAGTTGAACAGCAGAAGGAGCAATTTCACACTTAGCTATGAATAAAGAACCAATGACTAAGGGATTTCAAAGTCGCTGCAGGGTCATGGCAGGGTCATTGTACTTCTTTCCAGCGATTGACCTTCGGACCTGAGAGAGAAGGCATTTCTAGCTGTTTAAAAGGCCAAAATATCTAAGTGCTGTAAGGGACTGACTCTGCTTTCTGATACACCTCTGAGAAGCCTGTAAAACCTGTCTGAAATCAGAATCGGTCCAGAAGACCAAAAATCTCAAATAACTGCCTTTGGAAGATCTCAGGATTTGGCCATCCTTATTACATTACCTTTCACAGCATCTGACTCAATGCCTTGCATGGTCTGATTACTTTAATTATAAGCGTATAGTGCATTTCCTGAACAGTCATCTTACTCATTTATCACTGTGTGAAAAAGGCCACAGAGACTAAATAACGGCTACATTTCAAATCTAGCACAAACTACTACCCAGTACTTGAAAAGTTACAACAGGTTAAGCTGCCCTGAGTGCTTAGAAGATATTAAAATAATTTGTTATTCTTTTTTGTCTTGTTTCAGACTTTCAGCTTCTCTGTCAATCCCCCAGCTTGCAGAAGACAATTAGACTGTATTCAGGACACTGAAGATATGTCTACAGGCTTAATACAGTCATCTGCAGAAATACCTGAGCTCAACTGAAGTGAAGAAACATAAGTACTAGCAGCAGTCAAGCTCTATTAGTTCTCCCTGGCCTCTTCTCCCCCCCCCCCCCCCCCCCTTTTTTTTTTTCCCCACAAAGCCTCATTTCTTTCTATTCTTGACCTTGGAAACAGCTGAAGGTATTTGGTTAATGTTTTAAAAAATTAGACAAGGCAGACATCTGGCATAAAACTTCAGCCTAGTGTTATATTTTAGCAGAGTTATAAGCAATTGAAAACTAGGTCTTATAATGGGAGATGTTAGGCAATCTTAATGATAGGTGATGCTACAAACCCTGCCTATGATAACTGAGAAAACGTATAGATAACAGACAACTGAGAAATCACATTCTGAAGTAATTGTATCCTGGGTAATATTTACTCTCATTTTGTATCATTGCTTGCTTGTTTGATGTTCAAATGTAATTCATTTTTATAAGCCTGTGTTCTCTTCCTTTCATTAGAGGGCAAATTGCTACATGGATTATGTGATGGGTGATTACACGAGGGTGTACATCAGAGGCCCATGTTGTCGCTATGCACTTGGCCGTTACAGCTGGTAGATTGCATGTTATGACCTGCTCCTGCATGCTTCACATGAGTCAACTCGGTTTACTGTTGGAATAAGAGAACTGCTGTTTTTACCATGTCTGGTTGCTAATTCACATAATAACAATCCTGTTAAGGGTTGTCTACAGTACTTTTTGAATTTAACTATAGAGAAATACTTGCTACATTGGATTATTCTGGGATAAGACAGTAAGTTCAAGTCAGATTTCCATACGCTGTGGATGCTTGACTCATTATGTACAGCTTTACACGATATACCAATAGACACAAAAATACATGAGTCATTTCATACAAAATCACCAAGCAACACTGCAATCCTCTTCTGCAGTGCATCTGCACTTTCATATCCAATGCTCACCAGGGGCATGGACAAAACAATTTGAAAATATTTCAGTACATGGTGAGTACTTGTAAGATGACATAAGAATACCTTTTAGGAAAATATTCAAGTTCTTTTCTTGGGGGCTTTCTTAGCCTCATTCTTTCTTGGGTCATGCATATGTAATGCAGATTGAGGTAAGGGGAAACTGGATTTTTCTTATGCAGGGGAGACAGCTCTATCCTTCCCGTAGCCGTTTGACTGCAGCTGAGAAGAGAAGGCTAAAGGGATGTTATACCACAGCCTTGTAGACACTAAAGTAGAAGGAGCTGTTATGCACAAAGAAGCAGAAATGACCTCCTATTTTATTTGCCTTGAGAATTCTTGAATTAACAAATTGAAACAGGAAATGCAATATGGTACAACAGATAAGACAGTAAAGCAGGAATTCAGAAGATCCAGGTAAAAGTTAAGCTTTGGCTACTGAACTCCTGAGTGACCTTGAGAAAGTGGCTTATTCTTTCTGTGTGACCAGAGATAAAAACTTGACGTCAATAGAAACCAATGTTCCTTGGCATCAGTGCTGATGCAGGGCCTCGCACAGCAGGCTTTTCATCTCTCTTAAGCCTCAAGATGTTATTACAATTCTGTTGCTAATAATGCTATAATGGAACCTACCCAGTGATCTGGTCAGCCTAGCAGAGCTTCCTGAGGTCCTTTGTCCTAACGTGCAGTAATGGATGCGCTTGGAGTAGGAACAATTGGTTGTGCAATCTTTTGAAACCTTCATTAGATCTTACATGTGCCACGTTCAAAAATATAATCATTTGAAAAGAAGAATGAGGAAAAGAGAAGCAAAACACCAAAGAGGAATTTCCAGGGGAAATCAGAACATTCTTGGTATTTATGGCTCAGATGAGATAGTACATATACATATCAAACCTGTGATGAACTTTTTGTTTGATTTCAGGTTGCATAGCTTGTGTAGTTCATGATGCAGTGGCATTTTTATAATGTGCTTCATCAGATATTTTCGATCTGGAAAACTATGTGCGCAACTAAATTTCATTAAATCCACTTTCTTCTCTAAGTCAAACAACTCAACTCTGATCAGTGATATACCATGATGGCTTAGATGAAGAGTTTCAATATTGTGAAAACTATGAGAAAGATGCTTCCCTCCACCCCCTTTATAAAAGACAAAGCCTACATCAGCAGAATTATGCTCATGACGAGGGAGTTGTAGAACAATATCTCTTCTGTTTCTATGGATTTCAGAAGGGGAGGATTTCAGTTAGGAATAATGTTTCAGTGGTAAGATCCTAAGGGAAATTATTAAAAACAGCAGTGTTATAAATTTTTTTTCAATTTAGTAATGATTAAAAAAGCCCAACAAACCATGACAACATCTTTTTAACTGATGACCATGAAAGCACTTGCTTCCACTGTTTAGTCCCAGAAGTCAAAGAGGAGTAAGGGCAAACTTCTTTTTCCTAAGCACAATATGAAAGAAATCTTGGAAAGTCAGAAACCACAGCTGAACTGCTTACCTTCAGAAGACAGAGATCTAAGAAGAATCTGATGTTGTTTTTTTCCCATTGCTAAACTTTTTTCAGTGGAAGAACTTCAGCTTTTCTTTATTTTCTATTTTTTGTGTTGCCATTTTGTTAAACCAGGCATGTAGAAACTAGACCATGGGAAAGTGTGAAGAAACATCCCAGTGTTAATAAAATACTTTTTTTTTCTGTTTGCTCAGAAAACTTGAAGAGACATTTATTATTTTTGTTTTATTTACCTCTCTGGGTGGAACTGAGGAGGGACCAATATTGAAATGAAACAAGTTTTAGAGAAAAAAGAGAACTGCCAACACATTTGTTCATTTTGTTGAGGTAAGTTATTTCAATATGGCCTTGATGTGGTGATTTCCCTATTTGCTGAATATCCAAGAATGAGCTTTTAGACTTTTTGTTTTACCCAAAGCCTATATTCCAGGAACACAGCCCACAGTATTAATATGCTATGACATCATGCAGCCATACCTCACTAGCTAAACAAATGTTTCCAGTCCACTACTCAGTTCCAGAAACAAATAAATTCCTTTACTGCTTAAGACATGACAGGAAATGGGACTCTTATTCTGTATGTGCTTCCCAAGCAATGCTATTGTCCAGTATAAAAAAATCTTAATAATTATTTTCCTGCATATTTTTTGTTGTACTGAATTCTGCTATCCTAACTTCTAGCCATACCTCAGAGGCTGGGAGGAACCACTAGGTCAAGCCATGTGACCCTAGTCTAGCTGTTGCAGGAGCTGCTGTTAAGAAGAGGCACTACAATAGAGCATACATTGGGCAAGGCTTAAAATGCTTTTTCCTCTTTTTATTATACATCTTTAATCCTCCCTCACCTTCCTTTAAATTAGAATATATTACATAACAACTTCTGAACACTGCCACCCATCTTTCATTGGGAAAGAAAGTTGAATAGCTGAATTATGAACATGGGTCTCAACTTGGTCAAAGGACCAGAGTTACACAGGTGTTACTACATGTATCACCACACTGGGTATGACTTGTTCAGATCTGTACTAACTGGTTGGTGTCAGCTGACTTACTGCTAAAAAATCCCAAGCACGCAGAATGAGAAAGAACCATGACTATAGCTGCTAAAGAAAGGGGGGCCTTATAAGACTCTTAAGATAAACACAACATGATTTGGTGCTTGTAAATAATTATGAAGAGAGAGAAAGCAACTGCTAATTTCAAGGTGTCTGTTCTACTGGGTACATCATAAACCATGAAATTACAATGCTACTCTGCAATATTTCCGGTGGCATTTGTACCAAGTGACAGAATATTCCTATTTATTTTAAATGAGCTGTAACATTCTATAATATCCTGGTGGTTTAAATTAGCAAAAACAACGCAAACCAAGAAAAAAAAAAAAAGACAATACCCTGTATAACCTTCTGATTCAATACTACATCAACATAACATGAAAAATGGAAACATTTAGTCCTAATGATTCTGGGTAGCCAGTTAGTTTAATGAAAAAGTCTGTACATCATCTCTCATATTGCACTTATTGGACATATTGGAGAGTTCCCCCTAACGGAGTCTTTGGGCTTTCTTTTTTTGTTTTCAGGACTCAGCTGAACAGACTTTGGACTACCTGAAAAACAGATGGGTGCTTTTGTAAAGTTGCCTTCCTTCTGCCTTTCACTGAAAGGGAGGTTTCTACAATGACATCAACATTGTGTTTCAAAGACATCAAACCTATAATCAGGTGGGGCTACTATTTTACTCATCTTTTTCTGAAACATCTGTTGATCACCTAATGTGAAACCCTGATTGGCAGCAAGTAGAGAAAATATTTATTAGTATATTTCAAGTACCAGGTTGTGATCTGCAGAAATAACATTGGAAATGGCTGTCTAAAAGTAACATAAAGATTCAGTGAATGGGACTCAGAATTCTGTTAGATATGGTCAGAAAGTACATGGCGTATTTCTTGTCAGCTTATAACAGCAGTTGCTATTACCTATCTTCAACAATGCACAAGTCTAACCCACTATGTCTAACAAAGGTAACAAGATCCTCCACTTTTTCAGGGCAGCACAAAGAAATATATTTTATATAGTATATGCAAGTAAGTCCTAGCGCTAAAAAAAAAAGCACACTCTATGCATGCAATAAACCTACATAAAATATTGTCTAATACTTAAGGTCTATTTGTCTAGATTGTCCAGAGGAAGAGCAGTCAAAATGTCATCATCCTTGTTATTGTTTAAACTGATTTTCAATCCA
The DNA here is from genome assembly GCF_900496995.4 of Aquila chrysaetos chrysaetos. Lineage (NCBI taxonomy): Eukaryota > Metazoa > Chordata > Aves > Accipitriformes > Accipitridae > Aquila > Aquila chrysaetos. The sequence goes on from NC_044030.1 coordinate 48,636,195, forward strand.
TCCTTTTTAAGGATTTGAGTCTGCTGATAGTTTGAAGGTCAAGTGTATCTTTTATTTTCAGAAGCTCTAAAGGGACTCTCTCAGGATTTCCTTTCACCCAGTGGCTTCAAACCACACATCTGCTTTCTGCTGTCCTTGAAAGTTTTTAGAAAACACTGTATTTTATACTCCTATCAATCTAAATTAGTTATTCTAGTGTGCTACTTTGGGGTTAAATGGTAAATATAGGCCACTTCTGTTAAATTAGATAGTGCCATCTTTCTTCTCTAGTGATTTCCCTGCATAATAATGCAGTTCCTTTTGGGATTCAAATTCTACTACAGGGTCACTCTCTGCCTGTTCCTTTCCAAGCAGTTTGAGTGATCCCCTACACAACACACCCTAACTAGTAGCAGTGTTCTCTCTGGACAGCTTGCTTTACTGTTAATTTCTGATTTCAAACCCTTAATTTAATCAACACTGGCCTCCAGTTCCCTTATCTCATTTATTAGCGAATTACCTTCTGAGACTTTCTCCTGAGAGGAAGTACTGCTTCTCTTTTCCGCTTTGCATAGACCAGTTGTTCAGACTAAACTTCATTTCCTTATCAAAGACATTCCACTTCCTAACTCTGTTTCTCTGCCTCACTGCTAACACAGCATGTCATCACAGAGCAGAGTTACTCTAGTCGTATCAAAATGGAATGGAGAAGTAGGTTTCACAAAACCTAGGTCATTCATTATGACTGAAGCTGATTTTTATAAGCCAATACATTTTCTCAAATCAAGACCACAAACAAGGGAATATTATATTTTGTATTCCTCCAAAGTTAAAGTTCAGATTTAGGTCTTTGACAACTCAGCTTGCTATGAATAAATAATAATTTTAATGCATTCATACCCAATTGCCGTCCTAGGCTAGTTGTGCCTATTTACAATTACTTTCTTCCCTTCAGTACTCTGTTTGAATTGTAATTTCACCCTATTAAATCAGGCTGATGTAACTTAATTCTCCCTCAACAGGAGGTTTCCAATCTGCCTTGCTATATGAAACCTCTTTCTCCAAAACCCTTATCCTGATTGTATCGTCTTTCAGTGCCTTTCTTGCTCTTCTGAAACAGCAGTTACAGAATTTAGACATTTCCTGGATTTGCCAGAAATTATCCTCATTTGCTGATGTGCACTTGATTGTACCATACTGCTTAATAGCTTTAGCAAATGAAGAGAATTACTTCTATTCTTTAGCTTCCCTATAACATGTGAGTAAAACAAAATAGCTTTTTGCTCTGATTCTGTTACAACCTACTCCAGAAACAGGCAGATAATCAAACACCTCATCCCTGCTGAACATCACTGATAAAGAAACCTTCTTGCCTCCATATGAAGGTCTTCTAACTGTAGGTCAAATGGCTTACAAATGATCAGCCTTCCCAGATACTGCTAAGAGCTACTAAAGGTCAAGAGCTACATATGTGTAGCTATACTTTGGTCAAGCATTTGTGAAGTACTGCAAAAAAAGGGCTTCTCGGCTTTCAGTTATTTCTAGCATGTTTTCAAGGGACAATGCACAGCAGGTTCTGCAGTAGCTGGTGTCTTAAATTCTTTCTTCCAGAGAAAAATACCTTCCCAGTTCAGTCTGTCCTGCCTGGTTCAGCACACATTGCACCCCAATGGACATTTAAAATAGACACTAAAAGTGAATTATTTAAAAAATACTTTTAGAGAGTAGTACGTATACCAGTCTTACACAAACCTCATTGTTACAGTCCTTTTTAAAAATAATGGTCTCTTCTGTAGCTTTGCCATGATCCCTGCTCTATTTCTTCTATACAGTTCTGGGCTTTAAGGAACAGGAAAGAAAGGTTTGCATTCAATACTATCCTTGTACCTATATATTAGGAATATCTATGTGTGTATGCATGTATGTACATATATATGTATGTGTATATTTATATATATACTTACACAGAGTCTAAATTTTGAGTGCTGTACAAATGTTGCCAAGTTTCACACTGGTGAATCTTAAATAAAGATACATCACCTTATCACTTGTTCCTTACTTAAGTTTGTCCCTCTAAACACTCACACAATTATTATAAATGGAAGTCTTAGGTCTTTCTATTTCTACTGATCAATTATATGTTGGACATTATTAATTATTACAAGCAGTCATGCCAGCAAAGGAAAACTTTAACAACTGTTACCATATTCATGGCCTCTCCAACAAGACAAGATCAAGAAGAACAAAAGCTTTCAGTCACCTCATCCCATGGAAATAACCCTTTCTCAAAGTCAGCCTTAAATATATCCTGTTAACTCTCAGACATCAAACGTATCCATTGATTGGATGCTTCACCACAGAGATTTTTCCACTGGTTAGTGTCAGGCATCTGTTTTCATATGTTAGCAGCCATAACATTTCTAAACATCAACTTTGCAAATACCTTAAAAACGTAGCTGTGATGGTCTGACAAATTATAGTCAATGTCTCAAACATTCATTGAAGAACTTTGGTGGAGAAAACGGCCTCTGTAAAAATGCTGGAGTTTTGTGAATAGGACAATGTGGCCGGAGGAGAGGGCCCCATGGAGGGTGGGACCGCACTTCTCCAAAGCCGCAATTCCTTATCTGAAGTGACGAGGAGAAGGAACACAGCATAGGCGCCTGGAGGAGGGGGCCCCACGGAAGATAGGACTGTGCTTCTATCTTAAGCGGTCATGCCAGCAGAAAAAGAGAGGCAACTCTGCGATGAACCCCCGCCAAAGCTCTCCGACCGATTCCAGAGAACCCCGGGAATGGGACTGCGCATGTCGAGACCATCGACTAACACGCTATAAAAGAAGGGAGAACAAGTTCTCAGCGCGCGCCCTCCAGAACTGGATCTCTACACTGGCTGGACCAACGCTGGACCCAGGACTGGTGAAACACTTTTCTTCTCTCCCTCTTTCTTTCTTTCTTTCTTTCTCTCTTTCTCTCTTTCTCTCTTCCTTTCTCTCTCTCTCTTCCTCTTTTCCTTCTCTCTTTTCCACAGTCCCTGCACCTCATCCTTTTAAACATAAACTGTTGACCAAGTCTGAGACTAGGAGTGGATCTAGCCGCCTCTTTGAGAAGGAGTCCAGAAAGCAAGGGGGTCTGCTCTGAACCTTGTGACTCAATGGGAGGGCTCTCCTTTTGATACATTTCCTGTTCCTTTTTCCATTTCTTTTTCTACACCTCCCTTCTCTTTTCAAACAGCAGCTTAATGACATGTTGGAAGGCTCATATTGATAAGTTCACTTGTACTTGGGCAAGGTTAGCTAGTTGA